>NC_045431.1:24147500-24747500 GCF_902635505.1 Sarcophilus harrisii
TCCTAAAAGGCCATAAAATCATGCATACCCTTTAACCTAGCAAAATTCCAAAAGTGATATATAAGGAAAAGAAACTATATGTACAAAAATATATGTAGCAACTCTTTTTGGAGACAAAGAATTGGAAATTGAGGGGATGTGCATCAATTGAGGAATGGCTGAACAAATTGTGATATGTGGTTATGATGGAATACTATTGTGCTATTAGAAATGATCAGCAAGATGATCTCAGAAAAGCCTGGAAAGAATTATATGGGCAAAGTGAAATAAAAAGACTGTGTACAAAGGAACATTAATATGAGATGAGCAGCTATGAATGACTTAGTTATTCTCAACCATAAAATAATCTAAGACAATGCTGAATGACATGATAAAAAATGCTATTATTCAGTGTTAGAGAAATAATTGATGGTGTCTGAAAACACATTGAAGCATTTTTTTTTCTGAAGGTTTATTTGTTCTGGGGTTTTGTCTATGCTTTCTTTCACAAAATGACCATTATGGAAATGTTATATATAATGATATAACACTATCTTTTCTTCTTTTCTTTGGGGTCTGCCCTTCTACCAGGCGCAGAGCATGATTGCTTTCTAGGAGGAATTGAATTTAGAGTGACATCTTTGATTTGGGAGGCAATGTATGAGACCTGTAGGAGAGAAAGTTGCCCTGATGGCAACCCCTGTGTTCATTTTCCTCCAAGGGGAGCTACTAGGAATGCTTTATTTGTTTTCATCATCATTGATGGGTCCTGTGAGTCCCTAGAATGTTGTTGGTCTTCCTTGTATTTGTTTATGAGTCCCTGGAGTCCTTTGTGATTTCTACATTTTCTTTGGGGTGAAATAAAAACTTCCTTACCAATTTGCATTGCTATCTTGAATACATTTATGGGAGTCAGGATGCACATTGGTAAAATCTAGACATAATATACATTTACCAAAGTTTATTTTGCACTTTTCCTGCTGAATTAAACTCTGTGTTCTTACATGAACTGATGCTGAGTGAAATGAGCAGGACCATGAGATCATTATATACTTCAACAACAATACTAGATGATGACCAATTCTGATGGATCAGGCCATCCTCAGCAACGAGATCAACCAAATCATTACTAATGGAGCAGTAATGAACTGAACTAGCTATGCCCAGAAAAAGAACTCTGGGAGATGACTAAAAACCATTACATTGAATTCCCAATCCCTATATTTATGCACACCTGCATTTTTGATTTCCTTCACAAGCTAATTATACAATATTTTGGAGTCTGATTCTTTTTGTACAGCAAAATAACGTTTTGGTCATGTATACTTATTGTGTATCTAATTTATATTTTAATATATTTAACATCTACTGGTCATCCTGCCATCTAGGGGAGGGGGTTGGGGGGGGGGGTAAGAGGTGAAAAATTGGAACAAGAGGTTTGGCAGTTGTTAATGCTGTAAAGTTACCCATGTATATATCCTGTAAATAAAAGGCTATTAAATAAAAATAAAAAAAAAAGAATAAAAAAAAACTCTGTGTTGAGGGAATAACAATTCAAAGAGAGAAAATGGCACTTCTTTGAGTCAAATTCTTAAGATTAGACATTCTTACTGTGAATTTTATGTGCTTTAGTCACATAACATTTAAGTGTACATAAATCATCATCTGTCACATGCCACAATAGCTTCCTATTTAGACTTCCTGTGCCCAATCTCTTGCTCATCTAAAACATCCTCCATACACCTAGCAAGTTAATCTCCCTAAATTCAGAGATCTGACCATGTAACTTTGAACTCAAAAGGTTTCCATTGACTTCTAATGTTCTTTAAAATTAAACACAAACTTCAATATAGCATTTAAAACTCTGTATTTTTTTTTCTCAAATCTTATTTTTCATGCTCAATTCATAGATTACCTGCTTGCATGGGGAGGGAATAGATATAGTATTCTATTTTAAAAAAAGGGCAAGGGGGGAACAATAAAACATGTTAGGAAATAATGAATAATTTTTGGACTGGAGAATAAATATGAATAGAAGTATAATTTGTGACAATTTCAAATGTTCCCAAAATCCAGAACTTTGAATCTTATTTTTATTTCATGGGAAACTACAGGAGGCAGTAAATGCTTGTGGATCAACACTCCATTGAAAATGGGAATACTACTAAAAGTGAAGATATTACCAATAGAAACTTCAAATTACACAGTATTTTATAATTTAAAAGCTACTTTCCTTACAACCCTGAAATGTTGGTGTTGTGAGTATACACTACAGCACATAATGCTTCTATATATATCTCACAGAAGCCCTTATATAGATACAGAAAACACACAAGACTATCATTTACCATTTGCCAAGACAACCATTTCCATTTTTCAGATGAGGAAAATAAAGTCCAAAAAAGATAAACTATTTGCTTATTACAAAAAATTATTAAGTATCAGGGTCTGGTCTCTTCAAGGTAAGAAACCATCCCCACTGTACCATCTTGCTTCAAAACATATTTAATGGTTTTACTAAATGCTAAATTTTAACCTTCTGTGCTCCAAGTTTATCTGTGATGAATGTTATATTTTTGTGTTTTTTCTCATATCAGTATATATCAATTTTATCTTATTTTCTTTCTATACACTAATCAACCTGGTCATTTCAGGGGAAGGAGGAATTTTACTATATTTGATTAGATTATATTTATTATTTGCCAGAAATGTTTTCAAGCAAGAATAATGCATAGAGAAATTAATATGAACCCATCTTTCCTAGTTCAAATTGGTGTTACCATTTGCTTAAAATATCACAAAAACAAAAATACCGAATTTTTAGTTAGAAACAACCTTAGGGTCAATTTTATGCATCATTTACATAGAAAGAATTCTCAATACAATCTACTTTGTCCTTTACTTGAAACTTTCTGAGGAAAAGAAACTTAGGCACTGCTTGCAAGTAACTCATTCTACATTTGGTTTTTCCTTACAAGCTAAGATTGACCTTTTTGGAACTTAAAACTCATTGCTCTTGCATCTGTACTATTGAGGAAGAACAAAAGTTTTATCTCTTCCTTACAAGAATCCTTCAAATACTTTAACACATTTATGTCACCCTTGAGTATTCTCTTCTCCAGAATACATTTGCATTTTGGGGAAAAAAAATGTACTTTTATTCATTTTGTGGAAAATGAAAATCTAAATTATATTTATCATTAATTAATCAACCCATCATCAAAATAAACATCATGGTTACTATATTTTTCCATGAAGTTTTTCTGTGTATTTTGTCTGTAACTGAACATGGCTAATAAGGAAATTATCATTATCCTCATTTCTAAGGAAAAAAGAAACTAAATGAGTTTGTACTGAATGTACAAAGTCAGAGAGCTAGTAAATGATAAATGATGTTTATATATGCAATATATATGCACATACATGCCAAAAAAAAATAGAGATAGTCAACAATGTCTGCGACTAGTTTGTGTCTTTGAATTTAATTTTTCAATGTTATGCAATTAATCCGTTGTGTAAACTATTTAAGGTCTTTTATCAATTTGAATTAGACTATATAATGACAATATTTGGCAAATGATATTAAATAATAACACATGAAATTACTATTTCTTGTCCTTTTACATAACAGACATTGAAAAATGTAAAGTACAACAAACTATATTCCCGAAAATTGACTATGCATAAAATAATGTTCATAAATATGTAAAAGTATGAAAAAAAAACATTATTTGTAAAGAGGATGATCTCATCCTAATCTTTCTCAGAAAAAAAAAAAATATGAAGAAGATACTTTAATTTAAGAAGTAGGATAATCTTAGTCTCTGATATATAGTTCCTGGGTATTATTGTATGAAAATAGATGTCATCAAAACTATTTGAATATTTGAAAAATGCTATCAAGATAAATTTAGTTTCTGGAAGCCATAAAAGAAATAGGGAGAGAGGACATGAAAATTTATTGAGAAAGAAAAGTAAGAGAGAGTATAGTATCTTGGAACAGGTACCAAGGTGATTCAGAAAGCCTACAGATGAGTACTTGTTTCTACATCTCCAATCCATGGAATAATTTTACCCCTCTAAACCTGTAAAATGGATGTGATAATAATATTTAAATTACTTCACAGATTTGGAAGGAAGGGAGGTTAAAGTATTGGTTTTTTTAATATATAAAACACACATGTCCATATATACACATATAAGCACACACTCATATGAGTTTCAATTCTTCTCCCTTATGTCCTTCTGTCATCCACTGTGGAGGACAGGCAATATAGTAACAACTATATATGTGAAGGTGTTAAACATTTTGCAAAAACAATTACAAATGTAAGAAATATTAAGAAAGTGAAAATACTCCAGTCTTTAGAGTTGATCAGTTTACTCTCTGGCTGTGGGTAGCATTTTTTTCATCGTGGTGGTTTAGAATTGAATTGAATTTTTTCTGAAAACTGCCTGTTCATTTACTTTGACCATTAATCAATTGGTTAATGGCTCTTATTTTTCTAAATTTGGCTCAATGTGCTATATATTTGAGAAATGAAGTCTTTATTATAGAAACTGGTTGCAATTCCCCATGCAATCCTCAAGTTTCCTGCTTGGCTTCTAAATTTGTGTTAGCTTTGCAGAATTAGTTTTCCAATTTCATATAATTAAAATTATTCATTTTATTTCTCAAAATCTTCTGTATCTCTTAATTATAAACTATTCTCTTATCTACTGAGTTACCTTGTTCCATGTTCTGTTAATTTACTTATGATGCCATCTTTTATGTCTAAATACCTATACATGTTTACCTATTCTTGAAATATTATTTATAGTGTTGATCAATGTCTAATTCCAACTTTTCCCAGAAATTTTTGTCAAATGGTAAATTTTTGGCCCCCAAATTTGGATTTGGGGTTTTGTCAAACAATAAGAAAAATGGGAAAATACATCTTGCTAAAGGGTATCATAAACAATGAAATAATCTTGGTACTAAAACTATATGTACCAAATAACACATCAAACTGATTCTCAAAGAAAAATTCAATGAATCAGAGAAAGAAATAATAGTAGAAATAGAAAGAAACAATAGTAATGGGGCTCCTCAACTGGTAATGCCGAAGAAACTGAGCAAGATAGAGATTAGAGAGTATTCAATATTTTATTAAATGGGAAAGATATACTGGGATCAAATGGATCCATGGTTTGGTCCCAGGGCTGAATGAGATTATCGTCTCCAAGAATCCAGCCAATAATAAGAGTTCTCAATGACATATATACACATGGCTCAGACTCAGGGTGTAGACTGAAGTGGGGGGCAGAGTCAGGGTGCTGAGAGCAAGACAGGACTCTGACAATCCAGTTCTAACAGGGTGAGAGGAGGCATGAGGGAGGAACCCCAGAGATGGGGAGAGGCATGTTGATAAGATGGTATCTGACATTCTGGTAGCTTGGGATGGGGATAGGCATTTTGATATTCTAAAACATAAGATCTTTTATCCTTATCAAATATTCTGATAAACAGGGAGGAGAGGTTTTGCAGGACTGGGAAGCAGGGAAACTGAGTCAGGACTGGGTCAGGATAATTATGGAAACTGAGAACTGTGGCATAACAAACTCTCCTATCAATTATCAATTCTCACATCTCAACAATGAATTTTTCATCTATACTTTCACCTAGTTCAAAATAAACATGTGGCAAATTCACAGTGGCTATTCTCTTTAACAAAGGGGAGATCTAATTTAAAAAAAAAAATTGCAAACAAACAAACAAACAAAAAAAAAAAGTTGTAAGATAGGCACCAGGAGTGGCAAATGTGGCAAATATGAAAGAATTGGAAGAGCATATAGTTGGAAAGGAAAGGGATTTGGAAGAATCCATTGAAGGAATATGGTATGAGGCCCGGTTTGACTGGAAAGTTAGATCCACAGTGGAATTTAGCAGACTAATCCGAGTAAGCTAGAGTTTAGGAGTCATCAAAGGTCATTTTGAGATGACTTGATGAGGTGTGAGAATTGAGGGTTGAGAGATCCCCCATTAGCAATGGGATCCACCTTGTTCAGTGGCAGGACTTGCAAAAGAATTCATAAACCCCAATGAATACAGGCTCTAGGTTTGTGGCAAGTAAAGAGAACTTAAGAACTGTGGCTGAGGAGAAGGATTTGCATAAGCTATAGTTTGGGAATAATATGGAAATGACATGAGACCTGACCTGGTCTAGGTAAAATAGTTGTGACAACCTCGTATTTTAAAGTCAGCCAAAGTCAGGAAGTCAGGATAAGGGAAAATCCTTGATCTTTATTCTTTGCAGAGTGAAGGGGAATGGCGATATGGAGTGAGAGCAATCGCTACAGAATCCAGACAGCAGTGCCTCTGGCTCTCACACTCCACCCACCAAATCCTTTATGTAATTTGCTATATAACACATCAAACTTGCAGGGAGAGTGGGCAGGGCCATTCTTTCTCCAAGCATATATTAATAGAGTATTGTCCAATTACTAATTAGCCTCAAGTGCTTGGGACCTCAGTGTGAACTTCAGCCCATTAAAGATAATGGTAAAAACTTACCTATTTAGATTCCTAAGTTGCAAAAACAAAATATACACTTCTAGAGAGAGGAAATGTAAGGACTTGGATAAAGACTGAAGTGCTGGCTTGCTAGCTTGTTAAGAAATCTATGTAACTATATTACTAAGTAAACTGTAAAGCACTTTTAAAAATATGTTATTAATATTAAATTTTAACACTGAAAAACAACACATTGAAAGAAAAATAAGAATATGAGGTATTTTTTAAAGTCACTAAAAAGTAGAATTTGACAAATCTTATGAAAATGCAAGACCAAACTTACTTCTCATGTGAGGAATATAAATCATGATTAGTAGGTCCCTGGGACAATTCAACCAGTCTTGACTTTTATATTGAATTCTAAAAGCCTTTGATTGTATGAGTTTAATTAAGACTATTATACTTCATGAAGGAAAAGTGATTCACATTTCTAGATGTCTAGATGTCTAGAAAAAAACATTTTTTTTGATCATTGAGTATATACGTCATAGCTCAATGATCTAGATCTAGAAGTGAGCCCAGAAACCATCTCTTCCAAATTCCTCATTTTACAGATGAAGAAACTGAATAGTAAGCTGACTAGGCTTGAGGCCACACAAGTAGTTACTGTCAAAGCTACTTATCTGTTTTAGGATTCTTTCCACTGTATACCACGACTCTAACCCTAACCCTAACCCGCCTTCCGACTCTAACCCTAACCCTAAATGCATAATTTAACATTTTCACCAGTGAATATGTTTTCCCTAAGTAGATTTTGGGATTTTTTTTCCATGGTAAATATCATATCTTTTATTTCCCTTCACATATTTTTAGAATTAAGCAGAATCTATGAACTCGGTAATAAATATTAAATAAATATGTTAAAAGAATATCAGATACTTTTCTTCAGTACCGAATTTAATTATATTTTATGGGACAAAATATTAGGACATCAAATTCAGCACTTCTGATTGTATCAATTCAGATGATTTCTTTCTTGCTTTTAGTTTTATCAGTTGAAGAAATGATATCTTCCTGCTTTTAGAGTAGCTTGGAATATGTTCTTTAAACCTGCTGTGTTTAGTTGTTAGTTCACAAAGACTCCTGACATACTATTATGGACTGCAGAGTATTCAACATAATTAGTATATCCCAGTGGAAATTGAAATATGCCAATTATAGGATGATTGTCCCATTTAAATACATAATTGGTCATATGAACTATCAAATACACTTGAAATTAAAGTTTTTTTTTTAATAAAAAACATTGACCAAATTGCATAAGTATATAGTTAAGACAAATTAGAAATGCAAATGTTGGGCATGATAGGAGCCATTAAATACTATAATTAAAGTAAATTCCTGTTTTTTGCTTAGCACACCAATGATGATGATAACCTATTTGGTTAGTACAAACCTACACTAATTCATATTCACAAAGAAATAGATTGAGGTTTATTTTGGGCTAACAATCTGTTATAATATATCATGGGAGCAAATAATGTACATGACTCATAAAGAGTTGTTTACTTTTTAAATATTTAATTTGTAAATAAGAAAAGAATTTTATAATTAATTAGTTCCTTATAATCAAAGAATTACAGAATCTCATCATTGCAACACACTTCAAAGTTAATTTGTCTAAAATGTATCTGACTAGGAAATCCCTCCACAATTTTGCAGATAAGAAGCCTTTGCTCTGGGAAGTCCATTTCAATTTTGGACAGCTTTATTTCCCAGGAAGACTGTTATTTTCATCCCATTTCTCCTTATAGTTAACTTGTCTGCTTTTCTGCAACTTGTTTGCATTCCATCTAGTTCTGCTTTTAAAAAACAAAAATAATTCTAAAAATTTCCCACTTCAATATGATCTTTTAAAAAATTGTAGAGCTTAAAGATTATAGGATAAAATATTGAGAGTCAGAAAGGAAAATAAGGTCATGGCATGTCATCTCTCATTTTACAAATGAAGAAACTGAATTATTCCCATTTTAAAGATAAAGAAGCAGGCTATAAAATATTAAATAACAAGGCCACTCATAGAATAAGTGGTAGAGTTGGTCCTGTGAAATCTGTGACTCTAAATTCCATTGCACATAATTGACATATCCCAATAGAAATCAAAACGTGTCAATTACAAGATGACCTTTTTACACACTAAAATTTTCACTCTTTCCATAAATCCATATTCCCCTTAAGTTATTTATTTTCTAAGCTAAATATCTCTAGTTAATTCAAATAAAACTTTATATGGTATTGTATTTTAATCCTCTCAAAATATTGGTTGCACTTATTTTCTCAAGCCACAATTTGCCAGTGTACTCCCTAATTATACATTCAAGAAATAAATATAATTGTTCCTATGCAGTACAACTGGGATTGAGTGAAAAAAAAAAAAAAGCTATTTCTAAGAAGACTACATTTTACTTACCATAGCTTTATCTCACATTAGCTTTTTTTTAGACAGCTGCCCTGTCACATTATTCATATTAAATTTTTTTTCTAAAACTATCTTCTCTAAACAAAATGATTTCTAGAATTAACTTTATAACACTAAACTTGTAAGGTTTAGTTTTAACCCAACTGTAGAAATTAATATTCATTCCAATTAATTTTAATAATTGAGTTCTTTTAGTATTCAGAGTTTATTGCTCTAGTAGTTATATATTTTGCCCAGTTTTAGATCATATGGAGATTTGATAAGCATTTCAGACCATTTATAACTTTTTTCAAGATGCTGATTAAAAATTATGAACATCATCTTTAAAAAAAAAGTGACAAAACTAAAAAAAAAAAAAAAAGTATGAATACCAGAGGACTAAAGGCAGGTACTGCAGATATTCCACTATGGCTCTCTTACTTGATTTGTGTCTGTCAGTTCCTTAGATGTCCTAAATCATTGTTGCTCTAGGATTAAGATCTGCAACTCATTGAGGGATTAATACAAATTATGCATCCACTGAATTTCTATTGTATTGTTTCAGCAAGGCAAAGAAGTGTCTTTGTCATTTTATAGGCTATCCAAGAAAATTAAACTGTCATGGTTTAAACTGTGGACTTGGGGATGGCTTTTTGGAGAGTATTGAACATTGGTTAATAAACATGTTCATTCACTATTTTTACTTATTATATTTAGATGTGGTATGACTATGAGCCGCTTCTGTGGGTGAAGTAGCCATGTGGGATATAACCTTGAAGTAACAAAGAGAAAAATCTAATTTTTGTTGATATTTCATTCTTGGAAAATAACCTTAAAACATTCCCAAAGGATTTCTTCGCATTGAAATATAAGAAACTCTAAAGTCAGAAAACCTTGGCATTGAAATTTTTCTTATGGACAAAAATGTACTTCTATTTCTTAATTGCTAAATGATTCCTGAACACTGTGGTAAGAAAATAATTCATGGTAGGAAAAATATTTTAAAAAAGGTTTATGTTAAAGTTAGCAAATTTAATGATACTAATCTTTACACTATGTGACAGAGATTGTCCTAAGTGCTACTTAGAAGAAAACTGGTAGTTCCTGAACTCATGGATCAAATAAAGTAATAATATATAAGAATCTGTTAGTTTGTTTTTGCAAAATTCACTTTCAATTTTATCCCAATCTGTGACCTCCAATATAGTAATAAGTAGTATATATTTGTCCATGAACAAATGCAGAAAATAAACATAATGAGAACAGAGCTGACCTCAAACCCAGAAAGGCTTAGATTCAAGTCATGCCTTTAATATATACAGCTTATATGACTTTAAGCAATTTATTAAATCTCACCTCCATCTAGGGAATTTTCTAAGAATTTACATTGCAGAGAAGTGCTAACTTGAACTGGTAGAGAAAGCTTTCAATACCAAAAAACTCACAGAACCAGTCCCAATTCTTATCCCTAGGGTCAAATAAAAATTACTTTCCTTCAATTTGGGACTTCAATCATCACTAATTGCAATGCAACTGTTCAGATCACATAAATAACCATGCAATGTGAAGATAAAGGAATAAGATTTTCAAGATAAAGATAAAGGAATAAGATTTTCTTGATCTGTTTTGGCTCTCAAGGATGCACATTTTGTCCAAATTATTTTACTCATCGTCTTGTAAAACAGATATCTGATATAGATTTTTTTCCTTAGAATATCTGAAGTGGGAGAAAAAACTGGTTGTATATTAGGGCAGACCTGGCTTTTTACAATGTTCACAATCATTTCTGTCATTATGCTTTGTATATTTTTTAAGGTTGTATTTTAGTTCAGTACAGTAGAATGCCTTGATAAATACTCTTATAATGATCATCGAAGGACATCTAAAATATTTCCTTAGTGAATAATTTTGTAAAATAAAACACATTGCCAGATAGCTAATATTTCAGTTATTCTAATCCAATAAAGCCTAGAATTCATTTTCTACACTGCCAAATTGTACAAGAAGCTATAAAATGATGCTATAAAATGACCAAAAGCTAAATGATTTGTAATTTTGTTTTTGATTGTAAACAAATTTACACAAAAGAATATTAATATGTAAATAGAGCATTGAGCTTTTAAAAACATTATTTGGGGAAATCACTTTTAACTGGTGGAATTTTAGTCTAACATATTTAATGTTTTGTTTGTTTTAAGAAGGGGGAAGTTGGAAATGATACATCCCCGTTAAAACTGAAAATAAAGTCAAATGAATGCTTTCATACTAGTTTGTCTTAAAGTGTTATCAATGCTTCCAATCAAAGATCAATTGGCAGTTAATTAAGAGAAAGCCATTATTGATTTAGGAAAATCTTGATCTCACACCAGAAATATAATTTATCAATGTATATTATATGGATTCAGACTCAGAGATCAGAAGTAATCTGGTGGTGATGTTGAGAAGATATGAATTCCAATTCTAGTGCCATTTATTACTTAGGTGAATGTTACAGTTCTCTCAATTTCCTTATATCTGTAATTGCAAAAACAAAGCCTCACTCCCAAATTCACAGGATTAGTATAAGGTAAATGCTTTAAAAATAGGGACTAGAACTGGAATTTCATATTTTAGAGTCCCAGGCTTCTAGTATTGTGTCAAAAATCAATCAAAAATGTATTGACATAAAATTTCCATGTGAAGAAATGCTTAGATCAGCCATCCATGCTTTTGATCCAGATGTGTATTTTTATGTCTTGCTTCCATTTGTTTCATATCATCCCTCCCTGCTCCACAAAAGAAATATTAGCTTGATGAAGAAAGAGAGTTGGTTTTCTTATATTTTTATTTATAACAGCATACTTTCTGGCGCATTATAGATTTTTTTAAAAAAGCTTTGTCTAATCTAATCTGTAATACAACAAAGAGGGCTTCATTATCAGAGACTATTATTAATAGTGATAATAAAATTCTTTTTTAAAGGAAAAGAAAATGCTAAAGTTAATAAATTTAAAGATTGAACAGTTTCAAGGCATTTTAGCCAAACTGAAAAATAAGCAATAAACTGTTGCTATTTTTTTCTTTTTAAATTTTTTAAAAAATTTTCTTTCTTTACATTTATTTATTAGTTTGCATATGAAGTAAGCCACCTTCATTTTTATTTTTACAAGTAGTCTTGATAATTTTTTTTAATAAAACATTTTACAAAAGAAAATATTTACAAACTGAAAGATACATGTTAAACATGCTAAAACTAAGGGCAAAGTACCACATTATTTTTTTTCTTGTTGTTCAAAAATTATATGAGATTATTAAATATAGCAAGCATGCGCAACTATCCCCTAAGCTGAATGCGGATGAGGAAGAAATCACTTAAAGATCTTAGAACTCTGAATCACCCTTATTAAAAACATAGACCAAATTAAATATTAACAATTTTGTAGTTCTTTTTTAAAGGACACTTGAGCAATGAATGCATTATTGTATTATTTTCTTTTTAACTTCAAGATTATTTCCAAATCATTTTGAAAAGAAAGAAAATGTCATCCATGTTTTTTTCTTTCCTGTGTTCTTAAATTGCTTCAGAAGACTTACCTGGTTTGCAAAAATTAGTGTGTTTACAACACACTCCTTATGTGCCAAAAAAGTGGATATAAAATATAATTTCAGTGTATTATTATCTGTATATTACATTACTGTTTGTATTTAAATAAAGTATCAAGAGCTTTTGGACACATAAAAATGCTAAAATGTGAATATTCATAACAAATAAACCTATATCATTATAAATACATATGAATACACACTAGGGACATAGATATACATACCTCATATGTGTGAAATATTATTATAAATATATATATATGAATAATACAAATCAAGTTTCACATGATCTGAATGGTGACTCTATGTGCCTAAGTGATAAGAATATAAGGAGATACTATTGTTAAATAAAAAAGTAAAAGCCAGACTTAGTAATTATTCTAGTTATTTAATTAGACCAAAAAATCAAATCCATGAATTATCTGCTAATGCAATCCTCTTCATTATTCTCATCACTGGAATTTTCTTTAATCCTAAGGGTGAAGGCCTAATGCTCCATGCTCTCATTGTACCTCATCTCACAGAATCCACCCATGGCATGTCATGAAGGTCATTAAGTTAATTGGCTATGGAGTACTTAAAGTCACTAATTCTGTCTTATGAATTATCTGATTTCTAAATTTAAACTTCTTTGGTCAAGGTTACAAGATTAAGATGCCCTCAGATGAGGGAAATGTTTATAGGGGTGATTTCGACTCACTAGTAAAGATCCCAGGAATGCTATTAATAATGATTTAATTATGCAGTTACTCCAACTGTATGTATTTGAAGCAAAAAATTTAAAATGTCCCCTTTCTAATCTGAATTTGAAGTTAGACTTTTATAGCTCTCTGTAGATTTGTGGCTTGGAAACTAAAAAGATAAGTTTCTCCTACAAACTTTGTCACAAGTGGCTCAAATAAGTAATTTGGCATATGGGCCACTCATATTGAATACATTGTAAAACCCAGTATCACTGAGCATCTGGCTGTGTCTTTTAAAAACTCACTATTCCTAACCTGCAGTTAACTTAGTTTATACACAAAGATATTCTATTGCTTCTGTGTTTGTTATATCCACAATATAAATGATTCCTTCAGTAATACATCAGTATTTTCTTGCCTGAATTATGCCCCTCCAGTCCATAATCTCCCCAAGTAAGCTATAGATACTAGTGATGGGATGAGGTGGTGAGATATTTCCTATTATAATGATGGTAACATATAACCTTCATTTTTTCCATATTACCAATCTTCTTTTTTAATCAAACATTTCTTTAATGACATCCTTTACTACTATTTTTCTTTGTTGTTCTTGTTATGCATTATATATTGGGCTTGATCCACATAATTCTTAATTTCTTCTAAACAAAAATCTTTTTTTTTTTTACACTTGACTCTTCACAACAATTCTATGTAATGTTTCAAACAATAAACATTGTTTTTTGTTTTGTTTTGTTTTGTTTTTTTGATTGGTGTAATGTTCTTCTCTAAATTATAATGTTCTCTGGGAGCAGGTTTCTTGTGGGCCTTCTGGAGGCAGCTTTAGTTTCATTTCTGAGTAATAATAACCTCAAATTCAGCCAGCAGTTAAAGTCCAAATCCTTTATTGTTTCCTTTTAAGTCTTATCTCCTTCCTTGGGCCCAGTTAGCTTTCTTAGAGGCCTATCTCTCTCCTTGGTTCCTGCTAATCCTTTGCCTCTGCCAGCTTCACTCTCTAGCTTCCTACAAATCCAAAACCTTCAGCCAGCACAAAGGTGGAAAATGGAATGAATCTGACTCCTCCTCCAAGAATGGGCTTGTGGGTCTGGCCCTGCGAGCTTCTTGCTTATATGTTGTACACTGAGCATACTCCAATACATTACTAGGAAACATTATTTGTTGTATGATTAAATCAGTGCTAAATTAGATTTAACCATTGTCTCCTCAATTCCACTTAGTACCTTGTTTCAAGTTCTGGCCCGTAACATCTCCTTGTAGGATCAGATCAATCATACTGAACCATGCTAAATTAGATAATTATTGTCTCTATCAATTCCACTGTGTTAGCACCTTGTAAGAATTCTAACAGGTTGGTTTTTGTGGTGTTTTTAAAAAGTATTTATTTTTAACTTTTTTTCTGTTTTGAACTTTGAGTTTTTGAATTTTCTCTCCCTCCTTTCCATAACTTCCCTATCCACCATGAAGGCAAATAATATTATAATTACAAATGTAGAATAATGCAAAGTATATTTCCCTCTTAGCCAAATTTCAAGAGAGAGAGAGAGAGAGAGCCAGATAGAGAGAGACACATAGAGAGAGAGAGAGAGAGAAAGGAAGAGAGAGAGAGAGAGAATGAGCAAATTATACTTTAGTTTACACTCAGAATTCATGAATGTCTATTTTTGTACATGGATACCATTTTGTCATCATGTAAACTTTGGTATATTGTCTTGGTTCATTATATTGATCAAAGTAGTCAAGGCTCTCACAGTGGATCACTAGGTTAGTATTGTTATTATTGTGTACAATTGTGATGACCGCGTATTTTAAAATCAGCTGGAGTCAGGAATTCAGGTTAGGGGGAAATCGTCAATCTTTATTCTTAGCAGAGATGAAGAAAGATTGGAGGAAGAAGGGAATCGGCAATAGCAATGTCAGCAGCTGAATCAAGAAGCTAGCTAGACCAGAAGCCGCGAGACCAGCAGCCACCAGCATAGAACCCAGGCAGCAATCTCTCCCAGCCTCTCTTCCTGCCCCTGTGCCTCCACCCACCAAAATCGTCATTTCCTATACAACACATCAGGACTTGCACAGAGAGTGGGTGGGGCTATTCTTTATCCAAGCATGTATATTAATATAGTCCAATTACTATTTAGCCTCACCTGCTTGGGACCTCAGTGAATCAACTCAAGCCTCAGCCCATTGTTTTCCCTCACCTCAATTTGCATCAGTTCATAAAATTCTTGCCATGGTTTTTTCCCCTGAAATCTCCCCTTTATTTCCTACAGCACAATAGTACTCCATCACAATCACATGCCCCAACTTATTCAGCTGTTCCCCAATTAATAGATAGGCCCACCTAAATTTCCAATTCTTTGTTACTAAAAGAATAAATTCTATGAATATTTTTGTACTAATATATCCTTTTTCTTTTTATTTGATCTTTTTTGGGGGAAACACCTAGTAGCGCTATTGTTGGGTTAAAGATGCAAGTTATATTGCCCTTCAGGCATAGTTCTGGAGTGGTTGGACAAGTTCATTGCACCACCAATGATTCCTTAATATTCTCATTTCCTCTCATCCCCTCCAGGATTTCCCATTTCTGATAGATATAAGGTGGTACTTCAGAGTAGTTTTAAATTGTCTTTCTCTAATCAATGCTAGTATTTTAGAGCATTTCTTCATATGCTACAGTAGCTATGTGATACAGTGGGTAGAGTGCAGTCAGGAAAACTCATCTTCATGAGTTCAAATCCAGCCTCAGAAACTAGCTATATCATCTTGGTCAAACCACTTAAATGTGTTTACCTCAGTTTCCTCATCTGTAAAACAAGATGGATAAGGTATTGACAAACCAGCATCTTTGCCAACAAAATACCAAATGGGTGATGAAGAGTCAAATATGACTGAAAATGACAGAACAAAAACTAAAAAGCTCTTCCTTTCATGTCTCTTTTATGTAAGAAAAATTCTTCCATTCTACCTTTCTCTGCCCTTTCTCTCAGTGCATCCCTCTTTCTTATTTATACTTATTTTTAAGGTAATATCAACATAATTAGTTTACATTCACAACTTCATCTATGTAAATTCCTTCTTTCTGTGCTAATAATGAAAAAGTTTTTAGGATTTACATATATCATCTTTCCATATAGGAATGTAAACCATTTAACGTTATTGAGTCCCTTATGATTACTCTTTCATGCTTTTCTTGAATATTGTGTTGAATATCATATATCCTACTAGTCTCTCGTATTTTCATCAGGAATAGTTGAGAATCATTTATTTCATTAAATATTCATTTTTCCCCTGAATAATTATAATGGGTTTTCATGGACAGGTTATACTTGGTTGTAATCCTAACTTCTTTGCTTTTTGGAATGCAATATCCCAACCTTCTGCTTCTTTAACATGGAAGCTGATAAATCTTAGTTCTATGCTATATCATAGAACTACTCCTTGTAGTTCTATGATATTTGAGTTGTTTCCTTTTGGATTCCTGCAATATTTTTCCTTGATCTGGAGGCTCTGAAACTTGGTTATATTATCCTTGGGAGTTTTAATTTTAATATCTCTTTCCAAAAGGAACACATGGGATTTCATTTTTTATTTTATCCTTATTTTCTAGTTTGTTAGGACAGTTTTCCATGATGGTTTCTTAAAATATGCTATCTAGACTCTTCTTTTTTGATTATGGCTTTCAAACAGTCCAAATAATACTTACATTACCTCTCCTCAATCTATTTTCTAGGTTGGTTGTTTTTACAATGAAATAGTTCTCATTTTCTTTTTTTTTTTTCATTCTTTTGATTTTGTTGAATTATTTCTTGAAATCTCATGAAATAACTGATTTCTACTTACTTACCCAATTCTAATTTTTAAGGAATTATTTTCTTCAGTGAATTTTTATATTCCTTTTTTTCCATTTGGCTAATTTTTCTTTTTAAGGAGTTCTTCTCCTAAGTGAATTCTGTGTATCATTTTCATTTGGTCTATTTTCTGTACATCATTTTCATTTGATCTATTTTGTTTTTAAAGAACTTCTTTTCTTCATTGAATTTTTGTGCCCATATTTGCCATTCATCCAACTTTTTTTTTTTAATATGTAATTTTCTGTTTTTTTTTTCATTGTTTTCTCTAGCACTCTTATTTCTTTGTTTATCTTTTCTAGGAATTCTTGCTAACCTTGGATCTAATTAGCATTTTTATTTGAAGCTTTGCTTGTAGTTTTCATATTGCTGTCTTTATGCCTTTGTCTTTCCTTCTGGGTAGTAGCAAACATCTCCTCTCCCCAGGTCTTTTTTTTAAATACTTGCTCATTTTCTCATTATGTCAAAGTTGGGCTATGCTCACCTAGGGGTGGAGATCATTGTGCCAAGTTTCAGGCTTTCTTGTGCTACTATTTTCTAAGCTAGTTCTGGGCATCTGCAACTTTTCAGCTTCCAAGCTGATGCTTTCCTGAAAGAAGTGTGATCCCTGGTCTGTTGGTTTTCTTTCTGATCTTTACCTAGAAAGGGCTTATGTTCCCCTTTTGTCACAAGTATTAGAACTCCTCTTAGCTTGTAATTGTGTCCATGACCCCTGCTTCCTTGGGACTGACCCTTTATGGATAATAGAGTTGCCAACCAGCACTAGTAACATTCAGAGCCAACAAAAGGTTCTCTGTAATCCTTTTGTGACTAGCTCAATCTCCTTACCATCTCTGGGAAGAGAATTCCTGAAGCTGATGCTATCTCAACCATTTCTAGGTCTGGATGCTCATGCTCCTGCAATGCGATGAACCTGAGCCCATCTAGTACTACAGATGTCTCCGAGGGAGAAAATTATCTTCTTTTACCTTTTAATTGGCTCTCCCACTCCAAAATTTGACTTGACACATTATTTTAAAGTTGTTTGGAGGGGAGTGTTGGGAGAATTCAGGTGGGCCCCACCATGTTCTCTGCCATTTTGATTCCAACTATTTCATGAGTTCTTAAAACTTCTTTTGTCTACATCATTAACCTTTCTGGCAATCAACAAAAGCCTCTTAGAATAATAAGCTCTTGTAAAAATCATGACACTAGGAAATACTAAATTCCAGATAGAGATTAGTGAAAATAAGGACTTTCACCCCCTCAAATCAAAGATGTCATGAAATCTATCCATTAATGCTTTAAGTTTCAACACTTTAAGTCTTGAGACAAGAGCAAAGCCTGTCTCAACAAATGCTAGACATTGAAGATGTTTAATATGTTTTTATTGATCGAATCAGGATTTGTGAATCTGGGTTAGGAAGCCCCTGCTGCAGTGTAATTGGTAGAATTATATAGCTACTGAATAACTCTTCAAAATGAAACAAGGAAAAGCAAGATGGACAAAGATTTTAGAGAACTACAGTTTTATACTCTTTACTCTGAGAGCAATTGTCCAAGATAATACATAAATGATAAAAATAGTGGTGGGTGACTTTAGTGGGTTAGGGTCCAAGAAGTTCAGATATAAAGTCGCTCAGTTATGTAATCTCCTCTTTGCAGAATGTGAGCAGAGTATTGATTGGGGGCTGAAAAAATAATGCTCTGAATGTAAGAGTAAAGCAGAAGTTGTCTAGGAAGTCCTGGTTGGTAAGAGATGCAAGGATATATTACATGGATAGAGGCAGCTGGATGTTTTAGTAATTGTTATTTTAGTGTCTGTCTAACTTCTAGGAGGAATTTCATGGAAATCTTGCTTGCTTGCTTTCCTTTCTTTTCTTCTTTCCTTCCTTCCTTCTTTCTTTCTTTCCTTCTTCCTTCCCTTTCTCCCTCTGTCCATCTCTTCCTTCCATCCTTCCTCCATTACTCCCTTTCTCCCTTCCTCCCTTTCTCTTTTCCTCCCTTCCTCCCCTCTTCCCTCCTTCTTTCCTCTCCTCCCTCTCTTCTTTCTTCCTTCCCTCCCTCCCTTTCTTCCTCTTTTCCTAAAGATATCTACTCTAGGTACCTCTTTGGCAAATAGCTTTCACATTAAAACTTCTTATGACCAGTGAAGATCAAGGCATCCTGGCAGGGTGCTGACTGGTTGCTTTTGTGTGGTATAACTCCACAGATCACTAATCTCACATCTCTGGAGGTTTAGAAAATATGGCTCATGAGAAATAAAATCTGACAGATTCTACCATTCTAGAGTGGCTTTGGAAATAATTCTGCTGACCTTCTGAGTCTACCCTTATAAATACCCCATAAGTGATATTCCAACAGGCACACACCCAGTAACATGGCCACTAAATGATGAATAGCATTGCCTGAAATAATTTAAACAACCCGATAGTAGGTTCAAAATAAATTTTCCAAATGTAAGAAAGAATAGGATGATACAACAGCAATGTGTACAAAGCAGCAATCATGTATAAGAATATGAGGCTTAATAGATGCAATATTCAATGTAAGTCAGTGTCATGCAATAGGCAAAGAAACTAGCATAATTTTGGTTTGCATTAATACAGTAATGACTTCAAGAAATGAAAAAGGGATAATCCTTTTCTTCTTTGCCTAGTCAGACAATATCTGGCATGTTTTGATTAATCTGAGAACTGCAACTTAAGAACATTAAAAAGTTAGAGAACAATGAAGGGAATTTATTCAGAATGGTGGAGGGATTTATTCCACAATAAGTGATCGTTTATATTCAGGTTGCATGCAGATTGGAGGATGTTAACATTTAGAGAAGACATGATAGGCAATCAGAGCATGTTCTAGCTTCACTCTTGACTCTTTGACATGATCTAATGTGAAGCGTGGATAGTCCTGTTCTATATGGTTCTAGAATGGAGAGCTTGGAAGATTGGGCAAAATTTACAAAGATGTAAATTTAGGTTTAACATTATGCAAGAGTTCCTAAAATTAGAATCTTACAAAAATGGGATAGACTAACTAAAGTGAGAGTAGATTCTGACTCACTTTAGGTCTTTAAGTAAAACTTCAATGTCCATTTTCCAGTTTATGTTGCAGTAAGGATGATTTAGGGGGAGGTATTGGATTAGATGGACACCAATGTTGAAAGAGATGGAATGAATTTTAAAGAGGATTTAGTACAGCTTTCATATTTTAGAGATATGGCCCCTCTCTTGTCAAGTCCTTGTTCCCTAACATAAAACCATTACTTTCCTGTGTTTCTGAAAGCTCATTGCAGGTGGAGTTTACCTCAGAAATGGCAATTCTTAGAGTCTAATCAGAGTAGTACTAATCACTGCTCCTTCTAAATGGGACACTTAAAAACTTTACTCATGGGCATCATGAGAAATACGCCATTTCACAAAGTCACTTGACATTCTACTTAAATCCAAAGGGGCTGGGTAGCAATGTTGTTGTTAAATTACACAAACCTCCCATAGGTTTTGGAGGACCATTATGTTCAGTATAAATTTGAAAATCCTCTCTCATTGCCCAATTTGAGAACAGATTCAATTGAATAGTTCTCAAATAACAGCTTTACATAACTAATTAGTGCTATGTTTTTCAAAATAACTACCTCCAGGTTAGTGGGGAGCCGCCAAGCTTAGGGATACCTGTATCTTATTTTGAAGATAAATTCATTTGAGCAGAAATCCATTAAGATTAATCAAACCTGAGGCATTGTGGCAACATGCTCATTTGCCTGACCCCGTTAATTCCTGTCTGCTTTCAAGCCATATTTTAATCAAACTGGTGTCTGGAAATTGTGATAATACCCAAGTAGGATTCTTCTAAAATAGCCAATAACATAATTAGGATGATCAGTAATTTTCAGTTTTTTTATTGTTTTTGTTAGCAGTTTCTCTTCACTAACCATAAAACAGTGGGACTTAGGAAGTTTATTTCAAGGATAAAGTAGATTCATCTGCCAAGAAATTTACTTTTATGATTTTCATAAATTTCTCAAGTATCAAATTAAATTTTTGCATTGTCTGAAGCCTGAATTTTCAATCATATAGAATTGAACATTGAGCTACTTTCTTTCTTATGGTAATGTTTCCTGGTAAAAGAAGTACTCATGGGCCTCTCTAGAAGATGTATCAATTCCACAGAGGAACTGGTTACTCTCTGGAGCATTTAGCCAGTTCAAAATTTACCAGAGATAATGGTGATTTCAATGGGCTTACCAAATACAATTTCACTTGGAAGCATTTCTCTACTTCAAGAAAATTAAAAGAAACAAATTAGTCCTATTATAAGCATCCATGATAAAATTCTACTAGGTAAAAAGAATCTCATGAAACAAATCCTTCAATTTGTACTTTTTCCTTGCTGACATGAATTTTCAGCATAAACATAAAATAACACGTCTATATTAGTTATTAAAACAACCACCACAAAAATAAACAACTTTCTAGAGACTCTTCTAGCATCCATAAAGATTAAAACAATCATTTTGACTTTACTTAACATAAGCATAGGACTACGGATTTGGAGTTAGAAGCAATATTATTGGACATTTAGTCAAATCTTCTTATTGTTGAGATGATGAAACAATTTCTTGCCCAAACATGAAACTCAAACTCACCCCAGATTCAAATTCTTGTCCACTTTAAGTCCATAATCTTTACCCTTCATCATAATGACTTTCTTTTCCTGCATGATCACAACCTACATTTAAATAACAAAAAGAAATGCCAAGATACGAATTCAGAGAAAGATTCAGTTGCTGTACTGTACCAATGTTTAGTAATTTAGGGAAGTGGGTGAGAATATTCACATCAAAGGTGATATGTGCTTTTTGGGTCAATCCAAATTAAATAAAGATATCATTCCCTAAACACTTATATGGTATCACATATAAACATGTTTGAGGTTAATATGAAAGAAAACTAATGGAACTAAATAATAACACTCAAAAATTAATTTAGAAAATTCAATGACAATAGAATTTATGATATTTATTCTTTAAGTATATGTATTGACTGTGGACAGGATGATGTGGGATTTATGGTATTTTTTTCTTCAGAATTCTCTCCTAGACTATATTAAATATATGATATCATTGCAAATTTTCCTTACATTATATTTTTCCTAAAAAAAAATCTGCCACTCCCCAGTATATTTGCATCAAGATGAATCCTTAAGTACATGTTATTTCATTCAGATAGGAGACTAAATAAATAGGTTAAGTACATACTGAGATTGAATACTTTTAGAAGCAGTAAGTGATTTATGAAAAGAACATCAGGTATGTATGCAAAAGTCTTGAGTTTGAGAGCTGACTGCAGTATTTATATAGCATATAGCTATATGATCATTGGGACCAGCTAAGTGGTACAGTGGCTAAGTGTTCTGGGCCTGGCACCAGGAAGATGTGAGTTCAAGACTACCTTAGTTGTGAGAAGCATTGCTTAGAGAAGCATTAGTTAGAGAAGCAATTGCTTCTCTAAGCAACTCTAAGCAAGTCACTTAAGTTCGATTTGCCTCAGTTTTCTCATCTGTGAAATGAACAAAATAATAGTATCTATTTCCTAAGGTAAAATGAAATATTAATTGTAAAGCACTTAACATGATATGCAGTTCCAGGGTATAGGGGAGCACTTGTGGTCAGTTGCAAGGAAGCAGTTGGTTCCAATTGCAAAGCAGAGAGGACTGCTAACAAGGCAGTTATAGGAGAGCAAAGGACCTGGTCAGAGTTCAAGAGTCAGGAGAAGTGCCAAGGTTTACTGCTGCAAGAGAGCAGAAAAAAGCAGAAAACAGATTCTAACAATATGTTGTGCAGAAAAGACATACTTAAAACATAGACACACTCGGTTAAAAGAAAGGACTGGGCAGAATCTATTATTCTTCACTTGAAGTTTTTTTAAAAAGGCAGGGGTAGTGAGCATGCCCTCACGAAAAGCAAAAGCACAAAAGGTATCATCAATAATTAAGCAATATTTAAAAATGTTAAGCAAGATTCTTTGATAAAATCTCATTTCTGAAATATGTAGGAAACTGAGTCAAGTTTATAAAAATAAGAGGTATTCTACAACTATTAAAAAGTTAAAAGATAGGAACGGGTAGTTTTCAGAATACGAAATCAAAGCTATCTATAGTTTTATTTTTAAACTGCCTTAAATCACTATTGATTATAGAAATGTAAATTTGAACCATTCTGGGAAACTACCTCACACCTATCAGAAATGACAAACGCTGAAGGGATTAAGCAAAAATAGGTATATAGATAAACTAATGGGACAGTTATAAACTAGTCAATTCTAGAAGATAATTTAGAACTATACACAAAGGATTATAAAATTTTGTACTCTGACCCAGCAATCCCACTAATTGGCTTGTATCTCAAAGATATTTAAAAAAAAAAAAAAAAGAAATACTGCCTATAGGTACAAAAATATTTATAGCAGCTCCATTTGTAGTGGTAAAAAAAAAAATGGAAATTGATGGGATGCTTATCAATTGGCTTATAGCTGAATAAATTTTGGAATAGGATTGTTATGAAGTAGTACTGTTGTGACACAGTTCCCTTTTAATGTCCTGACCCAATTTCCCTAATTGTCCTATTCAGTTACTCTGCCTCAGGTTATAACCATTCCTTCTTAATGTTTGATGAGATAAAGGTTTTATATCCTTAGGCTATAATCATTCCTTAGTAATGTTTGACTGGATAAAGGTCTATCCATTTTAGACATCATTAGAATATCAGGAACCTCTCCAGTACCTCCCTCCATTATGTCATCCTAGGTGCCTCCATCCATTAGGTCATCCCCATCCAGGTACCTCCTCCATTATGTCATTGTCCTTGTTATCCTATAAAAGTCTTGTATCTGATATTCAGGGCTGGATACTTTGAGACAAGAGTCCAATCCAGCCAATTGATTTACTCTTCAATAAATTAGTAATCAAATTGTTCTCTAATCTCTATCCTGCCTCAGTTTCTCCAGCATTACAATATGCCATAAAAGTACTAAGGGCAGAAAAAACAAATTTCAGAAAAAAAAAAAAGAAATACATGAACTGGCAGATCTTGGGTACAGTAAACAGTAATGTTGTAATTACTAAAGATGTGGCTATTCTGATTAATACTATAATCCAAAACAATTCCAATGTACTCAAGATAAAATAATAATAATAATAATAATTGTAATCCATGTCCAGAGAAAAAACATGAACTTTGAAAGCAAATTGAAGTATATTTTTCTCACTTTTTTTTTGTTTTTTTCTCAAATATAGCTATTATGCAAATATGTTTTGCATGATTTCACATACATAATTGATTTCATTTTGCTTACTTTATCAATGAGTGATGGAGGAATGGAAGAAAAGGAAAGAATTTAGAACACAAAATTTTTAAAATGAATGTTTAATTTTTTTAATTAAAAAACTAAATATTGAGCAAGAAAACAGAAATTGGTGTTTGTCATAGCTCCTGAATCTGATGATAAATACTTCTAGCATTAAAACTATGAATGAATATATGTAGTTTATAAAGATGGTAAGCCCCCAAATGAGGCAGACATAGGAACTAAATATAGGAAAATGAAAAGCATTTATTTTTATGTTGTAACCATTCATTTATTGTTATGACTGATTTAATGATTCCATATACAACAGGTAGCTATAATAAACTGCATCACATATGGGCAATTCAACATTTTGTGCAACGTCATATGTGTATACAACAACTTCCCAAAATCCATCTGTCTTCTTAAATTTTCAGTTAATTCTTTCTCAAAGTCAACATGTACTTGCTTAGATTTCTATAAAGCATGTACATCAATTAAGGATTGTATGAATTTCCTCAATTTTACCTACGTTTCTAATATTAGCAAAGATAACTTACATTAATATAACACTTGCCATGTAGCATCTCATTTGTTTCTCATGCTACAGGTAGAGCAAATATCATTAATTAGGGGAAATCCAGAACTCAGGAAGATTGAGTTCACATGGTTCATGGGATCATAGATTTAGAGTTGTATGGAACCCCAAAGCTCATCAAGTTCAGCTCTCTCATTTTACTGATGAGGATGAGGAGAGTCAGAATCTATAAGAACCTATAACAACAGTACTCCTGACTGTACTGAAAGATATATAGCTTATTCAAGAGTCCTATAGCTAAAGAGTGCCTAAGGCATAATATGTTCATTCATTCTCTAATTAATAATGTCTATTCAATTTCCAATTCTTCAACAATTGAAAAAGGGCTGCTAGAAATATTTTTGTACATAAAGAACTTTTGCTTTCCATTTTTCCCCCTTTAATTTCTTTGAGGTACAGACCTAGTACTATTATTCCTAGATTCTGAATTCTCTCCCTTTCTCCCACCCCTCCATCACTCACTGATAAGGTAAGGTCCTTTGCACATAGTTCCAAATTCCTTTCTAGAATGATTGAATCAGTTCACAACTCCACCCACAAGGGATTAATGTATCTATGGTACTTTCTGAAAAAATGAAGTTTCCCTGATTAAGTTTTAATTAGGTCTAGGTTCTATAGGAAGTTTTGGGAGGGAGATTGTTTGATTTTGTTGTTGTTGTTGTTGTTGTTGTTTTTGGTTTTTTAATGAATGGGATGGAGAGGACAGAGAAAAAGTAGTCCCAGTCCTTGTGCAAGGAGGAGCACTAACACACCAAAACTTATGGCCAAAGTGAAACAGGGGCCCAGGTCAGTTCTGAGCCAAAAAAAATTCAAAACAAAAGAAGATAACAAAGTCTTAGGAAAAAAAAAAATCAAACTTTGAATTGGTCTTGGACCCAAAAATAATTCCTTAAGAGCTCAAAGAAAATTTTAAAAATCAAATAAAAGAGACGGAGGAAGAATCAGGAAATATATGAGAGATACAAGAAAATCATAAAAAAAGTCAATTTGGTAAAAAAAAAATAATAAGGCACAAATATACTGAAGAAAGTAATATCTTAAAATGGGGCAGATGGTATATAAACATACACAGATTGACTTAAAAAAAGAATTCCATGTAAAGCAAAATTGGACAAATAGAAATAGATGTGTAAAAATCACTGAAGAAAAGAACTTCTTACATTATAGAATTGGCCAAAGGAGAAAGGAGGTACAAAATTCACTGAAGAAACTAATCCTTTCAAATCAGGAATTGGGCCAATATAAGCTAATAACTCCATGAGACACAAGAAGAAACAAAACAAAACAAAAAAAGAATGAAAATGAATTAAATGTAAAATATCTCATTGGACAAAAACAATTATTCTGAAAAAATTGATACAGGAGGGATCACTTAAGAATTATTGAACTATTTAAATGTCATTTATCTCCCCATCCTACCCCCCCCTCCCGAAAAAAGCCAAGACATTATTTTGCAGAAATTATCATGAAAACTTTTCAAATAATCTAGAACCAGAAAGAAATGTAAAGAATCCTTCGATCCATTCCTGAAAGAGATCCCAAAATGGAAATTCCCAGGAAAAATAAAATCCAAATTCTAGCTCTCCTAGGCCAAAAAGAAATTATTATAATGAGCCAGAAAGTAATAATTCAAATATTATGGAACCACAGTCAAGATATCATCAGTTTTAACCACTTCTAAATTAAAGGATCAGAGGGCTTGAAATGTGATGCTGGAAATGGAAAGGGGTTAGGATTACAGTCAAGAATCAAGAATCACCTATCCAGCAAAAGTAAGCATAAGTCTTCATGGGGAAAATGGACATTCAATATAACAGAAAACTTCAAGAATTCCTATTGAAAAGACTAAAGCTGAATATAAAATTTGACTTTCAAATATAAGACTCAAGAGAAGCATACAGAGAGAAACAGGAAAGATAAGTCATATGGAATTTTATAAGGTTAAGCGGTTTACTATGTAGAAATATGATACTTGATACTCTTAAGAACTTTTTCATTATTAGTTAAAAGGAATCTACATAGACAGAGGGGATAGCAATGAGCTGAATATGATGTGACAATATCTAAAAAATAAAATAAAATTATGGGATGAGGAAGAAGAAGGCCCTAGGGGAAAGAGGGAACATGATATAGAACAGGGTAAATTATTTCACTTAAAAGAGGCAAGAAAGATCTTTTGCAGTGGAAGTGGGCTAAAACATTTGAATCTTAATGACATACACATACTCACATGTGGGATATAGAAATTTATCTTACTGTATAGAAAAATACGAAGGGAAAGGTATAAAAGATGAGGCTGACAGAACTGATAGAAGAAAGGACAAATTAAGGGTAGAATCAGTCAGAAACAAAACATTTTTAAAAATGGACTTGGGGAAAGGAGAAAGAGGATTGGATGAACAGAGGGGGAAAAAGAATAAAAAGAAATTCAGTTAGCAATTGTAACCGTGAGAAAATAATTTATAGCAACTATCACTGATAAAGGCCTCATTTCTTAAATCTATAAAGAACTAAGTAAAATTTGTGTGTGTGAGAAAGAGAGTTTTCCCAGTTGGTAAATGGTCAAAGGATATAATAGTCATTAAAAAATGCTCCAAATCACTACTGATTAGAGATTTGAAAATTAAAAGTACTCTGCAGTACCATATGAAAGAAAAGGAAAATAACTAATATTGGAGGGTGTATGAGGAAACCATTCTGAAAAGCAATTTAGAACTGTGCACAAAAGACTATAAAACCATGCATACCCTTTGACTCTGCAATACTACTAGTAGGTCTGTGTCTCATAGAGTTAAAAAAAATAAAAAATAAAAAAAAAAAAAAAGGAAAACAACCAATACATAAAAAAAATTTATAGAAGCTCTTTTAGTGGTGAACAGGAATTGGAAATTGAGAGGATGCTCATCAATTGGGGAATGATTAACCAAATTATGTTCATTTCCTACAAGAAATGACAAGCAGATTGCTCTCATAAAAATCTGGGAAGACATATGAACTGCAGTAACAGCAATATTTTTCGATCATTTGTGGATAAATTAATTATTTTCAGCATTACAACCTAAGACAATTCTGTGTGTGTGTGTGTGTGTTTCTTTTGCAAGAGTATCTCTATTTCTTCAATTTTTATTTTTAAGAACTTATTTTTCTTTGTATTATTGTGCTTCTATTTTTATAATGTTAATTCTCTTCATAATTTTATCACATTGTTCTAATTTCCTTTAATAGTGTTTCTTCTATCTCTCTTATTTAATTTTAAATATATTTTTTCTTTATTCTTTTAACTTTTATTCATTTTCTCTAGGAATTATTGTTGGGCTTATGTCCAATCAGCATTTTTTATTGTTGCTTTCCTTTTGAAGTTGTAGATATTTTCAAGTTGTTGTCTTCTTCTGAGTTTATATCTTGAGCTTCTCTATCAGTGTAGCAAATATTTATGAACTTTAATTTAAACAGGATCTTTTGTTCTTGTTGTTGGCTTATTTTATACCTTTTTTTTTTTTTTTTTTTTTTACTTTAAAGGGCAGCTAGATGTTATAATATATAGCATGCCATCCCTTGAATCAGAAGTATTTGAGTTTAAATTGGGTCTCAGACTCTTAATACCTAAGTAACTCTAAGTATATCACTAAATCCTGTTTGTCTCAGTTTCCTCATCTATAAGATGAGCTGGAGAAATAAATGCAAACAAATCTAGTATCTTTGCTAAGAAAACACCAAATGGCGTCAGAAAGTGTTGAACTTGAGTAATTGACTAAACAATGATTTCTTAATTTGGGACTTTAAAATAGGGCTGGGCTATAGTTACTTCAAAATTTGGGGGGAGCAGAGGAGGGTAATTGTCCTAAATTTCAGGCCTTTATGTTTTATTCTTTTCACAGCTAGTTCTAAGGATTTGTAAATTCTTGGTACTTCCAAGGTGGTGTGTTCTATGGAAAGATGTGGTCACTGCTCTCTTCATCTGCTCACTGATGCTTGCTCAGGTAGGTCCCTGTATAACTATAATTCTTCTCTGCTCTGAAACTATGACACAGAAATAGATAATGGGCAGTTGCCAAATAATGCCCAATCCTATGCCTAATCCTAACACAGTGGTTCATGTAATTTCTTTTTGACAAGATGTTCAATCCCCCTGAAATCATCTGTGCATCCTACACACTTCCATCTTTAACATATATCTTTTTTTTTAAAGATGTTAAGTTCATTAATTCCAAGGTTCAACTACACTGATTTCCTTAGATAATTTTAGCCTTTCTTTCCCTAGATTATTTTCAGAATTTCAGTATTGACATTTTATCATTTCTTTTGGATTAAATTATTTTGTGGAATTTAGGTCATGAGAATTAATCTATAAATATTTCTAAACCTCTTGAAACCTCGTATCTCAAAACTTTCTGTGCATATAATCATCACAATAATCACTCAGTCTGCAAGCATTTGTCTAGCTGTTAGTGTGTTCCAGGTACCGTGGGGATAGAAATTTGAACAGAAATATAGTCTTTGACTTCAAAGAGTTTACACATTAGTGGGAGAAAACAACTCATAAAAAAGAATCTGGGATTAGGAGGCATATGTTTGGGTTGGTGTGGTTCACATGGGGAAGAAAATTTAACAAAAACATGAAGGCATAAAGAGATGACTAATTAGGTATTATTCTTAAATGGAGGTTCTGATGGCACAATCTGATCAAGAGAGACCAGGGGTCAGATGGCATGTCCAATGTGTGATCTCCAGGGCTCCAGGATAAAGAGGTCTCCAAGACATTTGAAAAAAGTTATATAAGCTAGAGAAAGATAAAGACATTTTCCCATTGTCAAAAACAAAGTATGAAACCTTTTTCTATGATGATTAAAGACATTTAATTGACTGGTGCATCATAAAATCGTTACTACCTTCATTCCCCATGTCTATTCAGGGTTTGCCCACTTTAATTGTCAACCCCTTTTGCACTGAAGCATTTCAAGAAGATGAGGTTTTAGTATCTTTTATTTGCTGTATTGTATTTTGCCATCTTGTGGCATCAGAATAAAAAGGACTGCCATTAGCTCTGCTAAATTACTAAAGATATAACCTATTATCACTAATATAAATGTAGTATTACCAGTAGTATAACTATACACACATATGCTTCTTTAAAAACAAATTTTACAACAGAAGTCCATTTTCTTATACTGGCTTCTTTTTTTCTCCCTCTTTTTCTCATATATCAAAATGTTTATTTTTTTTTAATTATTGCTGCTCACAATTTTAATAAAAAGAACTTAGAAACTATGAAATTCATAGGGGCAGTGACAACACAGGGGTTGGGAAGTTAATACAAAACCCTAATGGCTGGCATTTTAGTGTTTATGACAGGGTTTCATAATTATAATAGAAGTCACAAGGCACAGAAAGCCTCTGCTCTACCACAAATGGCATCCCCCACTTGACTATTTCTCACATTCTATTATGATATAGGACATGGGCTAAATTTTGAGGGGTTTAAATTAATTTTTATTACTACTATTATTATTATTGTTGTTATTAATGTAAAATCGGATCCACATTTGACAAGAGACATATAAATAATTGAACAGTTAACATTCGTTAATCATTTTGAAGCTGATTAAAGACTAGACTTTGTTGCCAGACACTTTTTTTTTAAGCAATGTCTTGCAGCAATGTCTGCAGCCACACTCTGTTTTATGAGTTTTGTTTTGTTGTCGGAAGTGTGAGTCAATTTGTTCTTGATTTGGCATTTTTCTGGGTAGTTCATCCAGGTATAAAAATCTCAGCAAAGGCACATCAAATTCATTTTCCAGTGTGTAAGATTCATTCCTATGAAAAGGTGTTGCTTTCTGTGTCTTCAGAAAACTTATCAACATGAATGTTTACTATCTTGTATAAAATGTCACATGGCACTCATGAACCATGAAGCTGGTCCATGGCTTACCGCCAGTCATTGCAGTGTAGTTGTGTTTTGCCTAGACAGAACTAGATTTTTTAAATTTATTTTTCTCAGTTTACTGCAGCAAACTTTGTCACTGTAAACAGAATTTATCCATGAAGTAGAAGAGTAAGGAAGAGGGCATGGTATCTTATAAACTACTTTTGCTACTGACTTTTTAAATTTAAATTTCCTCACTTCACATAGCAGAAGGAAGATGACTTAAGCAGATGATCTCCTGAATTTAATTTACTAAATGTGAATTCTAAATTTTAAATTGTAGTCTACAAAAATAGGACAGAAAGAGACAACCTGGAACATTTGGCTATTATGAAGCTTTAGGACCATGTTGTTCACATCTCCATTGGTTTTAAAATTATAATCAAAAGGAACAACCTGATCCTACTGAAAAAATATAAGATACTTTCAGAAAGCCTAAACCTACTCTTGCCTGGATTTTATGGTCTCATGAAGCCCTTGTTACCTAGATACATTTAGTCTTTGAAAATGTCCCAGAATTTGGGGTAAAAATAAAATAGGTCAGGGAGCATGGATGTTATGAAAGAGGTCTGGAAGAAAGTAAAATTCCTGTTGGCTTAGAGAAAGCAAAGAAAAAAAATCAGACTCTAGAAGAGGTCCAAAGTTATGGAGCTTTGTTAGCTCTTATCTCCTTGAATTATTTGGTGAATAGGAGGAATTTAATGGACTTGTTGATTGATTAACTGATTAACTGTACAATTAATATTTTACATTGCTAAAGTCATATTTTATCTCTGAATTTATTTCTTTCTAGCTTTTTCATATGTGTGTATATATGTATGTACATTTGTGTATGTGTGTGTATGTATATATATATATATACACATATATATAATGTGTGTATATGTATATATATGTATGTGTATAAATTTATCTACACATTATATATATATATGTGTGTGTGTACATATACATATGTATATATACACACATATATATGTATATGTATACACACACACACACACACACACATATATATATATATATATATATATATATATATATATTCCTCAACTATAAGCCATTATGATATATGAGATTTTCTACCATGAAAAAGACTCCACTTTATGGGTTATTTAACTTCTACTTTGGAAGCACATTTTTGCATTAGTAAATGCCACCAAATTCTGGCAATACCATTTACTTCAAGAATATAAACTATTAAATACATAATATGTTCAGGAATCACACTTTGGTGCATGTAAAGATAAAACATATACTGCCCTATACTAGTCTCAGGCAAGTTTGGGAATAATTTTAATGTGAGAAAAGATTAAAAAAAAACAATATTTAACCTGTACCATGGAGGATGTGTATGATTTTAACAGATGAAGAAGAGTGCTTTCCTTGAGAAAGCATACTAGGAAGAGGAAAAAGCCTGAGAAAAGGAATGAATCTGAGACAATATAACGTGTGAGGGAATTCATATTTGTTCAGTTTGACTAGATGATGAGGTAAAAGAAAGGCACTGATGTGAAATACTTTTAAGAAGGTGAGTTAGATCCAGCTCATAGAAGACTTGAATGTTAACTCACTATCTTAGAGGAAAGTATAGAAGATATATTTGTCAATTTTGTGGATGACAAAAAAGGAGAAGAATGAGCTAATGCTAGCTATGGCAGAATCAAGATTCAAAATGATCCTAAGAAATCATATTTCCATGGAACTCTAAGCTTTATAAATCACTTTTCTCATAACAAGCCTGTGAGAAAGCTAGTGGAAATATTGCAAACTTCATTTTTACAGAAACTGAATTCCCTCATGAGATGAAATGACTTGACTGTAGTGCCACAGCTAGGTCAAAATTAACAAGATGAAATTGAACAGGGTAAAATTATTGGCCCTGCATTTAAATGAGAACTAATCCCACAAACAGAAAATAATTTGCAGGTGTGTAGGTTGAGGGAAATCTGGATTTGTGGCAATTCATTAAAAAGGTATATAGTTGAATCCCATGTTTAGGGTGAGCTGTGTACACAAAAACAAAACAGCATTTCTTTAGGCTTCATTAATTAATATATAGTCAGGTCTACTGTAACGTGTCCCCACCAAAAAATTTCTATGTCAATAACATTAGGACATAGGAACATTTCCTAAAACATAGGAAATGTTTTAAGTATACTGCAAATTTTGGGTTTGCATCTGTAAGAAACAGCTTGAATACAAACAATTGTGCTACTAAATAATTCACAAAGTGCAACTCTTCTCACCCTCACTGCCACAAATGAAGTTCTGGGTTTTGTCAAGATAACGTGCCATATTTACTGTGTATCTTTTAATGCAATAGGAGCAGTGAGTGAAGAAGGGCTAGCCTGCTATATATCAGTCCTTTCCCCATGATATCCCTTCCCCCAGCTCCAAACTATAAGTCTGGAGTTCTGTCCTGAACAAGTTGCATCAGACTTTGCCAGTTTGGCCAATGGGAAATGGGGTGCAGGCCAAGAGTCATGTTCCACCACTATTTATTGAAGTATTGATGAATTCCTTAATAATTTAACATGTATAAAAGCTTGCTATCTTTTTCTTAGTTTCCTAGTTTTTCAGTTTTTTAAATAATATGTCACTGACAAAGTTTTTAAACATTGTGTCCCCTCCCCATTTCCCCATAAGCATTCTACTGCTTTTAGTATGCAATTTTGCATAGGGAGGTACTTTTGGAGAATGCATAAGTTAACATTCTCACTCTTTTTGTTGCTCATTTGGATTTTCTTTTCTTATTCATTTGCTTTTCTTTTTGATCTGATCTCTCTTGTGCAACAAGATAACTGTAAAATATGTTTACATATATTGGATTTAATATACAGTTCAACACATATAATATATACTGGATTACTTGCCATCTATGGAAGGGGGAGAGGGGAAGAAGGGGAAAATTTGGAACGCAAGGCTATGCAAGGATCAATGTTGAAAAATTATCCATGCATATGTTTTGAAAATAAAAAGCTTTAATAAAAAAATAAATAAATACAAAGAGAATGTATATGTTAAATATGGCTTTGGTGCTCCAGTATTTTCAGTATAGACTCTCTAGAGTCAAATCTTCTGTGCAATATTATGTTCAGTCCAGACCAAGCCTTTTTTTATAGAGGACCTTAACCAACTTGAGAAAATTCAAGAAAGAACCCTGAAAGTTAAGGCATTACATTTACATTTGTTTGGCTTTGGGGAAATATGTATATATGTATATATGTATGTGTATATTTGTGTATATGTACACATTTTTTGAAGATAATGTTCCTTTGAATATAATTCAGTTTTCCCTCTTCCTTTTCTTATCTCTCTTCTGTTTTCTCTTTCCTTTTTCAGTTTTATTCCTTAGAAGAGGATAAAGTAATATGATTTAATGCTTATATTTTCTTTTAAAGATTTAGTCTTCTCTTAGTCAAGATGTTTTCTCCCCCCCCCCCATTTTTTATTTTAAAAAAAAGTATGACGCAGATGTCTTAATCTTGGGTTAGTAGAAATGACACCCCAAGCTTGGCGGCCTTCCAGGAAGCAGCTATGGCAAAGAAAATCCAAGAAACTGACAGATTTCTTTCTTTTTTTTTTCCTTTTCTTTTGTTGCTTTCAAAACCTTTTCAGAATTAATCACTCAAGGACCAATTGAACCATCATGACTGTTCATGGCAGAGCTTCTAGTAAAGTCAATGAAAGAAGCAACTGGGAAGTCAGATACTTTAATAACACTTATTCTAGTTAATTAGTGAAAATAAATGTGCCTCTTTTTTGTGTTATGTAGTGTCAAAACCCTGCCAAATATGTCGATCCTAGGCCAGCCTCCAAAATGAATCACTGTATATTTAATCTAATAAAATAATTTAATATAATATAATTTAAGAATAGTGGTAAATAGATCAGCAATTGAATTGGTTTTGAAATGTGATTAGTAGTTTTTAGAAGAATTTTAGGGGTTTGCTCAGAAAGAAAATAAAAATGATGAATTATTGCAATAGTAAATATCACAGAATATGACCTTTATGGGGAAATAATATCCATAATCCCTATTGTTATTGGGAGTGATGTTATGTTTATAACAAATAAATCATTCTTAATATTTAAATTAAAAAATGAACATCTATTAGTAAAAAAAACATTTAGGTAATACTTTAAGGCTTATGAAGCATTTCCATTGAAATAAATTCATTAGTTAAATATTAAATACTGTCATGCTTATTTTACAGAAACGCATACTAAGTTTACAAAGGCTAATAGTTTGGAAAAGGTCAAGCAAATACTCATGTGATGTCATATGAAATGTTTTACACCTGTAATCTCTACAAAGCAGAGAAGGAAGCTTGTTCTCAAACATCTTGTAGAACTTGGTCATGATAATATCACAGCGTTTTGTTTGAATTTTTGGTTGTCATTGATACTTCCCTTTATTATTATCATTATGACTCCCCTTGATTCTATTCACTTTACTTTTCATCACTTTAAATAATCCCATACTTCTCTATGCTCGTAATATTTTTATTTCTTCTACTGGAGTAACATTCCAATACATTCACATAATGCAATTTGCTTGGTCATTCCCCAGTTGATGAACACTGACTATATTCCTTTGTTCCTATAAAAAAGTATTGCTGTAAATATAAAACATGTATTTTTAATCAATATTCTTGGGGAATATACCTACTGGGGGGAATCTCATCATCAAAGGATATTGAAATCTTTGTTTTTTCTTATTGTTAATTGTTCTTGTTCTTATTGTTAATTGTTAATTGTCAAATCTTTTTTTTAGAATTGTCAGATTAATTTAAAGCTTCATTAATAGTGTACTAGTGTTTTTATCTTTATAACCCCAAAACCCTTAACTATTCCATTTTGTCATTTCTCTGGACTCAAAAAGAAAAAAATAGATTCAATTATCCATTTTTATTGTCTATTGTAAAATATCAGTTTTGTCCAAAGGAGTTTTTCTTTATGTATGGCATAAGTTCCCAGCCAACTTTAACATCTTTAAATTTCATATTGTCTCAAAAATTAATATGTTATAGGGTTAAACTAATTTTGACATTATCCTGAACTCGTCTCTTTAATACGTATTTTTTAAAACCCTGCTTTCTTAAATTGGCAGTGATTTGATATGGTGAACTATATAAAAAGGTAATTGAATCTCTGGGGATTAAAAGTATCTTTTCTCCCTCAAGAGCCCAGATTAATTGTGGCAAACTAAAGCAGATAGATGCTTATAAATATTCTGATTAAAATGTAAAGTGAACGAACTCCTGCCATCTCAAAGCAGGTCATATACCTCTCAGGCAGCAAGAAATAACTCTTATAAAATAAAGAATTGCTATTTTTCTCACTTCTTTCCTTTGTTCTTGCTGTCACATTTTTCTCCTCTTACAGCTTGTTGAACTTGAGTTATTGCGGCCTTTTTTCCCAGTCAACAGAAGACTAAAGTAAACAAATAAAACAAGGATTCTTTGGATCAACTGTCCCAAAGCATATTTACTTATATTAATAGGAAATTTAAGCAGAAATTAAAGCCAAGATGTTTAAAATTGTCTTTGAGTAGAATGAGAATAATAATCTCAGGAGCAATTTAAAGTGTCTATGTGAGGAACACAGTACACTTTATATACTACATCCATATGCTTGTGAAGAAGACATTCTAATGGAAATCCAAGTATAATGGAAATCTTGTCAACTCCCAGGAGGAGGTCCAATTAATTTAAGAGTAGATTACCAACTTCAATTTTAATTGCTGGGTGGGAAATAGAGCAAAGATTATACACTTCAACAAATCCAACTGGACCTTTTAAGTTTTGCACTTCAGTTGATTTGCATGGTAATCGGGGCATTTTGTCTGTTGAAATGAATTTCCTTTCCCAACTCCTTTGCAGGTTTGCTCATCAAAGTTCTTTGGTGATGTGAAGGAGATTCAGGCTAGCAATTCGGGAGTTATGAGAGGAGTTAAAAGGAATTTTATTCAGTGAGTCAAGTAAAAATTTAAATGAAGAGAACTACATGACAGTATAAATTTTTTTTTCAAAAGAAAATTTTAACTATCTATAAATTTCTCTAGCTAGCAGAATGGAATATGACATCTTTAAAAGGGAAATGACCCCTGGGGCTATGAGCTAGAAGAGCAGATAGACCTCTCAGTAGAAGAAGAGGCTGCATAATACCTGATAATCTTACAGTTTAGAAGAGATACTAATTGAAAGTCCAATTTAGGAGAGGAAAAAGCACAGCAGAGACACCCAAGTTAGTTGAGAAAGCTAAATCTCCGATTATATAATTAAAGAACCTTTGGCAGTTTTTTTAGTGGAATAAACAGGAGTATCAGAAACATGAGTAATAAACATGAGATATTTGTGCTTTCTAGATACATATGCCAGAAGTAACTTTTTTATATATTTTTCATACCTACACAGGTATTCTAGTCACAAGTTTTTCCTGTGTGGTCTCTCTTTCGATTCTAGACCACCTGTGGGAGATTCTATCTCGTATGATATGGGAAGAATATTTCTCCACATATTGCTAACTGATGCTAAGTGATGTGATATCTCCATTCTTACAAAATACAATTGTTATCTGAAAAGTCTCTTGGCAAATGTAAATGTTTATGGAGTAGAAGCTAGACCCCTGCCTCACTGGGGGAAAATCACTTTTCATTATGTTATATTCCACAGTTTCCTCAGTGCAGCATTTATTTCAAAATGTGATTCTTGTAAAGCAAAGCAGAGACGAGTCTAAGGTTTCAGTTGTGATAAGTGACTGATAGTGGCTTAGTACAATTTTAGCTTTTGTACTTATAACTTCATATCAAACTGCTTTCTCTGTGTTGAGGAAATAGATAAATCAAAAATAGGTATATAGACAGTTTACAAACTCTTGCTTGTGGAGTGACAAAATGGAGTTAAAGTCCCTTCACTTGAGCAACAGGGAAAAAAAGAAGGAAAAAAAGAAGGGGGAGAAGAAGAAGAGGAAGAACAAAGAGGAGGAGAAAGAGGAGGAGGAAGAGGAGGAGGAGGAAGGAGAAAGAGGAGGAGGAAAAAGGAGAAAGAGGAGGAGGAGGAGGAGAAGAAGAAGGAGCAGGAGGAGGAGAAGAAAGAGGAGAAGAAGGAAGAGGAAGAAAAGGAGGAGGAAAAAGAGGAAAGGGGAAGATCAAGGTGGAAGAAGAAGAAAAGAAAGGAGGAGAAGGGGGAAGAGGAAGAGGAGAGCCACCACCAGCAGTAGCAGAAGCACTGTTTGTTATTTATAATCTGAATCCAGAATCCTGTTCTTTTTTTTTTCTTCTTAGCAATCGATATATTTCTATGTTGCATTTATTCCAAATTCTATTACTACTGAGTATTCTACATAAATCATTTTACCGGACAGTATGTTGGAATTGTATCACTCTTAAGAGTGAACATCACAACAAAAGGGCTAAAAACTGTTTTCTGCTATTTGACTACAGATAAAGGATACCAAATGCAAATTTATAGCATGTGACAATCAGTTAACAAAATTGGGACTATTTGCCTTAAAGATGAAAACAACTGAGGGGGTCACATGAAACTTATCAAACTATGTAGGGAGTTGTGTTTCTAATGGAAAAATGGAAGAAGTCAAAGTTGTCTTGCTTAATTCCACAGAACTGAACTTGGAGCAATGAGCAGAAATTGCCAAGATGAAAATTTTGACTTGATACTGGAAAAAAAACTAAGAATTCTTTTCACCATTCCATTCCTAAATCCCAAAAGATGCTAAATTCTAATAGTCCCTCATGGTAGAAGGGCTAATAAAGTAGTAAAGATACATAGCTTTTATATAAGAGATTACATCACAAGTAAGAGAGCATTGAGAAGGGGAAGGGGCAGCATCTAATTGGTTGTTGCTATTCAGAGAGATTGGAATGGAAGATTTCTGTTTTCCCCAAATCACCTGATTTCTAGGAAACAGAAAATCAGGCCTTCAGGCTTAATCAAACAGTGATCAAACTAAATGACTAAATATTGATAAATATCAAATACTGATAAATGTCATCAGCTCAGGTTAAGTAAATATATTTATAGCTGACCAAGGCTCAAGTGAATATGGGCCTGCACATATTATACAGGTCATAGGGGAAATATAGAAATAATGAAAATAAAATACAGAAAAAGAATTCATTCATTCCTATAAATTCTTCACCTTATCTCTATTACACACAAATGCATAATAAAAGAAAATTAGAGATCATCTCATAAAATCAAACAATCTCACTTTAAAAATAAATCTTCCAAGAATTATAGTCTTTATAAATATGGAAGAAGAGAAGAAAAATAGCTAATGGATTGTCTGTCATGTTGTGGAGGGGATTTTTGTTCAAATATGAGTTAAACTCAATGGTCTCTGAGGTCTCTTCCAGTTCTAAGATTCTGGGACTTTCCAAGAATAAGCCCCAAAATGATAGGCCAGTGTCAAAAAAAGGTTTTAAATAAGAGAGCTAAATTTTGAAGCTTCTCCCTCTCATTCCATATATAATAGGGTTCTCAATCTAGTATAATGTCTCATCCTATAATTTCTGTGTTTTGTACTTATTTTGGGTTGAAACAGTCTATGTCTTTACATTAAAAGTGTATAACAAGTGTTCTATGACAAAACAATATCCATAAAATGCTAATAAAAAGTCATCTCACGTGTAACTTGAAATCTATTTATTTTTGCAACATTGTGGAACACTCTCAGTATTTATGCTATTTATTCTAGCTCAGCTAAAAATTATGGCATAGCTTATCATCTTGAGGGGAAAAAATATAGAGTAATTTAGAAATGTCTAAACTTTATAGCAATCTACTTTGCCTTTCTGGCATTAAGAAAGAACCCTTCACATGGCTGGACACTTAGTAAGTCATTAAGTGTTGGTTGATTGATTGGGATCATGTTTATAAAGTTAATTGCAAGGTATGCAAAAGCACCAGAATGAAAATCCCCCTTAAGCAATCAGTTAACAATTTAAAGCCCTGGAGGCTGCTTTGGGCTTCCATGACTTACTCAGAGCCCACTGGGTTTAATGTTTTCTTTGTTTTTGGTTGTTTTTTGTTTGTTTTTACTGACATTCTGTTACATCCACCAAATAAACTAAAAGCTCTAAACTGGATTTAACCAGAATTGCTTTGTTTTTCTTAATCTATTGTAAATGCTTGCTCTCCATTTTGTTCCATTCAATATTTTTGATCTCAATTAACAAGAATCCAACTAATCAGAACATTTGATTCATCTAACTTTCTCCCTGAATGGGTTTTTTTAAGAAAGAAAATTTCTTATTCCATAAGAAAACAAGCCCATACAAGGAACTATTCTTATAGACTTTGGAAAGACTTTATAAAATAGAAATGGAAATTAAAGAAAGTCACAGAATGTAATGGAGCCTTAAGAAAAATCAAATCAGAAAAAGGGACTGAAGTTTCCTTTTCTAAAAGAAGAAACTATTTTCTATTTGATAATTACTCCCATTTTACTTATGCATTAGATATTTACATAATTTAAATTCATTATCAATTTTTCCTAGGTCAGATACACAGTTTGTTCAAACATAGCTGCTATTAAAATTATAATCATCTAAGAACTTAATTTTGAGAGCAGTGAAATGTCTAAGGGTAATTGAAAAACTGGAAAGTTACTGCTGATGCTAAATGCAAAACTCATTAACAAGTCTTTTAGTTTTAGAGCTAGAGTTCACTATGATATTATACATGGGAATACTATATTGTGATATAACCCAAAGTTCAAAATTAATTTAGTCTTTATTCTTGGAAATAGACTCCCTGTTAAAAGACCCAGTCTTTAAATGATTTTTTAAAAAGATGACTACAGTATAAAATTTGATAATTCATCTTTATAATACTATTTCAATAATGCATATTTAGATCTTAGATAAATGATTTATGGCAAGAGATTAGTTTCTTTAAGCAAAAGTATATTCAGAAATACAATTACATACCTCTTCCCTACATAAAGTTAGAACAATAGGGGATTTGTATAGTCTATGAAATTCTTTATCCTAAAGCCAATCATTCCTTTCCTTTTCTTTATCTTTCTAGTGAATGTCTTTAGCTTATAGTTACATTTCACTGTTACAAGATATAATGAGGGGTATACATTTTCATCAAACCTTCAATGTAAATATAGGTCAAATACAGGTTGCTATTGTTTATTTCCAGAATTTGGAGCTGAAACTAGTCTAGCCCCATGATCTTCCAGATAGGGCAGCTGTCACTTGTTCAAATAGGAGTATTTAAAATATTTTTTAAAAAAGGGGAAAACAAGTATAATCTGATTGATCACTACCTTAACCTGAAAACTGCTTGATCCACCTCCAAGAATCTTTTATCATGGTTCTGGTTTGATCTTAGCCTCTTATTGTTCCCAGCACAGGAGAAACAGCTGTCCATTATTGTTAACCTGCACAATCCTGGATGTTCTCTCTCTAGGAAAAGAGATGCCAAAGTTAATGCCTGCATTATTATTCCTGCATTAAACAGCTCAGGAAAAAAAAGTAGAGCAAAAAAATGCAGAAAGTTCTCCATCTGAAAGTTAAATGGTTAAATGGATAAAAAAATGTTCTCTGATGGAATAGGAACTCACCTAAGCAAATTGGATGGTCGAGGTACATTTTGCATTTGCCTCCAAGCATAGAACCTGACAGGTGCTCAGATAAACCTTCCATGTTACTTGAGTATCCCATTAACTTAACTCTGCCTAGGAGATTCTCTAGGTATGCAGATTTTACCTACTTGGGCAACAAGAAGTGGACTTTAAGGATACTTTGAACAAAATAGTTTCTCTTGTTTAATCATCTGATAATATTTGATAATAAGCAACTAGTATAAAATAAATGATGATCTTTTGTGGGAACCAAAGCATGAAACTTTCCTATACATTTCCTATACAATTATTAGCTTAAAAACTCCCTCCAGTTGTTGAGGAGCATTTTTAATGCCGGAGAAACTGAGGCAAGATAGAGATTATTTTATTAGAAAGGGAGAGATTTACTGGGACCAAATGGATCCATGGTTTGGTCCCAGGGGTAAATGAGACTATCATCTCCAAGAATTCAGCAGCGAATGTTGGATACAAGATTCTTTTATAAGGTAACAAGAATGATGACATAATGGGGGGAGGCACCTAGGATGACATAATGGAGGGAGGCTCCTGATATTCTAATGGTGTCTAAGATATAAGACCTTTATCTGTCAAACATTAAGAGGGAATGATTATAGCCTGAGGTCTTGGAGCAACATAACTGAGGTAGGACAATTAGGGAAACTGGGTCAGGACATTAAAAGGGAACTGTGGCACAACATATTTCCTGGTGTCTTTTGGCATGTTCTGGTGTTAAACTGGCTACCTATGAAACTCCTTTCATGGCACTAGAAAAATAAGAGGTATAAAAGATCTTAGATAGAGATTGACAAGCTAAGGACTACTACTATCTAAAAGTATAGGAAAATTATTATGCCAAATGTTGTGTGTTGGAAAATGTGGAAAGAAGGATTAAGCCATATTCATCAAAGTCACGCTAATGTTTTGTTTTGTTTTGTTTGAGCTGTATCAAGGGACCAATATATGGTCTTTCATTGGGCAGGTTATATTAGCAAAGAAAAGATGGAGACATTATTTCTGGTTTAGAAACCTAGAAATTAACTTCTAGAGGCCTATCCTGATGGTATTAAAAGAAGAAATACTACTCAGAGAAGTCATGATTATTTCAATCAGTCCAGGATTTCTGAAATATACTATCCAGAGTATGAGAGAGGGAACAACCAAAAAAGATCCCTAAGCCCTTGCTATCAGCTCCTGGCTATCTCATACCATCTTTACTCTCCTGCCTATGTTTGTGTTATATTGTCCTGGGTTGTTAGCCATAGAGAACTGGATGAGTAAAATATTTATGTTTCCCTCAGGTTCTTTATACTTACTAGGGATATGGGAGAAAGTATTACTAATCATAACTGAGTTGTACTTCATGACTCTCAAGGGCCATTCAACTAGGGATGTGGGGATATATTAATGGCAGGGTATTAGAAATGCTGCAGATCTGCCTGAGGAACACATCTCACTCTGACTTCCATCTCCTGTCCCTAAAGAAGGTCACCCAGATGTAGAGTTTTTCCTCTTAAAAGACAGCAGACTTTATGGCAGCACTGCTACTATTACTACTACTACTACTTTCTTCATTCTTCTTTCCTCTTTTCTTCTTTTTCTTCTTTGTTCTTCATTCTTCATTTTTCTTTTCTTCTTCCTCTTTCTTCATTTTTTTTACAATTATACATAGATAGTTTTCAACATGTACCTTTGTAAGATGTTAAGCTCCACATTTTCCTCCCTCCCTCTCCCCTTCTCAAGACAACAAGCAATCTGATACAAGTTATACATGTAAAATAAACATATTTTCACATTAGGCTGTGGAAAAAGATTCAAAACAAAAGGGAAAAACCATGAAAAGGGACAAAGAAAAACAACAATGAAAATGCAAAAACGGTGTGTTTTGAACTGCATTCTCTGAATGTTAGCATCAAGAATTTTTTTTAGAATTGTCTTGGATTATTGTATTGCTGAGAAGAGCTGTCTATCATAGTTGTTCATCATATAATGTTACTGTAACCATACACAATATTCTGAATCTGTTCAATTCACTCAGTTCATTTCTTTTCAGGTTTCTCTGCAGTCATTCTGCTCATCATTTCTTATAAAACAATAATGGCCTAGCACATTCATAAACCATCACTTGTTCAGCCATTCCCCAATTGAAAAGGAACCCCCTCAATTTCCAATTTTTTGTATGGTAGCACATCTTTGGGATTATTGACTGGATTGTTCCTTTTTTCCAAATACTATGAAGTCTTTTGTTCTATGACTATCAATTCTGGTTCCAGTTCTTCAGTGTTTATATATATATATATATATATATATATATATATATATATATATATATTTTTTTTTTTTTTTTTTCTCTCCCACCCAGGGATCTGTCATATTTCTTGGTGGTATAGAAGGCCCACACATGCACAGTAGAAAGAAAATTCTCCACATGCTTCATAGAGACCTTGATGTGACCAATAGATGAAAGATAGGATATAGTACCAATTTGTAGAAAGATAACACATCATCTTTTATCAATGGTGAAGAGATAACATGGTGCCTTGCCTTTCTATACCTTTACATAAGACACAAGAAAAGCTGGTATGGGCTGTTTGGGCAAGGGTCACATGAAAAAGTTCCTAAAAGGACATGCACAGATTATACCAGGGTTGTTATGGGAATCCTTCTTGCATTTGGACTGCCTTCGTTATCCTCTATGACAAAAGCAGTCACTTTTGGTGAATGTAGGACTCCTTTTTACTACATATGATACCCTTCCTTTATATCCTATTTCCCATGAGATTCTTTCTAGTTAGGAGATGGATAAATTATATGAGATACAATGAAAGATTATAGCATATATCCATCAATTATTAATCATCTCCTATGTATAAGACACTACACTACACAATATGAAAAAAGAATCTGAAAAAAAATGTGAATATGAATATCTGAATCTGAATCTAAAAATGGGAATATGAAAAAATAGAAATAATCATTACTAACAAGGAATTATATTTTAATGTAAAAAGCAAAAATATATATAAAATTCATGCATTATTGTTGTGTCCTGCTTTCTAGAGCCCCCAAGTTGGGGTGACAAATGTACCATGCTTTCTAGAGCCTCCACACTGGGGTAATTAAAATATACTGTTTTAGTTGAGAAGTGATGAGTTGAGAAATGAGCAAGACTCCTAAGGATGGTGGGAAAATTCGCGCTGCCCGTTATCATGACCTTGATAATTCAGCCCCTCGGGACCACTGTTCTATATATCCTCCTCCACACGCTCCACATTTACACCCTTTTCCCCCTCCCCCAGTCACGTCCCCACAGGCCTAAGCAAGTGTGGGGGATGGTGTCATCCGATACACATCCAATTTACATCTCAAGGGAAAAAATACAGTGAATGGGCCCGGGGCACCTTTTGGGGCCTCAGACTTTATAAGCAAGGAGATGACAGTGGCCTTAGCTTCACCATAAAACTTTTGAAAAATACTCCTAACAATCTTGCTCCCATAGCCATAGGGGCCCAACCCCGAGCTTCACTCCCATATTAACTATAAACGCCTGAGTGCCACTAAGCAATCAGCCACAGGCATTCCCTCCCAAGAAACTATCCCTGCTGCATTCTTTCACCCTACAATCCCCCCTGGGCCTCCCTCCTCCACTACACTCATTTTATCTCTAGTGACTACTGCTGTTCAGGCAATCCGCAAGGTTAATAACATGACTGTTGAGAACTGTTGGATTTGCTATTCCTCAATACCCCCTTTTTATGAAGGTCTCGCACTTTGGGGAGATCACGTTTACCAATGATCCTGCTCGTCTTAAGTGGGGAATTAATGGCAGACAGGGCCTTACCCTTAGCAAAATCTCTGGCATGGGACTCTGCCTTGTAGGTCCTCACATGCTTCCCCCCTTTCAACTAGAGGTCATCTACAATCGAACAGTTGCTATTAACACATCTTATATTTACGTAGCTGCTCCCAATAATTCATTCTTTGCCTGTTCCTCAGGCCTCACCACCTTCATCGTTACACGCTCTTTTTTCTATGATAAGGATTACTGTGTGGTAGTTTCCCTTTTTCCTCATCTTACAATTCATTACCCAGATGATTTTTTTAAAATTCTGGGAACAAAGAACCAACCCTCGGGCTAGGAACAAGAGAGAACCTATAACAGCCATCACCCTAGCCATACTTTTAGGATTGGGATCGGTAGGTGCAGGTACGGGGATTGCCTCTCTAGTGACATCTAATCAACAGTATGCCAGGTTAAGTGCAGCTATCGATAAAGATCTCCAAGAGCTGCAGTCTGGCCTTGAACACCTTAAAGATTCAGTCGCCTCCCTAGCCGAAGTGGTACTTCAAAATAGAAGGGGCTTAGATCTGTTATTTTTGCAACAGGGGGGGGGCTCTGCACTGCCCTAAAAGAAGAATGTTGCTTCTATGTGGACAAGCTTGGCCTTGTGGAAAATAGCATACAGAAAGTTAAAGAAAGCTTAGAAAAATGCAAAAGGGAGAGAGGTCAACAGGAATCGGGGTATCAAAATTGGTTCTCCATCTCCCCATGGCTAACAACCTTACTCCCTAGCATACTAGGGCCACTCGTTGGTATACTCCTTCTCATCTCCTTTGGCCCTTGGCTATTCAACAAACTAACCACCTTTGTTAAGTCTCAGGTTGATTCCGCGATCCAGAAAAATGTTCAGGTTTTGTATCACCGGCTCCACAAAGCTGACTCAAAAGATGACCTGTCTGCCCCATGGCCTGAACCTCTCCGTTTCTCTGACCTTGATGTAGAGCTGAACACTCCATGGTACCGGAAGCTTTGTTTAAGATAAGATCTTGCCCCCCCCCCCCTTTTAGGAACCTTTTAGGCCATAAGCTGTGGACGAGCCCATGACGGGAATATTGTGATTCTATGTTTTGGACAATCATGCCTGGCTGTAGGAGCACCCAATGACGGGATTATTGTGAGTCCGCTCCCAGTGGGAACGGGGACCACTCACATAGCCTAAGACAGGGGCACTACCCTTTTGTATAGGCACCAAACATAGCTGCAAATCACATAGCCTAAGACAGGCCATCCACCGACCTAATGTATAGGCTCCTTCATTTTTAATAAGAAAAGGGGGACATGTTGGTGACCGGACCATAATCATGGAAAATTACCAGACTGCAGACCTTGCATCAAGCAACAGATGGCGGCCAAATGGCCAGGAAAGCGGAACGACCCCCGCACCTCAGAACATATATCCATGGTATTGTGTCAGCCACAGAGATGTCTTGGGGTGTAACGACCCTGGAAACTCAGATAAGAACAATAACCATAGGATGTCTTTCCTTCTCCTCCCGGAACATCTGCTCCCTCCTGTAGCCCCCTCCCATACCTTTTCTCGCATGCGACACACATAGCTTCACTCTCCCCTGCCCCCTTTTTCCCTGCCAGCTTTTGTCCTCACGTATTACCCTAGCTCCACCCTATATAACCTGAGCTGTTTCCAGCAATAAATGAGACTTGCTTCAACCGTATGCTGTCTCCCTTCTCCTTCCCATCCGTTTCTCTTTCAGGCTGGGTCCCCCTCGGTTCCCCACGAATAACTGAGTCCCGGTGGACGGGACACTCTAGTATATTGGCCCATAACCCAGAATAATGAGTCAGTAACAGGCATTTTAATTCTGAGGTCAATAGAGACTACATGATAAATTATGGTTATTTCTCCATTTTTACTTATATACACAGATATATATATATGTTTACATATGTGTGTGTATGCATGTGTCTACACATATAACAAAGCATTATAGTGGGTACTATTAATATATTCTTGTATATTTTAGACCTATATGGGATATGCACAGCTAAATTATACTCTAAAATGACCAAAATTGGTTTATGCTTGATCCAAGAGGTTACATGTAACCTATGTAGTTTAATCATATCATTTTATATCACATTATTTATTCATTACAGAATAATTATATTACAAATATAATTATTCTGTAATGAATAAATAATTATATATGTAATATTAATATTATATAATAATATAATATATAATTATATTACAGATATAATAAAAGTATAATTATCTATTATATTATAGAAGTATAAGTGGTCAAATCTGTACTTTTAAAAGATCACATTTTCAACAGTGTAGAAGATGATTTAGAGAGGGCTATAAACTGAGGCAAAAGGACTAATTAGATTTCTTCTATAATGGTCCAAGTAAGAGTGAAGGAGGGGCTGCATTAGGGTAATGAGTATGAGAGAAGAATGGAGGGGATTTAAAGATCTTATTAAAGGGAAAAGGCAAGATTTGGCAAATTCTTGGATAAGTGGTATATATGACAGTGAGCATTGGAAGATGACAAAGTAACTGACAGCCTGGATATTGAAAAGGTTTCCTATATACTGGAAAGAAATGAGGAATTTGCCCAAAGGGCATGAAAATGCATTTTCTTTTATCCAACAATAGCACTACTAGTTCTATATCCTGAAGAAATTTTTAAAAAAAGAAAGAAAAAGATCTATATGTACAGAATTATTTGGGGTAGTTCTTTTGTGGTGGCAAAGAACTGGAATTTGTGGGGATGCCAATCAATTGGATTGTACAAATGGCTGTACAAATGTACAAATGTACAATGGCTGTACAAATTGTGATGTATGGATGGAATGGAATACTATTGTGCAGAAAAAATGATGAGCCTAGAAAAGTTTACAAGAACTAGTTCTGAGTGAAATTAGTAGAACCAGACATTGTAGAGAGTAACAACATTGTAACTAGATAAGTCAATTATGATACACTTAGCTTTTTTTTTTTAGCAATGCAATGATAAAAGACCCAAGGGACTCATGATGGAAGATGCTGACCAGATCCAGAGAAAGAACTATGGAATCTGAATGCAGATTGAAACACAGTATTTTCATTTGTTTTTGTTTTTGTTTTTTCTTTCTTGTGGTTTTTGTCTTTTGTTCTTTCACAACATGACTAATGTGTCAATATGTTTAACATGCTAAACATGTATAACCTTTATCAGGTTGCTTACTGTCTGAGAGAGAGGAAAGGAGAAGACAGAAGAGAGAAAAAAGGAAGGGAGAAAAAATGGAGTTCAAAATCTTACAAAGCTGTATCTTGACAATTATCTTTACAGGTAATAGGAATTTTTTATTTTTTAATTCAGAAGAGTCCTGGGTTTTACGTGATAAAAAAAGAGTTCAGTTTTGAACATGTTGAATTTAAAATGTCCATAGGATAATGAGTTCTAAATGTCAAAATGCAGAATTAAAGTTCAGAAGAGAAACTAATAAGAATACGTAAATATGGAAGTTATAAGTAAAGATATAAGAAATCCTGACAAACATTACTAGCCGTACTCACAGGATAGTGAAAGATTCATAAAAAAAAATATTGATGAAAATCTGGAATCTAATTACATAACAATTTATATAACGATGACAAGTGTTTTATGAAAATAACAGATCTATAATGTCATTTTCTGCTTCCCCAAATTTCCATAATCATTTAATTTACATTCTAGTATGTTCCATTACTTAAAGAAAAAGTTCTTAACATGGTATCTGTGAACTTATTCTTATCAAGATGTGCCAAAAATCTTGTTCATCTCCAAGTTATTAAATCATTTATATAGGTATACATATAACTTCTCCATGGTATCTTATATTCCAGAAAATTGTTCTATTCTTTATCAAATCTCAATGATGCATCTTATTTTTATACAGTGGAAGCCAGAGGAAGAACATGACATATGACACTAAAAATAATGTAAAATATCTTAAACAAAATAAATATCAAAAGAAGTTCCAAATATCTCATGGGAAAACTTGCACATGACCTTCAGCCATCTCTAGCCTTTTATTCCCTTTGTATGTAATATTTGAACTGACCTGAGGTTATGAAGGAGATCCATTACACCATTCTGTCCTTTGGGCCTCTTGAATCACTCTTTTAAACAACCCAATGAACCCTAATAAATTTTATTGGTTATTGGTTTATTAAAAACCAAGTTGCCATGGAGTAACTTGCTTAGATATCTCAGTATTGTCTCAGAAGGTCTACATCCCTACAATTGGCATATTAGAGCAGACTAAAATAGCACCTTGCATTTGGCATTAATATTAGTATAGATAGCAGCATAATTTGGTCCCCTACAAATCTTATGTCCTTACATCTTTAGGACTCAATTCAATTTCCATATTTTTCAATGAAGCCTACTTCACAATTCAATCTTACAGTGATTTTTGTTCACTGAATTCCTAGATGTATATAAATCCTTAGACTCTTAACACACACACACACACACACATTCCAAATAAATGTAAAGTTATTTTTAACTTTTTAAAAATTTTGAGTTCCAAATTCTTCTCTTTTTTCTTCCCTGACTCCTCATTGAAAAGACAGCAATTTGATGTAGGTTATATATGTACAATCATGCAAAATATCTCTCCATATTAGTCACATTATAAAAGAAAACACAAACAAAATACATGAAGAAAATTATAAAGTACAAAATAGTTTGCTTTGCTTTTCATTTAGATTTCATAAGCTCTTTCTCTGGAGATGGAAAACATTTTTCATCATAGGACCTTCAGAATTGTCTTTGATCTTTGTATTGCTGTGAATAATTAAGTCATTCATAGTTGACCATCATATAATATTATTGTTCTCCTTGTTGTTTTCCCTTCACTTTGCATCAGTATATGCAAGCTTTCTAGGTTTTTTATGTGAGGTTTTTATGTGTTTTATCCTGCTAATCATTTCTCATCAATAGTATTCTAATAAAATCATATATCACATCTTGTCCAGCTATTCCCCAATTGATGAGGATCAGTCTTTTTGCCACCATGAAAAGAGTTTAGCATCTGTTTCTTTGTATTATGTTCTTGTTATTTAGAGGTAGTGTGGCAAAATAAACAGACAATTGTCCCAGATTCCAGGAAAAGTGATTCTGAAACCTACCTCAATATCATCTATCTTATCATCCACAAGTCATTGAAGTTCCTAATGCTCCACGCAACTCTTCAAGACTGTACAAAGCAGATGAGTTGATTAGTTGTCAATTTGCATTAATAAAAAGAGTTTCCCACTCAAAAGTTTAGAACAAAAATAAATACATAAATCCAATAAATATTGCTAGGTCATATTAGATCTATAAACTCCTTAAGATCAGCCTTATATATTTTTATATCTCTTGTTCCATCACAGGGCCATGGAGAAAAGAAGGCACATTATAATGTATATGTTGATTATGATGAATACAAAGTCTTCTGCATTATAACTAGATATAGAAGACAAAATAAAAGTTATTTTTGTTGAAGGAAAACTAGTAGGATTTTTGGCCAAAAAAATCAGAAAGACTAATTTTTTTTTTTTAAAAATTGAAATTGCTGTTTTTTTCTCCCAACATAATGGAGTAGTGATGTCTCAACAGTTAAAAAACAAAACTATATTCAAATGAACCACCTACATCATTCTTCTTTTCATTTCTTTTCCAAGTAGATAATCCCAATTGTAATCTTGAGCTTTAGTTCTAGCCAACAAAACACCTGCATCTACTTTTCCATGCAAATACACAATTCCCCAAAGTCATTTCCACTCTTGCCTTTAGACCCTACAATGGTTCATTTTAAATAATCATTGTGCTTTTTATGGTGTTTATGATAGCAGTTTCTGCCAAGGAAATCCATGTGTCTATACCTTATATTTCTGGGAAATGAACACTTTAATGAGACATGATAATACTATGATCATATTATGAAAAGGAGGCTCTTGAAGAAAGCCACCATAAGGGAAAATTTTGTGATTTTTAAATGTCTGAAAACTTGAAAATGTCTTTCCTTTAACTTTTTTTTAGTGGCAAATATCATCATGATTCTCATTTGGGAAAGTGGAAAAAATAGTTCGGTTCAATTAAGGAAGACTTTTGTAGCTCATGTACTGGGACCATTATCCAATCCATGTTTACACCAGCATATTGTATATCCAAAAGATAGCTGTTCACTTTTTGCAAAAGTTCTTAGAGAACAGATTGGGAATTATATTTCTCTTGAGCATCCATCATTATATTCACTTTTTCCCAATGGCAATCAGCTTGGTATCACTTAGCCAGTCAGAAATAATAAGGTTTTAGAGATGAATATTTATTTAGGTGACATAGTAAACTTAGAACGTGAACAGACAAAAAATATACAAGAAGTGAACAAAAAAAATGAACTTTCAGTGCAGGAAGGATACAAAATAAATAGAATCATGAAAATCCTTAAATGAAGTTGGCACTCAAAGCAAACCTTACATTTAAAGACGCTAAGGTGAGGAAAGAGAACATTCCAGTTTTAAGGAACAGCCCCCCCTTCTTGTGCTCCAACATTTTAATTGCTTAAAGAAGGCAAAAAGTTGTAAAAGGGATATTCACAAAATCAGCTTAACAAGTCCCTCAGATAAACATTGAGAAGAAATATAGACAGTTCTGAGAACATGAGAGAAAATTGTTCTTCAAGCAGAACATTAACTCATAGCTGATGATGGTTGCAGTGCATTGTGGTCCACCCAGTCCATCATTTGCATATGACTAAGAATTTTAAAAGATGTTGATAATGAATCATAAACCAAATGAAATTTTGTAAACTGTGAAGAAATTATGTAAATGACTGTAGTCATGCCTGAAAAATGTTTTTTGAGTTTCTTATGATTATTTAGAGATGGGTCACTACTTATGATGAACTGAATATTTATGGTATTAGAAGTCAGACATAAAGAAGTGATAGCACCAGCTTAAGAGGAAGCTGGCCTTAGGAGGAGTGAGGGAATGAAGATATGAGGTAGAGAGAGAAAATGTCTATGAAGATAGAATACAGATGCTGAGGGGGAAGGAAAAAATAGTCCAGCTCTACAAATGTTCTGATGGTAACTGTGATGATTAAAATAGAACACATTTCTGAGAGATATCTGGCTTTAGAAAGGTAAGGATGTTCTCTTTTGCTATTGATAGCATGAAAAAGGAAGAGCAAGTTCTAAGAGGTTTATCTGTGTTTCCTTTAGAACCTACCACAAGAGGAAAGACAGTTTTTCTATTTGCCTTTGTGTGAAAAGAGGCATGGGTTACTAGGATCCTACTGGAGAAAACAAAATTCCCTACTATTTGCAGGAATGACCTTACTATTTATAGTATTGACTAGGAAAAGGTTAAGTAATTTTTTCCCTATTTAAAGTTAAAAGGGGAGATATTCTTCAGGGTGCCAGCACAAATATGAATTTGACATTTTTCTAGGTTAAACCAACTGATTGTCACTGATAGGGCACAGCACTATCTCAGTACTCTGTTACTTACTCTACATGTCACTGCTCTACAACCCTGAGAGTACCAGAGAAATGACTGCCCAGCAATGTTGAACTGACAGGTAACAGAGCACCAGAGAGCTGATTAAGGAGACAAGAACTTAAAGGTTTGCTAAACAGAATCTTGATTTCTTCCTAGAATGTAGATTTCTCAGACCTTATCCCTCCGTGCTGAATTTCTCTAAGTGTTTGCCCAATCTTCCCCATGGACATTGTGTACATTGCTGGGAAATTGTGATTTACGATTATGATGAACTGCTATGTTTTTATTATTTCTATTTTTGTCTTCTGCCGAGTTAATTTTATTATTGTTCTTGCTTATGTCATCATTTAGTAAACATTTCAAAACTGAGTCAGTACTGTCATTATATTTGATTTTATATAAATGGTAAACATGACATTATGGTCTCAGGACCTCAAAGGGATATATCCTATACATATTTGCTATATTCATCTGTAATAGCCTGAGGCACAGTTTAGTTTATAGCCAAGTGGCTGGCTATTTGCAGATGTTGCTCTGGTCTACCAAACTAAGAATGGACTGAGTGAATGGGCCAGCTTCAGACTAGTTAGAAAAAGAGTCACATGCAGGTTACACAAGCATGGAGAATGGTCTGTGCAAAAGTACAGAAATAAAAAATTGAATTTCTTATACATGCAATAGGTAGCAGACTTGTTTACTGGAAAGTAAGATGTATGAGGACAAATGATAAGAAATATGTTTGGCCAACAGAAGCTATATGATAATCTCAATAGATGCAGAAAAAGGTTTTGCCAAAATAAAGCACTTATTCCTATTAAAAACACTAGAGAGCACAGAGATCAAGGGAGTTTTCCTTAAAAATAATAACCAGTATCTATCTAAAACCTAAAGTAAGCATTATTTGTAATGGAAAGAAGTTGGATGCATTCCAAATAAGAAAAGGACTGAAACATTATCACCACTATTATTCACCATTGTACTAGAAATATTGGCTTTAACAATAAGAAGAAAAAATTAAAGGAATTAGAATAGGCAATAAGAAAATAAAAGTATCACTCTTTGGAGATGATATGATGATATACTTAGAGAATCCTATAAAACCATTCAAAAACCCATTGGAACCCATAGTTCTGAATTGTTCTCCAAAATGGTTGGATCAGTTTACAACTTCACCAACAATGCATTAGTGTCCCAGTTTTCCCACATCCCCTCCAAAATTTATCATTATCTTTTCCAGTCATCTTAGCCAATCTCAGAGGTATGAGGTGGTGCCAAAGAGTTTTTTATTTATCATAGTTGCAGGATATAAAATAAACCCACAGACATCATCAACATTTCTATATATTACTGACAAAGCCCATCAGCAAGAGATAGAAAGAAAAATTCTATTTAAAATCACTATAGACAAAATGAAATACTCAGGTGTCTACCTGCCAAGACAAACCCAAGAACTATAGGGACACAATTACAAAACACTTCTTACACAAATAAAGAAACAACTGGAAAAATATCAATTGTTCATGGCAGGGCCAAACTAATATAATGAAAATGACAATTCTGCCTATATTGGTCTACTTGTTCAGTACCATGCCAATCAAACTGCCAAAACATTATTTTATAGGACTAGAAAAAATAGTAACAAAATTCATCTGGAAGAACAAAGGGTCAAGAATATCAAGGGAATTAAAGGAAAAAAAAAATTACAAATGATGGTGGCTTAGCAGTAACAAACCTAAAAATATATTACAAAACTGCATTCATCAAAACCATTTGATTCTGGCTAAAAAATAGAGTGGTGGATCATTGGAATAGATTAAATACAAATAACCCAATAATCAAGGCCTATAGTAATCTACTATTTGATAAATCCCCAAACTCTAGCTTCTAGAATAAGAATTTACTATTTGACCAAAAAAATGCTGAGAAAAGTGGAAAATAGTATGTCAAAAACTCTTCATAGACCTACATCTCATACCCCATCCCAAAATAAGGTTAAAATGGATACATGATTTGGATGTAAACCTATGTACATGGGTTTTTACCCATGTAAAAACATGCGTGTTCATGTTACCATGAAAAAATTAGGAAAACAAGGGATAAGTTGTTCTTACTTTTCAGCTCTTTGAAGAAGAATTTATGACCAAAGAAGAACTGGAGAACATTATGAAAGTCAAAATGGACCTATCTGATTACATTAAATTAAAAGGGTTTGCACAAACAAAACCAACAAATACAAGATTAAAAGGGAAGTACAAAACTGGGAAAAAATCTTTAAAGACAATGTTTCTGATAAAGGTTTCATTTCTAAAAAATAAAAAGAACTGTGTCAAATTTATAAGAATTCAAGTTATTCCCCAATTGATAAATGTTCAAGGAATATGAACAATTTTCAGATGATGAAATAAAGCCATCTATAGTCATATAAAAATACTCTAGACCACTATTGATTAGAGAAATGCAAATTAAAAAAAAACTCTTTGGCACCACCTCACACCTCTGAGATTGGCTAAGATGACTGGAAAAGATAATAATAAATTTTGGAGGGGATGTGGGAAAACTGGGACACTAATGCATTGTTGGTGAAGTTGTAAACTGATCCAACCGTTTTGGAGAACAATTCAGAACTATGCCCAAAGGACTATAAAACTGTGCATGATTTTTGACCCAGCAGTGCCATTACTGGGTCTGTATTCCAAGGAAATCATAAAGGAGGGGAGAGGATCCATATGTGCAAGAATGTTTGTAACAGCTCTCTTCGTGGTAGCGAAGAATTGGAAAATGAGTAGATGCCCATCAACTGCGGTTTGGCTGAGCAAGTTGTGTTACATGAAGGTAGGTAATGGAATATTATCATTCTATAAAAAATGAAGCTGATTTTTAGAAAGGATGGATACTGAGTGAAACAAGCAGAACCAGGAATAGATTATATAGAATAACAGCAATATTCTGTGATGATCAACTATGAAAGATTTGGTTGTCAGTGCTTCAGAGATCCAAAGCAATCCCAATAGGCTTTGGACAGAAAATGCCATTTGCATTGCAAAAAGGTACACTAAGGAGTCTGAATTTAAATTGATATGTGCTAGGTTCACTTCTTTTTTTCTGTTATTTTCTCTCTTGGTTTTTCCCTTTTATTCTGATTTTTCTCTCCCAAAATGATTCATAAAGCAATGTGTATTAAAAATAAATTTAAAAAAAGAAAGAAAGAAAAAGAAATATTTGGACAGAGTTTGGACTGTGAATGGTTCTTAATTGCAGAGAAGTGATTATCTTATTCTAAAGACCAAAAAAAGTCAGATGTTTATGTTTTATTTGGTCTTCTTCATGATTTATTAGGAAACTTCAACTGTTCAATAACATGCTTTTGATGTGTTAATATTGCACATGTTTTCTTCAATAAGTTCTACTTTAAAATAACAATTTCTGGGAAAAGAAACCCTCATGCATAAAAAAAAAATAATATGAACAAATTTTATATAAGGAGGGTCAAGAGGGAAAAATCTTTTTTGACTGGGGACAGGAGGGAGAAAAAACAGAGATGATTTTATAAGAGATAACAATTGAAATTAGAGCTTAAAGGATGGGAGATGGAAGGGGTAGGGGAGAAGGCATTTAGGCATGGAAAATAGTTGGAAGAAAGGCAATCATACAGTAAAGTGTTGAGTATGGGGATGTCAGAAGGAAAGCCTGAAAAGTTAGGGTAATGCCAGATTGTGGACGATCAAAAAAAAACCAGGCTAAGAATGTTGAGGGTTACTTAGTTGGCAAGGAGTGCTTCAAGATATCTGAGCATGTGTATGAGATGACTTTATCTGTATAAGAAGATCAAACAAAAGCTCAATAGAAATGGGAGAGAAGGGGGTGGGAAGGCACAGCAGGAGGTTCTTGCAGTAGTTTAGGTGGATGCTAATGAAAACCTGTTTTAAATGAATTGTGATAAGGAGAAACAGAGGTGTTGGATGCAAAAGATATTAGAAGAATTGCTGATAGCCTAGAGAGAGAAAATATATATTTATTTTGCACTCACTATGTGACAGGCTGAATGCTTTTTACATACATGTGCTGCATGCTTTTTGCAGCTGGGGAAACTGAGGCAAATTGAAGTTAAAAATGACTTGCCCAAAATCATAACAGCTAATAAGTTTCTGGATTCAGATCTTCCTCATTTCAGGACTAGTCCTGTACCAGAAATGTGCAAATGACGGTCTGCCTATAAAAGCTAAGATAGACTATGCTAAAAAGTTTCCCAAAGAAATGAAAAGACTGTGTGGTACTATTGACAATAGCTACAAGACATGAAAGAAAAGCAGATTTTGAGAATGGAATCATTTGTTTTCCAACAGAGCTCGTTTGAAGAACCTTTAGAACAAGGAATGAGTATTCTCTTGGCATTTGGAGATAGTAGGATCATAGATTTAGAAATAGAAGACATGATAGAGAAAGTGCTCCTATTCTGGCACTCCTGATCCCACCAATGTTGTACAAATAGACTTTCATGAGTCTGTAAACTTGGAGAGAGAAAAAAATGAATCTTTGTATAAGTACTAGCACCAACCTTCCCAATCCCCCCAGTTATTAACAACACCAGATCCCGATCAGGCTTGCAATTATTTGCAACAGGGGAAGTAAGCAGTTTCCCATGAGTTTTGCAGATAATATCAGGATACAACATGGGCAAAAGCCTATAGTAACTATAGTCTGTAAACAGTAAGAGTGTGACACGTAGCTCTTGATGTCCCATAAACTGGCACAGGGAGAGACATTACATCTGCAGCTACATAAAGAAAAGTAAGGTGGGTAAAATGAGTAAGAAATATGAGACCATATTGTATTCTAAATGTAGAGAACGGAGATAAAGATGAATATTTGAGGAAAAAGAAAATAATTTGGAATAGTTACCATGACGAATGAGACAGGAAGGTGATGAAGAAAAGGAAAAAGAGAATGGGATGGTAATGAAGGTTCAGGTAAGTTTATGTATCATAACTTAGTTATGAGTGAAATTGGCTTGATTTTTATAGCTTTCTTCTTGTGACTTTTGGGAGTCTAACAACAGCTAAAAATATATTATGGAATATGATGAAATAAAGATGTGAGGATGGAAAATGGAAAATCCCATATGATGCGCTTCTAGTGTGGTAATTAGTGAAATGCTAAAGTGGAGGAATATGGAGTCATAGCTGAATTTGATAGAAAGTGAGGGAAAGAGATTAGGGGAATAAAAGGAGATTAAAGCACCTATCTGAAAAATCTTGAAGTGAAGAATAAATCTATTATGTAAGAGAAAGTGGGACAAGTAGATGGAGAGAATCTTCAGATCTGTGACTGGCATTTCAATGTGCAGAATCTTTTAAGATTTGAATTCTGTGAGACTATATAGCCTGAAGAAGGATAGAGAAGATGCATTAGCTGTGTATGCTCCCTTGTGATTGACAAACAACAACCTCCACCTGTAACTGTGTAGTCAGGTCAGTAAGCATTTGCCTACTATCTCTGCAGTGCTAAACACTGGGAATACAAAGAAAAGGCAGTTCTTACTCTGGGGGAGCTCACAATCTAAGATGTGGAGGAGACAATATGCAAACAACTACTTAGAAATAAGTTTTACAGAGAAAAAAGGAAATGATCCACAAGGAGGAAGATGCTAGTAGGAGAACTCCCCAACTTCATGTTCTCACCCTTCTACTGTGTGTGACCCTGAACAATAACATCACTATCCTAGACCAACTTTGTGAATAATGAAGTGGAAGACCCTATGGGAGAAATGTACTCATTACATCATTAATCAAATTGTAGCTACTATTTATTACCTATTTGGTTTTGGACAAGTTTTTAACTGTATGTGACTCAATCTTTTCATTTATACTATGAGAGGGGACAAACTAACAGATATCTGGGGGCTGGAAAGGGTGGTTAGAGCATTTCCAAGTAGTTTAAGAGCTAAATATTAAGTTTTCAATCTGAGCATTTATACCTGGGAAATTGCCAAATGTTCAAATCAAGGCTTTATTTATTGTTTTCTTGATTGTCTAGACTGAGTGATGGAGAAAATATAAATGATGCAGATTAAACTTAAAAGGTATGATGCAGTTTGGATAATGATGCAGTTTGGATAATGAAGATTAGTTGTTAAAACATATGCAAGTATACCTCTATTTTAATGCTTAAAATATTTTAATGGTATCCCCAAAAGTAATGGCAGGTCAGAAGATGGGTGCTAATCTCACTGACAAAGTTAGAATGATTTGGAAGTCTCTAAATAATTAAAACAATGAAGGGGGTGAAGTGCCATAAAGGGTTTGCCTCTCTCTCTCTCTCTCTCTCTATATATATATATATATCTATATATAGATATATATATAAAGAAGAAAGTTCACTGATAAATTATAGTAGAAGAGTGGATTATGAGAAATATATCAATTATTCCTCTTTATCCTCAAGGAGAGTGGGTAAAATATTTTGCCATGTCCTGCAGAGAACCAAGTTTTGTTAAAATGAGGGAATAAAAGGGATGTTGTTTGAGTAGTGCAAAGATGTAAGTTGTTTTTTTTTTTAATAAAGTAGGGGTTACAAAGATATAGTGGAATAAGCTGAAAGATGAATAAACTGTTAGACTGAGTTTGATGAGAATTAAGGCTCAACACAGTAAACACAAATTCTTGGCAGGAGGTACTATGGACAAGTGACCTCTCAATCTAAGAATATGAGACTTGGTGACTGAGATGGAGGAATAAGTGAGATAATAAATCAAGTGGAAGAGCAAATCTAAAGAAATGTAAAGACAGAGGACTAAGAATTGGATACTATCTTGAGCTTTGAGATGGCATTTGGAATTTTATTGATTTAGAGAATGGCTTAAATCTCATTACAGCTGATCTTTTAGATGTCAAACTAGATGTAGAGTTTAATCTGATAATAAGCTTTCTTCTTTCCATTTTGTTGTTCTTTTCTACATATTTTTCTTTTTGTTCTGTGTATGATCTATTAAGCCTGAAATGTTAAGAAGGAGGTTCTTACTTAATTCAATATTTGGCTATGTAGGGTATGAGTGTTCTGGAGCTTCAGACCATAGTGATAGTTTTTTTTTTTTTCTTTTAATGAGATTTACAATATCCACCTAGGCCAATCAATCAACAAAACATGCCTTCTATGTGCCAGGAATAGTATGATATTCTAGAAATAAACTATTCCTATAACTTGGTTGGTATGGAGAAATCCTTCTACTAATTAAAAGTAGTTTCATCTCTTCAACTTATAGATTTGTCTGGAGATTTGAGTAGTTAAGTGATCAATTACTCTTACTCATATAAGCAATTATCTCAGAAGCAGTACTTCAATCCATTTCTGCTTTACTTTCTACCCTGTACTGCAGGATTGTTGGACTCATGTAGAAAAAATGAATACGCATCCCTGACTGACCACATATTGTCACAGAAAACTATATATTAACATTATATATGTTTCATTGTGGGGTTTTTGTTGTTGTTGCTGCTAAATGTTTCTTAATTACATACAATGGCAATGTTGACTATTCGTGAGGTACAAGGAGAATGAGACCATTTTGAATTTTTTGAGTTTCCTGGCCATAAAAATTAAAGAGAAAAAAAAAAAAAAGTATCTGAAAACCAAAATAAGGTATCACAAAAAAGGAATGGTGTTTTTAAAATTATTATTAAATAGCGTTTTTTCTAGCTGTTCCATATATGCTGTTGAATTTTTTATTTAATCTAGCTTTTTTGAAATATTCCAATTTATACTAACCAAGTAATGGCTAGTCCAAATAACCTTTTGCCTAGAGCTGAATTATATCCAGTGTTATTGATATTGGTTTTTTTTTTTAATTTTACTATATTTGATGCTCCTTTCTAACTCAAGGCTAAGGCCCAGTGATTTCCCAATCCCCCCACCCCCCACCCCTCATTAGCCCTGATGATAACACCTATTAAATGATGAGCCACATCAAGGTAATCTGATGCAGAAATAGAAAGAGAACATTTTTTAAGATTCTCTGAAGCACAACCTCGAGCAATAGGGCATATTTGGGGATAGCTGAAGAACAAGCAAAGCATCCAGACCACCCTGGTGAGGCTCAGCAAGGAATGTTGAGCTTCAGAAGTAGAATCAGCAACACTGACAGGCCTTTGTGGCAACAGTGAAACATATTGATTGAAGATAGATTTTTTTTTAAAAACGCAGCAACCATTGTTCTTAATATAGTTTCTTTAGACAAACTTGACCACTAGTTATAATTCCTTCAGTATTTAATCAATACTTATTCAGTATTACTGATATGTGAGCTAAATTCAGCATTGCCTTTAAAAATGTGTTCTAGAGCAGTTATATGGTAAGGAGCACAAAACGGGCAGAGATCAAATAGCTTCTGCCCTCATGTCAATGTTTACAATACTTTTCTCTGTCATCATCCTTTCTTACTTTCATTTTTCTACCTTTGAGTATATCCTAAATTTTTAATTCACTTTACCCACCCAGACACTTAAGGTCAATCAACTCTAAGAATATTTAGTCCTTTGTGATTATACTGCAGAGTTTCTCAAACTTTTTCCACTCCTGTTCCCTTTTTACAAGAAAAATTTTTAGATGATCCTGGGTATTTGGGCATGTAAAATCAGTATAAAATAAAATATTTACTGATAATAAATTATAATTTCATAACTCTATTGTTCAATTAGGAGGCCAGTCTTAAAACCATAGTTTGAGGTAGAAAGTAAAAGCTGTGCCCAATATAAGAAAGAATGCAATAAGTATCATAAAATCAAAATATATAGAATAAGTATTTCTTCAAAGGAATTTAACAAATAATATAGGCCATTTTGTAGTACGAGATGATCAGGGAATACTTATTGTTTGGATAGTGGGCAACTATTTGGATGATAGGATAATGGGATTTAAAGTTAAACATATAATAATAATAATTTACTGTATCCTCATTTTAAAGGGACGGTTCATGAAGAAAAGATAATTTGTGTCAGGTTATAAAGATAAAGGTAGGCATTGAAGGATGAATAAAAGTGGGAAAGATGTAGAAATGAAGGAAATTATTCTATATCTGAAATTATTTTTTTCTCTCATGGGGGAGTATACTGATAAATCTTTACAATCCAACTCTCTAACAAAAATGTACACAGGCCATATTTTCAGTTGATATTTTCTCTATAACTTTATTAAATCCAAATAATCAACAAAGCAATAAATGAAACTCTTATTTTTAACATTTGCCAATTTCTAATGCCTTAATTCTAACATTAAAAATTTCAGCTCAACTACTTTAAACTCTTTTGTCTCTCTGTGTGCATTTCTGTGTTTCTCTTTCAATTTTTGTAATAGTTTTTAATTTTTTTTCTAAATACGTGCAAAGACAGTTTTCAACACTCATCTTTGTAAAACCTTGTGTTTCAATTTTTTCTCCCTCCCTCTCCTCCTACCCTCTCCTTTAGACAGCAAGCAATCCAATATAGGTTAAACATGTATAGTTCTTTGAAACATATTTCCATATTCATCATGCTGTGCAAGAAAAATCAGATCAAAAGGAAAATAAATAAGAAAAAGAGAACAAAGAAATAAACACCATCACCAAAAAAGGTGAAGATACTATGCTTAGATCCACATTTAGTCTCCATAGGTTTCTCTCTGGATGTGGAAGGCTCCTTGCATTACAAGTCTGTTGGAATTGGCACATTCTTTTTTATGGACAAGTCTGATGAAACCTTTGTATTCTTTCTAAAAAAAATGTTTTCAAAAGCACTTAGAATTAAAAACAAGTATTTATTTTGAAATATTGGTCAGCAAACTATTAAAAAATAAATTCACTGAAATCTCTCCAAAGAACAATTGGGAAAGGGTCAAACCAATGATAAGAACCTTTGTGCTAGATGGAGCAATGATAGATGAGACACTTTAAGATATTACACAAACTTATTTAATGCTAATGAATTATAAAGACAGTGAAATAGTCTAATGCTATGGAAAGGACAATGGGTATATAGTAAAAACCTTAAGTATGATATGTTTCACCATTTTTTTTGCTCTATAGTCCTGTTTATATCTCCAGCACCTGGCACAGCAGTTGGCCAATTCTGTTGTTATGAGGAAAGCATTTTTTGTACATTGTAAAATACTATAAACATGGACTATAGGAGTCTAATAGAAGAAACTCTTTCTCATTGGTAGTATGAAGGAAGGATACTTCAGAATGTAATGGATCTCATCCTTGAAGGGCAAGTGAGTTTTCCAGCTAATATATTTCGTGTTCTGAACTCAAATTCAAATCTTCTCATTACAACTTTCACATGAAGCCAAGGAGGATTGCAGGGAGTCAAGTTGACTTGTAGTGAATGTGTTTGTAAGGACTGGGGAAATCATAGGGTCATTGATTGAGCTTAATTGTTTTACTGATGAGGAAATTAAGTCCTAAAAAGAGTAAGATTATTGCTTTGCGTGACAGTTAATGCCTGAAATGGGATTATGCTATTTCATTTATTAGAAACATAGCTCATGGGTCAATCATGAAGAGTATTTAATGGGATGCTAAGTTGAAATTAATTTCCCAGGCAATGGGGAGCTATGGATAGTTTTGTAACTATCCCCCCCCCCCCCCCCCAAAAAAAAACAAATTTTATTTGACATTCATTGATATAGAAAATATTCAGAAAGGAAATTATCTCTACCAAAACACATTGGTGTTTGCTACATGATTTATAGGCCCAGAAAATTGCTTGGGGATTCAGTGACTAGCCCAAGCACAAACAGCTGGTATATGTTAAATACAGGACTTTAATTTTCCCTGACTGAAGCCAGCTATCTGCATTTCTACGCTGTTTCTCTTGCATCTTATATCCAATCTTAAATATGCAGTTTTCATATTTTAATTTGTTTGGAACTAGACCTCCGTGTCATTTTCTGCTCATTTCCTCACTGTACTGTTTTGTGTATATACCTCCTCTCTGCACATCCTAACTCTCTTTTGTGTGTTGCCTTTGCCCATTAAAAATTAAACTCTTTAAAGGCTGGGACTAGGTTATTTCTTTTATTTGTACCATCCTTTGTTAACACAGTGCCTGGCACATAGTAAATGCCTAATAAATGGCTTTTCATTCAAAGTACTTTCTTCCTTGAAAATAAGAAGCCAATGCTGCTGACCAGCCATTTATAGGGCAATCAATCAATATCCAAGCATTTACTAAGGGCATCCTCAATGGGAAGCACTCTGGCACATACAGAAGGGATTGAAAAGGTGAGGAAGGTGTGAAGTTGTGAAGAATCTTAAAGGTCAAATGGAGGACTTTCTATTCTATCCTGGAAATAACAGGGAATCACTGGAGTGTGTTAAGAAGAATCGGGGATGGAAGGCGTGACATGCTCAGATCTGTGCTTTAGAATAATCACTTTGGCAAAAATATCTCCTTCTAGGATAGATTGGGGTGATGAGAGACTACATTTCAACTTCCTTTTCTGCTATACTGGCAGACCTAGTGACCCCTGCATATATTAAAAAGATTACTTACTGAGGTAAAGAGTATAATCTATGCCCATGTAATGGAACAAAGCTATTTGGCCTACATAGGCATTATCCAGATGATTTTAGACTAATTAACACAGTTGTTCAATGGGGTAATAAATGAGCCCATTTAATAAGTTTGAAACTTCACTTTTTTTTGCTTGTTCTGTAGTTCATACTTTCCAATGGATGTCTGAAAAATGGTCTGCATCTGCCCCACTCAGCACTCTGTCACAAAGAGAAAATAACTGGTTATTCGATTTCTATATTTACTGACCCATCAGGAGCTAGCAAAGGAATTTTGATCTTCCTTAGAGACATTTAAGGAGATCAGAGAAGCTCCATATTCTGCATGGTTTAAGTATTTCTCTGCTTTGAAATTGGGCATCTGGACCAAACTTGAGATCCCTTCCTGCTTGACGAATGTGTGGCCAAAACATGTTGTTTGGGAATATCACATTTTCTTTAATTGTTTGAAAAGTCCTGTAATAGAAGAGTCTAAAAGCAAATATTTATTAGAAAGGAAACTAGAAATTTTACTCAGCCTCGAGTTATAAAGTTCATATCAAGAGACATAACTCTCACTCTGAGTAAACTATGAAATATAATCCAAAATACAATTTTTAATTACAATTGGCATTTCTGAATGTAGTGCTTGCTGGCAGCCATCTGTTTGAAAAGTGACATTAGCTATATGAAGAGCTTGATGGGAAAAGTTGTAACGGTTACCAGTCTGCTTTAATTCAATGGAAGTTTAACAAGATGAGAACTTCAAAGTTTGCTATTCTATTAACCCTTGGAAGGAAAGAGGGACTTTTTTTTTCCCCATTTACAATGACATTCCTTTCATTTCCAATCTAGTACCACACCAAGAAAGCAAATTATTATGAAGTCAGCAAGTCAATGTCTTTATGAAGCACCTATAGGTCACTTATTGTTCTAAGTTCTGGAAGATACAAGGAAAGGAGATGGAAAGTCCCTGTTCTCAAGGAGCTCTCAATCTAATGAGTGAAAAGAAAATGTAAAGGGCTACATGCAAATTACATGTACATATACATATACATTATCCCAGAAGGAAGGTAGTAGCATTAAGTGGACTCCAAATCACATTTTGTAGATGCTTTATTTTAGCTGATACTTGAAGGAAACTAGGGCTATCAAGAGGTAGAAAGACAGATGAGAGAAGTTCATCCATGTGTGAAAACCAGAGAAAACAACCAGTTTAGAGTTGAAGACACCAGAAGGCAGATGTCACTGAAGTGCAAGGTATGTGGATATGAGAAAGGTATAAGAATCATGCAATGGGGAAGAAGGAGACAGATCATAAACTATAGAGAACAAATCTGCTTTCTGCTTTCATCTTAAATCTTCCTTTCCTAATCTTTCCAACTGACTCTCATGAAGGCCTGACTCCCTCCAGATAATCTCATTCCTTATCCCCCTTCCCTCTCCCCTGCAACTACCCCATCACACATTCCCAGTGGTTGGAGTTGAGAATATGGGATATTTCTTGCTCCTCATTGCCACTTCCAAGCTCTTCCTCTACCATCATCATTCAGTAACCTCTCTTCCTTTAAAGTACAGTCAATTTCTAACTACTGCTATATGAAAGTTTTTAGTAGATAACTTTCTTTCCCCCTCCTTCTTATCTCACATCATACAGATGTCTTCTTTCCTCTACTGTTTCCTCTAGCACTCTTCCATAAAGAAGTAGCCTTCCTCCTTTTCAAAACAAAACCCTGTTTGCAAATAATCTCATTTCCCCCTTCTTCTCCAGATGAATTATTCTTCTATCATCCCTGATCTTTTACTAATCTTCAGTTTCTCCCTGTCTCCTGGCTGATTACCTACTGATGACTATGCCATCCTAAACAACCACACATAAACTCACTTGATCAATTTGTCCAAACTATTTTTCATCCCATGACTTTTCCCTTTTTGTAATTAAACTCATTGAGAAAATCATTATCAATTTCTCTACCTCTTTCCACTTATTCTTCTCTTCTCTCTCTACAATCTGGCTTCTGATGTCATCATTTAATTAAAAATGCTCTTTCTAAAGTTACCATTGCTCTTTCAATTGCCAAATATAATGGATTTTCTTCAGGTCTCTTACTTGTTAACTATTCTGTGGCCTTTGAAATTGTTGATCACCTTCTCCCTCCCTTTTAATTTCTTGATAGCAATTTTCTTTCTGGTTCTCTGCCTGCCTGTTCTTTATCAGTCTCCTTTGCCATCTCTTTACAAAGTCATGCTTGCTAACTAACTGCGGATGTTCACAGTGATGTGATGGGTTTTTTTCCTTGATTTATCTTCACTTGAAGATCTGCCATCAATTGACTTGTTCTGTATGTGCCTATAATTCTCAATTCTCTCTAGTCCTAACCTCTTTCCTAATCTACAGAACTGCTTTTCCAGTAGTCTATGGGACATGTTGAACTGCATATGCTATAGACAGCTTAAACTCAATATGTCCCAAACAGAACATATTTTCTCTGTGTTAAAATATGCTTCTCTTCCAAATATGTTTATTACTGTTAGGAGCATCACTTTTCCCAGCAATTTTGCTTCATTTCTTAAGTGCTATTTGACTCTTTACTATCCATCAACCATTGTAATTAATATTTGCTAAGCTGGAAAATTTTACCTAAGTGATAACTTTACTATTTACTCCCTTCTCTCCTCTGACCCTGTAGTCTTTCATACTTCATGGAGGCCATTAAAATAGTCTTTTGGTTAGCTGCACTTTCTTGGGTCCAAAGCCACTTCTGTTGCTTTTCCATTCACCTGTCAAATTGATTTTCCTAAAATCTGATTTTTTTTGTCACCATCTTATTCAATTCAGTTATGTGGCTATTTATTATCTTTAGGATCAAGTACAAAACCCACTGTTTGGCTTTGTAAGCTCTTTATAACCTGGCACTCTTCTACTTTCCTTTTTTTTCTTATACCTAAGGTACCAAAAAACTCTATGATCGAATCTAATTCTTAGCTGTACATTTTCTTTGCCCCTAAAATTTCTCATCCCTATTTTCTAGTTTCCATAGACTGCCTAAAGTTGCATTTTAAATCCCACCTTCTACTGCAAACATTTCTTGATACCCTTTAAAGTTAGTGTTTTCCCTCTTAATCACTTTGAGCTAACTTGAAATATCTTCTCTGCAAATTTGTTTATGCATTTTGTGTTCAAAATTAGACTGTGATCTCTTTAAGAGCAAAGGCTGTCTTTTCCCTTTCTTTCCAGTGCCTGGCATGATTCCTAGCACATAAGTCATTTAACAAGTATTTATAGATTTATTGAAGTTATGTAGTATTTTAAAAGTCCAACAAAAGATTTAATATTTGATTGTGGAAGTGGTATCACAATCTAATCTCTTCTGTAGGAAGATCACTTAATAAATGAGTAGATTGGACTGAAGAAGCGAGAGACTTGAGACAGAAGGACTAACTAGAATGTTACAGCAACTGTCCAGACATGAACAACGGTGAAGTATCAGAAGAGAAAAGGGAAAAAAAATAAAACAAAACAAAGAATGTTATGAGGGAAGAATTGATAAGACTTGAGGACACACTGGGTCTTGGAAGAAGAAAGTAAGAAGCAAAAAAGACAGGTAGCTTGAAAGCATAGGTGATTGAGGGATGGCGGTACCCTTTATAATAACAGGAAAATATGACAGAGAGGACACTTTGAGAAATAGGTTAGTTTGGGGCTTGCTAAATTGAAAGTATTTCTGGGATATCTAGTCTAAGACAGATAATAGGCAGCTGGAGAGCAGGTACTAGAGATCAAGAAAAGTTAAAAATGGATAAATTGAGCTGATATTTATCTGCATAAAAATAATTGAATCCATAGGAGATAATAAAACCAACAGGTGAAAAAAAAAGAGAGAAAAGGAGTAGGAAAGAGCTCTGAGCAACACTCATGGTTAGTAGACACAACCTGGTTCAGGATTTAGCAAAAGAGATAGAGACACAATAGTCAGACAAGCAGAGAACTAGAAAAGAACTAGGAAAGAGAACTAGATTAAAAAAAAAAAAACTAGAAGGAATACAATATCAAATGTAGAAGGAAAAGGGAGATCAGCATTCTCAAAGGCTATAGAGAGAGTAGGGAGAATGAAGATTAAAAGAAGTCCATTAGATTTGAAAGGTTTTTTGTCTTTAAATTATTTTATTTTTTTAATTTTGTAATAGCTTCTTATTTTCAAAATACATGCAAAGATTGTTTCAACATTCACTTTTGCAAAATCTTGTGTTCCAAAATTTTCTCCATCCCTTTCCCCTACCTCCTCCCTTCCTCAGTAAGTAATCTAATATAGGGCATCTATGTGAAATACCTCTAAATATATTTCCACATTTTAAATATGAAAATTAAGGAAACATGAAGACATATACTGTCCTTTTTTTCCTCTGCTATTCTTGATGATTTGAAACTACTGTACATTAAATATTTTGACATTTTTAATAGATTTTTAAAGTTTACAAAAAGCTTTACAACATTATCTCATTTGACTTTTTCAAAAACCCCATGAGATAGATGCAATTATTATGCCCATGTGATAATATAAGTGATAAATGCTGAGGCAGAATTGAATCCAGTTCTTCTGGTCTACAATTCTAACAATCCAAAAATCACAACACATGTCCTACTGTTGATAATAAATATAGAGGTGGGGAGGAGAAGAGGAGAAGGACAGAAGATTTTTGAAGACTGATGATTCAACCAAAAGGCTACTTTAAGTATATTGTTTTTTGCCTTTGATTTAGTAATAAGATTATGTGTCTTGATTATAAGTCCTAATCTTCAAAGAGGAGTATTATATAATGGTGATATTAATCTGTCTTTCACTTTTCCTACCTATACACAGATACATATAAAAACATGCACTCATGTGCTGAGAGTTCTTGCTGCAGTACTAGTAAAGCAAAAATCAAAATGCTGTTATCTGGAATTAGCGTGCTTCAACAAAGCTTATCCAATTGGCATGCAATGGGGGATAACTTGGAGACTTTATTAAATTATTTTTCTGTTGAGTTTGCTTATAAGGTAAATATCCATTTTAAAATAAGTAGGTGGAACTGAAGCTAGGCTTTCCTCCCCACAGGGATGGTTTTTAAAGTGGCTGGAAATTCAGCCTTTTATAGTACATTATGATTAAACATGATCACAATGACAAAACAATACTTTTTAGTTTTTTATTATTGTTGTGATATTTAAAATGTGCTTTTTTATTACAAATGAGTTGGTCATAAAACAAACCCCAAAAGAGGTATAAAAAGGCTCCATTTTAAAGCATCACTTTGCCTTCTATATGACAAACTCTGTCTATCAGTAACTTCAGTAGATGTCAAATGCCAGTGATTAATCCCTACTATTGTTTTAGTAATTGATTTTGAGAATGGCCAAGAACTATATAAAGTGAGGGGTTGTCAAGGAAATCAAATGTTCATAAGGTTGGAAAATCTATAAAGATGATATGGTATACTGGAAATAGGGCTGAATTCAGAGGAACAATTCTGACTATTTTCTGTCTATCTGACCTTGCTTTAAGAGTTTAGATTTATTTGCAATCCTATTATTTCTTATATAGAATGCTTCTTCTTACAATGCTAGAACTTATTTTAAAAGAATTTTAATTATATTTTATATAACCTGCATCTGCAAATGTATATAATCCTCACACTCCCAGAGAACAATCTAATATGTATATATACACACACATATGTATATGAATATATATATATTTTTAAAGAGGTGAAAAAAATTCACTAAGATCAAAAAACTCTGAGACACAAAGGCTAAATCTGCAGTCCCCAATCTCTGCAATGAAAATGAGTTGTATTTTCACAACTTTTAGGGGGAACCAAAAGAAATCATTATGCTCTCACAACATTCTATTTTGATTGTTTAGCTGCTACTCTATTTAGATAGTTATTGCAATTATGTTTTCTTGTTTTTAGTCACTTAACTATTTATCAATTCATTAAAAAATATTCCCATGGTTTTGTAGTTTAGGTTTAGATAAGATTTATTGATGTCAGAATTGTTATTAAGATTATGTGGCATGTTATAGATGAATTAAATGTAACAATCTTATGGTGAGAAGATTAGCTCTCTAGATTATTAATAAAAGCTTATAGATATAAGGGATGAATTGGCTAATGGCTGTTACATATTACACAACAGTTTTGAAATATTGAGACACTTGCTAATATAAGTATAGAGAAAGTCTAAACATCATTTTCTGTGGTTTGTTTTGAAGTATCAATGTTGAGACTTGGACTTTAGAATGAGACTTGGATTTATTAATTGTTTTTTTACTATGGCTTGTGACTTGGGGATTATACATTGGATTCAACACATTTGAGTATAGTCATTAAATTAGTAGACTGGTTAAAATTATATGCTTGCTGATATTCCCACAAATTACCAATACACAGAGAGAATGATTATGAATGGCATACTGAATCCATCATGATAGTGTAGTGTTAAATAAAAGAATATTGCCTGAGTATCAGGAGGATATAGACTATAGAAGAAAGAAACAACTTGATGAATGAAAGTAGTAGCATATTATTTATTTATGAGGATTCCAAAATTTCCTTCCTGATTAGGGCAAACCCAAACCTAGTTGAACATCTCTTAACTAGCATTCTTTAGGGTAACAATGCTTTACAAATTAAAATGTTAAGAACCCAACTTTACTCACAAATTATTTTATTTTGTGAGCCCATACCTTCTCATTTTTCTCTGGTTAAAACACAGGGTCCCACTTTGAATCAGCAAAGAAGCTTTGACCTTTCCCATTTTCAAAGTGAACCACTTTGACCCTTCTTATATAGACTTTTGTTGCTATTCATTTGTTCCAAATATGTCTGAATCTCTGATCCCACTCAGGCCTTTTCTTAGTAATTACTGGAGTGGTTTTCCATTTCCTTCTCTAGCTCATTTCCCAAATGAGGAAGTTGAGACAAATAGAGGTAAGTGGTTTCCTCGGCATTACACAGCTAGTAAATGTCTGAGGCTAGATTAGAATTCTAGTCACTTACAGACTAGTGATCCCTAATCCCAGAGTTTATCATATTGATGCAAGATTTACTGATCAGTGACTAGTTACTTGATCAGCTCAGAAGTGATCCACAAGTCTTGACCTTGTCAGTAGCAAGGAATAAAAAGTCTGTGCCATCATATTCAGATTTTCTCAAATTTAAAGGAAAGTAAGTCCAGCAAAAATATTAAAAATTAGAAACTCTTGGCGAAGCTAACTGGTGAATTGAATAGAATATTGGCTTTGAAGTCAGGAGGACCCAAGTTCAAATATGGCTTCAAACATTTAACATTTATTAGCTGTGTGATTCTGGGTAAATCACTTAACCCCAATTGCCTCAACACAACAAAACAAAAACCAAACAAAAAAAAAAAAAAATAGGAATTCTCAGACTAAAATATGGCAGCAAACAATAATAAGCAATTTGCTTTTCCAATCTACTTTGCACTAAATTTAATCCTTAGACAAAATATCCAATCTTTATAGTAATTAATTGTGTAACCAACTTGTGTAGTATGTGTAAAAATGTATATTTTTAAGGCCAGAGTAGACTAGATGGAAGATGTGCTGCATGACATCCCTTAAGTTAGAATACAAAGGTAAGTGAAGGGAGGGATAAGTGTTATTGTGGTTGTTATTTTATAATACCTTTATAATTTCCACAATTTTTATTCTTCCTTTCTTTTCCACTACCCACATAAGTATTTTCATGCATCTTTGAGCATAGATAATTTTCCCAGGAGTTACTATCTTAATGATTCAGAAACTGAAGTCTGCTTATAGCACAACCTAGGGACCTGTTCTTAATTTCATTTCAGATAGCCAACAAAACCATACTTAACTTGCAGGAGAGACAAGTACAAAGAGAGGGAAAGGGTCAACAAAATTATTTCTTTTGAGTGGATGATAGGATGATTTACTTAAAGAAAACCTACAAGTTAAATGAAAATTAATTGAAACAATTACTTGAGCAAACTTGCATTATATGAAACACACTCAAAGAAGTCTTTGCTTTACTCTATTACCAATAATACCCAGAAGGAAGAGAAAAAGAAATCTCACTCTGAATAATTATATGAGCTATAAGATATTTAGAAGTGCATCTTACAAGATATACCACATGAATACAATAGTATAAGAATTCATTTATACAATATTCTGCATAAAAATACAAGCCCAGCTATCTGGAAAATTGTTAATTTCTCATGAATAGGTTGAGTCAGCATAATAAAATTGGTAATGCTTTCTAAATTAATTCACTTATTGAGTGATTTGCCAATCAGATTACCAAAGGAATATATTAACATCTGATTTAAAACAATAAAGAAATCCATATAGAGAAATGAGAAGTCTCAGAAGCTCAAGTATTAATGGGGGGAAAAGTAATAAGGAAATGTCTATCAGTACCTGATCTCAATTTCTATCACAATGCAGTAATATTTTAAAGATTTTGTTTCGATCCAAAAAATAGACATGAAATAAATTTTTTTAGTTAGTTGAAAAAAAGAGAGGTCACTCATTGGAAGAGATTGTAACACAACATATAGAAATAAAGTATACTGATGTGAATAAACTCCAAGACTACAATCCTTGGGGGAACAATTTGAGCTTTGACAAAATTTCCTAGAAAATTTTGAAAGAAGTAAGGTATGTTCTTTGTACTATGTACCATGATATGCTCCAAATGTAAATATAACAGATATAAAAGGTCACATTATAAATAAACTAGACAAGTAAGGGAGAAATAACCATTACTCTGTAGGGATAGTTTTCCTCATCAAATAAAAGCTAGGTAGGCTAATAGAAGACAAGAATGACAATTTTGGTTGCAAGCAAATTTCAAATTTTGCTGTACTAACAAAATGAAAATAGTTAAAATTAGATGGCAATCAGTTAAATAGTGGTAGTGGTCTCTGAAGCAGGTTTCCTTTCATAGACGTCTTGTAGACAAGATAGAGCTGATTAAACATTAAAAGCCCGAGACATTCCCCAGTAGATAAATGGTGGAAGGCTATAAATAGGTAGAAGGTGAAAATCTAAGCCACCAACAACATATGAAAATGCTATAAATCACAAAGAATTTGAGAAAAAATTAAATGAACTTTGTTCTATCATCTCAACAATCAGATCAGGATAATATGACCCAAAGTAGAGAATTACATTTATTGTGATAGCTGTCACATTCTTGTGCTGTTAATGAAACTAAGAAAACGGCCATTCCAGAAAGAAAGTGGCAACTATGCCCCCATATCTGCCAAACCACAAACACTTTGAACCAGTTGTATGCTACTGGGGCTAACAGGACAAAAAATATTTATAGCAGCTCTTTTCATATTAGTCTCAAAATGGAAAGTAAAGGATAGTATTCTGTTGTGAGATTGCGTGTTTGTCCTTCCTTCTCTATAAGGACCATGACATCAGGGAGGTGTTGCCAAGACATGCAAATGAAGATTGAAGTGAGGGAGGACTGTGCAAGGTCACCTACCTCAGTTTCCCCTCCAAAGACATCTGGGTGCAGTAGCTAGATAGAGCTCAAGATGACTGCATAAATTATGGTATAAGGGAATATTATTGTGCCATAAGAAATGATAACATAGGTAATTTCAGAAGCAATAGGTTAGACCTCTATGAACTAATTCAGAAGTAGAATAACAATTTAAACAATGATAACTGTACTATATTTGAAAGTAAAAATGAAACAAACAAAAAACACCAATGTGACCAAAGTGATCATTTAGAAATCTAGAAGACTAAAGATGAAATATTCCACTCTCCTGAGATAGGCACATAAAACTCAGAGACTAAAGTATTTAGGGGCCCAGCCAACGTGGAAATTTGTGTTGGACTATGTTTTTAATTTTTAAAAAATTGATGGATGAGTGATTTTTCAATGGCAGGTTTATAACGTCAAAAGATCTAAATGAAGTATATCACCACATTAAATAAGAACCTGTAAGGATGATTTTGGGGAGGATGTGAACTGAGCCAAACTTGTTTAAGAAGGAATAGATGTCCTAGAAGCTACATTTCATTCTGATAATATTAGATCAACTGGATCACAGTTCCATTTGTGTTAATATCCATTTTAATGTTATGTACCCTTATTAGTTCTACCAAGGGCTCCACAATTCTTCCTGTCACCCAAGGCCTTGTGACTCATTATAATTTGTTGCTTATGACATAGCACTATCAAAAGAAAACATGTTTTGGCTTATTCTTACTCCTTTCCAGCACTGTTTATTAAAACAGAACTAAAGTAATAATCTAACAATATTATATTTATATAATAGACTATGGAGGATAAGTGGCTTTCTAATGAGGGAGATAAGGATTTTTTTTCCTGTATTCTTGAATACCATACACATATTAGCTTCTTAGAAACAGACCTTTTCCAAAGGCTTGCATCTCACTTAAAGATAAACTAATCAAAGTTAAGCTGGAGAGGGTCTCAAAATACGAGTATTAAAACTTGAAGCCGGAATCCAAAATCCCTAGCTAATCTTTTTCCATTAAGTCATATCACGGTCCTTAGCAGCAGCAAAGGGTTGAGTCAGTTCAGTGAGGCATTATTTTGCTTTTCATCACCAAACTTGATCATTAAAGGCTATAACACATTGGGATCTCACAGAAGCTGTTTTGTGGTCAGAGAGAAATTACCAGGTTATGTGGATTACCCTGATCTGATTTATTCTTCAATAAATATCTCTAGCATTTTACATCTTTTATATGTCCATTCCAAGGCAGCTAAATGGAAGAGTAGAGAGAGTGCTGGGACTGGAATCAGAAACACTTAGTTCAAATGTGGCCTTAGACACTTACTAGTTGTGTAACCATGATCAAGTCAATTAACATGGTTTGCCTCAGTTATCACATCTGTAAGATGATCTTCAGAAAGAAATAACAAACCACTCTAGAAAAGAATCCCAAATGGGATCACAAAGTAAGATGACTGAGATGACTCAATAGCAGCAATATGTTTATTTCAAGGACCTTTTAAATCAAACTAAAGTATTGTCCATCAAGATAATAGCCAATTATCAGTTTAAGCTTCATGAACACCTCCTTAAATCAAAGAGTATAATTTAAGAAACTTGGTCAACTTAAGAGAGGGTAGATATGAAGAAACAGTATTTTTTTTAATTCTTGAATCCCAATTTTTTTCTGATAAATGATTATCTTAATTTTGAGCTGTGTAACTGTACAATTATAAAATCATGTTTGCTTAATTCCATTAAGAACTATTTCCAGCCTGTGCATGCAGCCTCTCTGGGGTCTTAGAATATTTCAGATGAATAGTTAAAATATAAGCTCTGTGTTACTAAAATGTGTGCAAGAGTTCCTTCAATCTATTCAAATCCAAATACATGAATCCTGGGGCTTGACTCCAGGGGAATATGTCCAAATAGTTAAACTTTCATAAAGTGACAGCAATCCTACAACTTGCAGGAAAATTATATTTTCCATAAAAGACATAGTTATATGAGTATTTTGCATGGCAAGATATGTGCACAAATCTTCTGCTATGGGAGACAAAGATTTCTACCATTAGTAAAATGGAGAACATATCAAATGGAACCAATTATTATATTAGTATCAAGCTGTCATAACAGCAAATTTAGTTTAATATAATAGATAAAACCTAAGCAATTATGTCACTCAATGGCCCTTAGATGAAGTTCATATCAATTTAATAGTCTTGCCATATGTAGAACCTCTTTGAGGTACTATTCTGTCAAGGACACTTATGTTTTTGTCACTTATATCAGAAACCTTACTTATCTTCTACTTGCCACTTTCATTGAGCCCCCTCACAACAACATAACTTGCCAGATTTTGGTAATTTCTATATCCTATGAGCTATGTTCACTTTTTTCTGTTTTTTTTTTCTCTTCCATGGTTTTTTTTTTCCCCATTTGTTCTAATTTTTCTTTCCCACTATGATTCATAAAGTAATGTGTATTAAAATAAATTTTAAAAAGATATTTTCTTCTTTGTGGCAGATAGAAGAAATTTTAATGTAATTAAAGATTGTCATGACTTAGGAACATAAGTATGAATGTCATAAACCATTATCATAGAGAATAACTATTTAACTTCTACTAAAGAAATGGTGCCTAAAAAACTATTAGGGTCACAGCATATTGGGATTGTAGCAAGCATTCTAATTACAGCATATCACGATTCATATTAAAAACATTATTAAATACCTAGTACTGGAATCTTCCATGATTCTACTTATTTCCCTCATGCTCTGATATAACTTAACAAAGAAGCAATTTCTAAGATTTGGAGTAATTTAGAAATGTTGATTATAGTTAAAAGCTTTATTTTGCAATGTATGTCACAATTTACTGATTGGGAGAAGTATTTCTCACTATGTGAACTTAACTGAAAATTGTATTCCCCAATTGTTTGGTATTATTTTGAGTAAACATGTTTTTTAGAGTCTTATTCTGAAGATACCTATAAAGTAAAGCTATTCCTCCCCTCTCCTAGTTGAAAGCAGAACATGAAGTTTAGAATCATAAAACCATGATGAAAAAAGACTGTTTGCTCTTCCTATGGGATATTGTGCCATTTCAACTTGGCATAAGTTACTAGATATTGAACCATTTTTCAACCTTTCCAAAAGCCAATGGCCTCTCAATAGCTAGAGCATCAGTAATATTTTATAGCAATCCTAAGGAAAATTTGAGAACGAGGCAATGAAAACACGCTTTTGGAAATCAGTGATTCCAATTTCTTAACATTAAATGTGTCCCATTCCAGGAAATGGTCAAACATAATGCTGCCCCAAGATGTACTGCAGTATACATCTAGTGCAAATCCTATATATACCTATGTTCTATGTCTCAAACCAAGAAATTTGACACAATATTTACGACTTTGTTTCTCAAATGGCATTTATTTAGGCTCGTACAGAAGACATTTACTAGAGATTTCAAGTAAATACAATTTGATCTGGTTATCCCTGACCCTGAAATAAAATGATTACAATATGTAACTCAAAAAGTAAAAATGTAAAATAAAAAAAAAATGATTATCTGTCGAATTCTCTCAATGGAAGCAAATTATCTACTAATGCAGTCAACCCCAATTTTTAAAAACAATCTCATGCCCTTTTTCAACTCTTAATTTTGATAGTCTATCATATCAACACAGTTATTAGGATAGGAGATGTGTTATCTTAATGTTGGATAAATATTGTTTCCTTGGGCCTCGGTTTCTTTATTTGTCAATGAGAAAGTCAGCCTAGATCTGGGATTCTTTACCCGTGATATTTAAACATTATTTTTTTCCCCTAAGCCTTCATAGCTTGATTTCAATATAATTGATTTCCTGATTTCTTTAGCTGACTGTGTTGTCAATTATTAACAATTTGAAAATGCTTGAATCAAAAGAAATAAGAAGAAAAGCATTATGGTAAGCTTTATCATCTCAAAGCTTGAAGTTTAAAAGGAAAACAGAGGCTTTTGCTTCATATTTTACCTCTATCACTAAATGTATGTGTGATCCTTGGGCAAATCCCTTAAACATTTTGGTGTTTATCTTTCTCATCTTCAAAATGAGACCTCTAAAGGGCCTCATTGAAAAGCATTCACAACACCCTTCTAGGCTTGAGATTTAGTAAAGTATAAAGATTATTTTATTCTAGTGTAGGAGAAATGTCTATGAATGAATAATGGAAAGTAGCTATTATTGTCCACATTTAATGATAAGATCTAGGAATCATCTTAAATTTATGACCTATTTTGAGGCTGCCTCAAAGCCTAGAAATGATGTAGAAATCTTGAAAGATATCACAGAGGAACAGAGGTTCTGGCTGATCTTACTTCATAGACTAGCTTCAATGTGGCCTCAGTGATGGGATATATGTCTGTTTTCTGATTATCAACCTTGCTATTCTCAAAGTTCATCATTAAGATATCAAGAGATGCAGATGAAATTTTTGTTTGTTTGTTTTGCAGAGAAAGGTTGGAGAAGACAACATAGAAAATCATGAAAGGTATCTATTATAATGTGGAGAGAATGTATCTTAGCACTTTCTACTAGTTTTCCCCTACTTTACTACAATCCCTTTTTTCCCCTGAGGCAATTGGGGTTAATTGACTTGCCCAGGGTCACACAGCCAAGAAGTGTTAAGTGTCTGAGTTCAGTTTTGAACTTGGGTCTTCCTGACTCAGGGCTGGTGCCCCCTAGCTGCCCCTCTACAATTCTTTTTTAAAAATCATAAAGGAAACACAGGAAAATATTTTAAAATTCTATATATTTTTTTTTTTTTGTGAGTCACTGAAGTGGAGGAATTCATGTCATGGAGAAATCTCTTAGTGATGATCATTTACAGATTTAGGGTGGCCTTGGGCAAGAGGAATATACTCAGGATCATGCTTTTAGGCATTCTAGCTTGGCAACAACAACAACAACAGCTGGCATTTACATTACAGTTTAAGGTTTGCCTGACAAATCATGTGTTACACTAGTGAAGTCTTCAAAAATTCTCAGTCACCTCTTTGAATCTCCATATGTGCTAGTTATATTCAGTGCTCCTTCACTACACATCCCATCTCCAGTCCCAGCCACCATAAGCCCAATATCTCATAAATATATGGTCCTGGTCCTATGAGGAGTAGGATGAGTTAGTGCAAATTTATTATAAATATATTTCCATTGTGGAGGGAAGACTGGGGTTGGGGGAAGAAAATCATTAGGATCTATGAAGACTGGTTCTCTAAAATAATAGAAGCAATCCACTTCAATTTTAATTTTGAAGCCTAGAAATATATCTTTCATATATTTACAGGATATACAGGAGATATACAGGAGAGAAAAATCTTTCATTTTAAGGATATTTTATCCTTCATTCTCTTCATAAATATAGCAAGTCTGGAACTACACATAAGAAAAGTGAGAAGCTAGATAGTGTCAAGAAGCAACAATATAGATATAGTAGAGGAGTCCTGAGGATTTTTTTCCTGGTCAGAGAATTAGATTGGTTTATAATAATAATTATTATTACAATTATTATTATGTCTGCAGAAGAGAATTCTAGATTTTCATTAATTTAGTCTTAACAAAAATCCTTGCCAATTTTGTGCTGTATCAGATGAGTGGACTTGAGCCTTGTTTTGAATTCAGCATGCTTATATATGAATATATATTCAATACATGAATAGCCTGGGAGAAAAATTTATCTAATTATCACTATGCCTTAAACCAAATATATTTTCAAGTGGTAAAAGTACTAACATATGCCAGCCAATAAAATATTGCCCTCTTTATCTGACAGGAATTATAAAAGCAGTAAAGGAAAAAACCCAAAACATAACAACAACCTTAAACAACTATTTCCTTCATATTAGTTTTCCATTTCACAATCCAGTGCACTAAATGGCAAAATCCATTGATGTTAAAATCCATCAGGTTTCAATTAGAACTCATGTAACATTTGACTGCCTATCAGAATAGTGTAGACTAGATAGCTTTTAGGAAGCAGAGACCTAGAAACAGGGGGTACAGATTGTTCCCTAGAATTTCTTTTAGATATTTAGCAACATATTCCCTTTACAGAATGATTAACTTCCGAGAAAATTCCATCTTGCTACCAAATACTATTAACTCCTGTGAGTCATAAACTCATTCAATAACAACCATTGACTCTCCTTTGAGAGCTCTAAAGAATTTGTATTCAGCCTTAATGATGGAGAACCCAACTTGTCATAATTTCCTGAGTTTGAATTGATCTCTCGAAGTGAGGCTGAGGCTGATAATTTGATTGTTGGGTAATGTGCTAGTGCATAATTTCTAAAAGAGAAATCATTTTATGAAGAAACTAATTAAATGCAAATGAGTATCTTAACATGATGTTAATAAAACAAAAAATACATTTTTATCGTAAAATATAAAGGAAAATAGATGATAAAGGAATACTATAGGAAAAAAAACAGACTTTGAAATTATGCCAGGAAGAATTTTTCTCTTTCCACACCCTATCTTCAGCACACCCCAGGCTCTTTGAAAACCAATTCTATTGTTAACAATTCCTTATTCATCTTCATAATCTTCCTTATATATTCCTTCTCTTTCCTGGTGCTAGATTAAACCCTACTTTCCCTTGATCACATTTCATACCATGCTAGTCTTCTCAATTCTGTCTTCCCCTTCCTTTGCTCAGCCAACCCCATTTCAGAGTCAAGATGAGTTAGCATTTGCTGTATCCTCCACTCATCCTTTAATATTCTTCTTTCACCATGATTCTGAAGCTTCTTGAAGTTAAACCACCATTCAGATCATAGATCAGATCCTGAACAAAATCTTGGGTCTTTGTTTTCCCTACTACATTTTAGACGCCTGTGGTTGTTCATACCCACTGATTGTTGCAATTGCTACAGTAGACATTCTATATTCAAAGCAGATAAATTCTATAAATCTAACACATAGGGAAAATGCTTCCAGATTTATGCCATGTCACACCGAAAGGACTGGAGTAAATTATTGTACAAATTGTCCCATTTTTATTTTCTTCTTACTTCCAATAGGTTTTGTCTATATTGAGAAACCTAAGCTGAATTGAGCTAATTTCAGGTTTGCTGTCTTCCCAAGTGATCTAGATAAGTACAGTATATTATAGCAGGGACTTTCAAGGTTCTATGGGATGTTGCCAGAACTCAAAAATCTCAAAATAGATAGCGTTTATTAAGTACTTACTATATTTCAGGCCTTATGCTGATGCTAGGGATACAAATATAGTCAAACAAAACAGTTTTTTACATTCAATAAACTTGTATATTCTAGTGGAGGACCCCCCACCTTCCAAAAAAATAATAATTGGTGATAGAAAATGGAAGAAGTGGTAGCATGCTGTGGAAACCCAAACGCAACAACCCAATTCAATCATAAAAGTTACAAAATGATTCAATTCATAAATTAGATAGAACTCTTTCCTCTTCCTTTTACTCCTGATTCTTGACTGAGAGAGCAAGGAACAGCCGTCAGCCTACTTATATTCCTTATAACCACTTATGGATTCTTCTCCTCACAAGAGTCACCAATAATGTATTTCTTTGAAGTTCATGACATTCTGTTATATTACCCTATACAAATGATTGTAGCTGGTATCCAGATAATTGATCTTTCTTTTCTAGTGCCTTGAACCTCTGGATTAGTGGTCAATGTTTCCCTATGGTCCATTTACAATCCAGGAGGGTAGAGCATGACAATCAGTGAATATTCTGGGAGGCTAGTAAAAAAATTGAATCAAATGTATAAGCACAGATATTATTGAAGACAATTCTTCTATACAAATCTAAGGAAGGAGAAAAGGAAGGGATCATGGACACTGAGAATATTAAGGAACTTAAAGAACCCCTGCCAGATGGCTTTAATCTTAGAAAGATATGGAAGGCTTTTTAATTTACTCGATGTGATTTTAATATGGTATTTTTAAAATATTTTAATATTAATAATAATAATTAATAATAATATGGTTTAGATAGATCTCCTGCCAAGTTCTATAGATGAATTTTTTCCTTGATCATTTTTAGCTGATTTCCAAGTTGATCCTGTTTTTAATGTTTTAATCAAATCTTTTGGGACAGTTTGTGAACATTTATATTCTGAACCAGTGTTAGTTTTAACTGGAGAATTTCTCCATTTGACAAGGAGATCGAGTACTTTTTGCTTTGGGTGGTGTCTGAGACCATTTTAGCTAACCTTTATGGAAATGGCTTAAGATGAGTTAAATTAATTAAATTTCAGTAGGAAATATAAAAATCAATATTCTTTCCTTTATCTATTTCCAATTTTTATTCCTAAAACTATCTTAATGATTTGCCATATTCGTTCATTCTTTCTCTCTGGACAAATCTGCCCCTCTATCCCTCTATCAACATTTTAATTGGAAATTTGTTTCAACTAGTTTCTCCCTGATTCCTTACTTTAATCTCATATGGACAGAACTTCATTTTTGTTTTTATGCTTGTACACATGCATATGCAAGCTCACTGCAAATAAAATTTTACCCAAGGTTTTCCATATCCAGAGCCTTTCATTGCTCTTCTGGCAGAAAATGTTATAAATAAATAAGAAAGAGTTTCTCCGGAACATTGACTGGGGTCGGAGAGGAGCACTCTGGGAGGAAGCCCACAAGCCCTATCTTTGAGGTGAGAGATTCCTTGCATTTTCCAACTTGGTGCTGGCTGGAGTCAGAAGGACAAACCTTTGGATTTGGAGACATTCCGGTGGAGCCCTTAGAACCAAGCAGAGAGATAGCCTCTGAGCTAACCGGACTATATTGAAGGACACAATAAAAGATCTAGAAAGAAGAGAAAAAAATCCTGAGGAGGAAAAATGCAGGCAAACAATAACAAACTGAAAATGCTATGTTGTGGTCCACACCCATTCTCCATAGTTCTCTCTCTGGGTGTAGCTGACTTTCTTGATTACTGAACAATTAGACCTAGCTTGAATCATCTCATTGTTGAAGAGAGCCATGACTATCAGAATTGATCTTCTTATAATCTTGTTGTTGCTGTGTATGATGATCCCCTGGTTCTGCTCATTTCACATCATCAGTTTAAATAAGTCTCTCCAGACTTCTCTAAAATCAAATTGTTGGCCATTTCTTACAGAACAATAATATTCCATAACATTCATATACCACAATTTATTTAGCCATTCTCCAATTGCTGGGCATCCACTCAGTTTCCAGTTTCTGGTCACTACAGAGAGGGTTGCCACAAACATTTTTGCACATGTAGGTTCCTTTTTCTTCTTTAAGATCTCTTTGGGATATAATCCCAATAGAAACACTGCTGGGTCAAAGGGTATGCACAGTTTGATAACTTTTTGGGCACAGTTCCAAATTGCTCTCCAGAATGGTTGGATTCGTTCACAATTCCACCAATAATGTAGAAGTGTTTCAGTTTTTCCACATTTCTGCCAACATTCAGCATTATCTTTTCCTGTCTTCTTAGCCAATCTGAGAGGTGGGTAGTGGTATCTCAGAGTTGTCTTAATTTGCATTTCTCTGATCAATAGTGATTTGGAGCACCTTTTCATATGACAAGATATAGTTTCAATTTCTTCATCAGAAAATTGTTCATATCCTTTGACCACTTATCAATTGGAAAATGGATTGATTTTTTTTTTTTTTTTTACATTTTGGAAATGAGGCCTTTTGTTAGAATCTTTACAAAGTGTTAAGCCATTAGAGTTGATAGAGACAATAATTATCTAATTTAGCATGGTTCAATATGATTGATTTGATCTTAGAAGGAGATATTTTGGGTCAGAACTTGAAACAAGGTACTAAGTACAACTGATGGAAACAATGCTTGTGTTCACACCTTTAGAGAGCTCATAAGTATCTAAGTACTCAATGGAGTTCACATGTTTGGGAGATTTCAGGGCTTAGTATGGCTTAGTATGAGATATCTGAATTCATACCTCCCTTAGGGCCAGAGAGCACTCTGGGAGATAACCCAGAATCCCTCTCTCTCCAGAAGGAGGAGTTAACCTTTGAAAGATCATATATATATATTGGAAGCTCTTAGAGAATGAGAGAGTTTTCTTGAGAACATTGACTGGGGTCGGAGAGGAGCACTCTGGGAGGAAGCTCACAAGCCCTATCTTCGAGCCAAGAGATTCCTTGCATCTTCCAACTTGGTGCTGGCTGGAGTCGGAAGGACAAACCTTTGGATTTGGAGCCATTCAGAGGGAGCTCTTGGAACCAAGCAGTGAGAAAGGCCTCTGAGCTAACCGGACTATATTGAAGGACACAATAAAAGATCTGAACTTTTATCACCTGGCTGTGTTTTAGAAAAAGAAACACCAACATTTTGGCACCCGAACAGGGACATGAACCCAGGACACAATAAAAGATCTGAACTTTTATCACCTGACTGTGTTTTGGAAAAAGAAACACCAACAGCCTTTATTAGAACCTTTGAGTGAAAAAAGGTTTTAACAGTTCATTGCTTCCTTTTAACCTTGTCTGCATTAGTTTTGTTTGTACAAAAACTTTTTAACTTGATCACAAAATAGATAACTTTGATTATATTAATAATGATTCTATTTTTCTTTGGTCACAAATTCCTTCCTCCTCCACAGGTCTGAAAGGTTAACTGTCCTATGTTCTTCTAATTTATATCATTGTTTATGTCTATATCATGAATTCATTATGACCTTATCTTGGTATATGGTGTTAAGTATAGGATAATGCCTAGTTTCTGCCATATTAGTTTCCAATTTTCCCAGCAGTTTTTGTCAAATAGTGAATTCTTATCCTAAAATCTGGGGGTTTTAGATTTGTCAAACACTAGATTGCTATAGTTGTTGACTATTTTGTCCTGTGAACTTAACCTATTTCTGATCAACTACTCTGTTTCTTAGCCAGTACCAAATGGTTTTTATGACCACTGCTTAATAATATAGTTTAAGATCTGATACAGCTAGGCCACCTTCATTTGATTTTTTTTTTCATAGTTCCCTTGAAATTCTTGATCTTTTGTTCTTCCAGATGAATTTTGTTATTTTTTTCTAGGTCAGTAAAATAGTTTCTTGGGAGTCTGATTGGTATAGCACTAAATAAATAGATTAGTTTAGGTAATATTGTCATCTTTATTATATTTGCTCAGCCTATCCAAGAGCACTTAATATTTTTCCAATAGTTTAGACCTGACTTTATTTGTGTGGAAAGTATTTTGTAGTTTTGCTCATATAGTTCCTGAATTTCCCTTGGCAGATAGATTCCCAAATATTTTATGCTATTGACAGTTATTTTGAATGGAATTTCCCTTTGTATCTCTTGCTGTTGGATTTTGTTATTGATGTATAAAAATGCTGTTTATCATGATTTCTTGAAAATTCTCAATGACCATGTTTTCCTCTAAAGAAATATATTCAGTTTTGCTGGGTAGGCAATTGTTAGTTGCAATCCTAACTCCATTGCTCTCCCAAATATCATATTCCAAACCCTCTGGTCCTTTAGTGTAGAAGCTGCTAGATTTTGTATTATCCTGACTTGGTTCTACTATACGTGAATAGTTTCTTTCTTGATGCTGGCAATATTTTCTCCTTGACCTGGGACTTCTAAATTTGGCTATAATATTCCTGGTAGTTTTTATTTGGGGATCTTTTTCAGGAGGTGATCGGTGAATTCTTTCAATTTCTATTTTATCTTCTGGTTCTAGAATATCAGGACAATTATAATTGACAATTTATTGAAAGATCATGTCCAGGATCTTTTTCTGATAACTTTCAAGAAGACCAATAATTTTTAAATTATCTCTCTTGAATCTATTTCCCATGTCAATTGTTTTTCCGTTATTTCACTTTTTTTCCTATTTTTAATTATTTTTTGTTTTTTCTTTATTTTGATTTCTAATAAAGTCATTAGCTTTCATTTGCCTGAGCCCAATTCTTATTTTTCTTGAAGTCTTTGGATGTAGGAGCTTTGATTTTATCATCTTCTGAGTATGTGTTTTTATCTTCTTTGTCACCACGATAACTTTCTTTTTTTTTTTTTATTATAGCTTTTTATTTACAAGTTATATGCATGGGTAATTTTACAGCATTGACAACTGCCAAACCTTTTGTTCCAACTTTTCCCCTCCTTCCCCCCATCCCCTCCCCCAGATGGCAGGTTGACCAATATATGTTAAATATGTTAAAGTATAAATTAAATACAATATAAGTATACATGTCCAAACAGTTATTTTGCTGTACAAAATGAATCAGACTTTGAAATAGTGTATTCAGCCTGTGAAGGAAATCCAAAATGCAGGCAGACAAAAATATAGGGATTGGGAATTCTATGTAATGGTTCATAGTCATCTCCCAGTGTTCGCCATGATAACTTTCAATGGTCAGAAACTGTTTTTTTGTTCTCTACTCATTTTCCTAGCCTTTTACTCTGGTTTTAACTCTGTAAAAGTAGGGTTCTGTTTCCAGGGTGGAGGCACTGTTCCAAGCTCCAGGGGTTTTGTGCAGTTGTTTTCAGAAATCTTTCTAGGAATCTGAACACAAGCACTCTTGTCTGCCCTGTAGCTGTTAGGAGTGTTACAAGCTGTATGATCTTGGATGCTGGCTGGGCCTAGGGCTCTGCTGACCCAGGCTGTGCTGGAAATGCAACCCAAATTCCCACCCTATTGCCATAGACTGTCTCCACTGACCTTCCAAGTTCTCTCTAGTGTCCACAGGCTGAGAGGTACAAAAGTTTTCAGCACTGCTGCTGACCCAGAGATCTAGCTGTTTCTTTGCTGAGTTGGGGTCAGGACTAAGACTGTGCATTGGGGTCTTTTTCTCATTGCAAAGACCTTTTCTCCCAACCTTCAGGTCAGCTTTGGTGTCTCTGGGCTGAAAGATTTGGAAGCCACCATCACTGCCACTGATTCAGAGGTTGGCCTGGGCCAAGCTGGGACTGGTTAGGGGCTGCTCCAACATGCCCTGCCCTGGGACTCTCACTCTGATATTAGAGACCTTTTCTGCTGATCTTCTAAGGTGCCTTTGGTTGGAGAATGTTCTACTCCATTTTTGGAGGTACTCTGATGCTCTAATATTTGTTTAGAGTCATTGTTTAAAGGAATTTGGAGCAGTTTAAGAGAGAGGTTGGGCAAGTTCCTGCCTTTACTCTGCCATCTTGGCTTTGCCCCCCGGAATTCATCTTTGTAGGAAAACCAATACCAATGGCAGAGCAAAGAGATAGCCACAAGCTACTTAAAACCTTGAAAGGGGAAATGTAGGCTTCCTGCTCAAAGAGCGTTGGTCTTGAACATATATATTAAATATGGGGCTCCATCTAAGATAAAATTGGACCATTCTCATTTGTGATGACCCCTGAAGAAATCATTTACATTTGATCTTGAATTTGGGCTATCCTATTTGTGGAAGACTAGACATATTGGCAAAAAAGACCTGTAATTGTGTCCACTAATACATCCTTTTTTAGGTTTGTTTGTTTTTTTTACCTTTTATCTGGACAACTAGAAAACTCCATATTGACCTCCCCTTTACAATTTTTCCTTCCTTAAGTCCATATTGAACATGACTCATTAGCAAACATTGATTCATCTATACACCAATGAATATATGTTTCTGGGTCAGGACACTTTCTTGCTTGCTTCAAGTAGATCCCCAGGCTTTGCCTCATAAAGTATGACTCTTAATCTTGAATTCAAGGCACTACACAATCCTACTCAAATTTGCATTTCCAACTTCATCATACATTATCTCATTCCATTTTTATATATCTTGCTCTGATGTAATTTAATATCTTGTCCTAAAAAGTTAGTCCTAAATATCCTCTTGTATTTATTATATTTGCAAGTTTTTCCCTCATTCTCTTGCTGTAGGTTCATTCTATTTTAAGTTAAATTCAAATTCCAGCTATGATTGGAGGTTAGTTAGGACCACAATGTCATAATCTAGAAAGCAGATCTTTTTTTAATCTACTTCACAAAGTTGTTAGAAAAGAAAGTTCATAAATCTTATAGTGACATGAAAATATGAACTATCCTAATTATGGAATTCTCTTCTGAAGTCTCCATGTTCAATAGATAACTCTTAAATATGTGCAAATAACATTGCCTTAATATTCAATTTTCTGCCATGGAAGTTTTTAAAGTTTTTTCCTAGTACTACCACTTGTTTTCACCTGGTTTAATAGAGATGAATATCTGCACTTAGGTTTGATGAGTTTTGAGATTTTCTATTTTATTGTAAATGTATTCCCATGAAAGAACAGTAAACTTTCCAAGTAGCCATATCAGATCAATGATAACCTCAGAAACCTCAAATTCAATGACCAAAATTAGTTAATGGTTCTCATTGTGTAGACAACTTGAATGTTTTTGTTTTTTCTATATATTATCATATATTTTTACATGTCTTTGGTTTAAATAATAATATATTCAATCCATGTCCAGTACTGTAATATAATGATCTTCACATAATGATTAAGCATGACGCTTCTATAAAGATTCTGAATTCCTCTTGAAAGCAGAGCATAGAAGTGTTTTTAGGATGGAATTTACTATGGCCTATTCCCTTATATACAGAAACTAATAGCTAGCCATCTGTTATGACAGATCTGAAATATTATTGTTTTCCCTAGTCTTGTTTGTGTTTATTCCTTGAGTCTCATCTCATCTTTCTATCTAACTTCCTGGCTAAGTATTTTATTTAGATTTGCTTATATTGCTAACTACCAGTGTGTATAACTCCAAGAATGGGAAATTAGTCTGGTAATTTAATGGCTAGGATTCTACTCTAATCCTGTTGATGTATTCCTGATAATTAACAATCTGTGAGCAGCTGCATTGTCTGATATCCAAATATACTGCATGAGGAAAAAAAATGATCATTTGTACATTGTGAGTTTAGTGGACTAAATGAAAGAGGACTTTTTTATTAATAGCTGCACTTTTCATAAATTTTATGAGTTAATAGGGTTCAATTAATGTTGCCAAGTGGTGTGCTTCATACATATGTCTCTAGGGCTTTGCAAAGTTGAGAAGAAAACGTAATGAATGGTTGAGCAGTTATATTGGTACCCTAGTAATTAGAGAACGGGTAATTAATGTGCATCTGTGGTAGGCTCCTGGGTACTGTCAACGACCCTGTAGTGAGCAAGAAAAGGGAAATTACAAGCTTGGCGAGGGAATAGAGTTTTTCCTTTTTTCTTAAATTTTAGATCTACATCTGTGTTTAATTAGAAGAAGAAATGAATTCCCATTAACACCATTAGACAACATGCTATGATTGGTTAAAGCCTACATGGACTGTGAAACTGATCAAGAAAGCTCAGGAGATCAGAACAGTGCTTTTTAATCGTTGAAAGACTTTCTCTACACAATCATTGCTTTTGGAAAGAGAAGAAAAAAGTATTTACTTTGAGGGCTTTGTAAAACATCCTCACTCATATCATCAACAGGTCTAGTTTCTAAAAGAAAAATAAATAAATAAATTAATTTAAAAAAACAAAAACAAAAAAAGAGTTCCACAAAAAATGCACTGAGGTCCAAATTATTTTTAACACTCACAATTTGATTTTTTTTTCCATTTCAAAAAGAGGAGAAATAAGTCACATCACCTTTGTAATAATACTCATTGACTAAAGACCCCACACAAATTAATGATAGTGTAAAGTAGTTTACTAAAAGCTAATGCTCACAGATGTTTCAGATGACTAGCTGAGCTGATGCACTAGTTTCTAAAGGGATTCAAATTAAATTGCTTTTATCTCCTGAAGCAGAATAACATTCCATATTCCACATGATAATAAAATGTATCCTTAGGGCAAGTAATGTGTCTGTAGTCTAAAATGAAAGAGTCATGATTTAATTAGTATGCAAGAACATGAGCCTAATTTTTAAGAAAACCATTAATCTCCAAATTCTTGTTCAGGGCCCCTCTAAAATTATACTGTAAAGAGGCCTATTCACTATTTCTGCTTGTACTTAATATTATCCTTATTAAAATTTTCAGGTATATTTAGAAAAATAATACAGCAAGAATTTATTTTGAGATTTTGATATTTACAATCTTGTTTTAACATGACTGACAATAGAGTGAATTTTGGCATAATGTAGGTTGACTGTAAAACCAATAAAACCAATATAATAAAAAGGGATTATTGAAAAGTATTTTCACTTGCGAGCTCCTTCTACAGTCACAGAAACTCAGATATTGATAAGATCCTAGAAGACATTTAATTCAACTTGTACCTAAAAATCTTTTTCTTTGCATCATATTTAATTATCTAATCATTAACTTTATGTTCTCCTATGAGAAAAAGTTTCCCAGCTCTTGAGTTAGTTATTTCAACTTCTAGTTAGCTCTAAGAGTGATTCCACACCTGTTTTTTCATGTTGTGATGCCTAACCATTTATCTAAATACATATTTACATGGTTACGAATCTTGACATAATGTTGTACATACAATGTTATATCAACACTTGACAGTAGATAATTCATTCTAATTTCCCCCTTGAATTATGCTTTTTTTAAAATAAAATTATTTGTTTCATTTGGAAAATCTGTCAGTTTCTCAGACTATGATAAAACCAGAATAAGGTTGTCTACATGCCAAAAGGAAAAAATCAATCTAGATGATCCCATTATCATGGTGAATTTTCTCAATAATAGTGGTAAACAATTTGGTGGAAATATCTCCCTATTATGTGCCTCATTCTTTTAAAATCTCCAAAGAGGATCTTCCAAAAAAGTTACTTTTATTGTCACTTAATAAAAAATAACACTTAAAATAACTCTTCTGTGCCATTCTTATAGATAGATTATGATGCTGCCTTCCTTCTAGTAGGCCACACTTTTTGAGTAATTTTTTTCCATGCACATATTTTCATTAACAGAAGTTCTATATCAGAAAATTATTTTAATCTGTCCATAAATGGATCAAAACCACAGCATATTATCAATTTAGCTATAAATAATTCTAAATTCCATAAAATTCTAAGAAATAGCTTTTTTTTTTTTCTGGATGTTGACCATGTAACAGTCTCTACAAGTAAAGAACATGCTTGTGGGCTGTTTGTATTCTAAGTAGAAAATGGTTTAATTGAACTCTTGAGGTGCTTATATTTATCTTGTTTTATTAGGCTATAGCAGTTACCATTTGCTTCTTTCATCTTTCTCTACATCAGACACTTTAATTACTTAAAGTCCAACTAAAAATTCTCAAAAACTGGCCCCCTCGTTATTAAATGCTTTTCTATCCAGTTCCAGTTATTTTTCTTTTTTCCTTTTCTAATTTACCAGAGAATTTCAGGTTTGAATTACTTTCACTTTTCAGGAAAGTAGATGTGTGATGGCTAGCTTCTTATTTCCTTCAAGCCAAAAAAAAAAAAAAAAAAAAAGAAAAGAAAAAGAAAAAAAAAGAAAAAGAAAAGAAATTTATTACAACAAAACATTTAGAAGAGGCAGAGAATTTTAAGCTTTTGTCTATGATACAGATATCACTGTGGCAAAGTCTATGAATCCCTTCTTAAAACAGTGTTCTAAGAGCAGAAAATAAAATACTCATGATGACAGACAAAACAAATCATATTAAGTACTTACATAAATATATATTTCTAAAATGATCATTGATTTCATGCTAAAAAACTCTGCTTTAGGAAAATATTTTGGTTATAATTTTGATTGTACAAAGTTTAAAAAAATGTTAAAACAAAACTATTGCATACAAAATTAGAAGGGAAACAGAAATCTTGCATAACAAGTTTCTCTAATAATTACCTAATTTATCAAATATTAAGAAAATTAGCCAAATTTAAAAATAAGACATTCTTCAATTGCTAAATGATCAAGGAATATGAACAGGAGGTTAAAATCAGGGCTATCAATGGTCACATAAAAATGATCTATATAAGTAATGATTAGAGAAATGATGGTAATGGAATCCTTCTGTGCTATAAAAATAAAGAATAGTAATCTTTCAGAAAAACCTGGGCAGATTGATGCAAACTGTAAAGATGAAAAGTGCTATTTACCTCAACAGAGAACTGATGAATTCTGTGTACAGATTGAGACTTTTTAAGCTTTATTTCTTTTTTTGTTTTTTCTAAGTTTACTTTCTTTTGTGATATGGATAATATAAAAATGAATTTTGAATGACTTAAGATCTGTAGTCAATATATTATTTACCTTATCAAGGGGCTAAATAGGGATAGAAGGTGAAGAAAAATGGTATTCAAATTTTAAAAAATCAATATTAAAATTTTTATGTGCAATTGAAAATATTTAATGAAATAATACATATATATATTAAAATACAAATCACTTTGGAAGCCAGGAAGCACTATGTTATCACTAGTAAAAATAATACTCTTTTCCAGTGAAATATTATTTTAGAAAGAAATGCTTCCTGATTTTGTGTGTGTGTGTGTGTGTGTGTGTCTGTTTTGCATATGTTCTCAATAATCAGCTTATTTTGGCAAGTAAATGAAAAGAGATGAAACAAAGAAAGGAAATTAAACAAGAAATTCAAGGCTTTCAGCCCATTGGATAGAATACTTATGTCAAATTTTTTGGAAGTCAAGGACAAGAATCTCATGTATTAGACAGATATGAATGAGTTATCATCTGTGCTGTTGGAGGGCACTTTCAAATCTATGAGATATATATTTAAGTATTTTAGTGCTGAACACTGAAACCATTGAATATTTCATAATTGAGTTTATCTAGGACTAATATGCTGTACTTTATTTATGATATAGAAGTTTCCCTTATTCTATAATGGTTGCTTCAATTCTTTATCTGTTTTTCTTATTGTGTAGTCACAATTATTTTAGTATTCATTCAAATTTTGTTTCAGTTAAAGATAGAACCTTATAAAAATCAGAACTATCAAAAGTGAAGAAAAAATTATTCTTAGGTAGTGATCTCTTTTTAACTAGAAGAACTCAGGATTTTATTGTCATTTGTCAATTGTGTTGAAGAGGAAGATCCTGTCCTGTATTAAATTTTGGATAATTTACTATTAAGATTCCTTCCATCTGAAAAATACCCCACTTGATGATTTGAGCACATAAGAGACTTGTGTCATGTTATTACCACTAGTTATTTCACTTGGTCCAAATCATTTTAATTTATTGATGGTCTCCTTTTGCTGCCATAATCATGGAAAGGATAGCAAATTGTTATTCTTTATTTTCAAGTGGTTAACATTTTTTAAAAGGAAATATCACTAAGAGCCAACATGGGTTCATCAAGAAAAATTCACATGAATCTATATTTTTTTTACCTTTTTTATGACTTTGTTGCTAGACTGGTAGATTAGAAGAAAGTTGAAGATATAGCTTGCTATACTTAAAAATAGAAAAAAATATCTATAGTATTGCCATATTTCTAAGCCTATAATTATTTCATTATTATATGAATCAATGGTATCATTGACTTGAAGTCATGATAGCCACTTTATAAAGTCAAGATGTATCCAGAGCCTTAGAGCAGGTTTAATCTTTAATAGCTTAAATTATAGACTACAAAATGGTTTATTGAAATAAATTTGGAACTGGTTGACATAAAATTACCTGATATCACTTTGGAATCCATCCATCCATCTTTCCATCCATTTATATATACATGTGTGTGTGTTTGCATGTATGTGTATATAAAGTAGCATGCCCAGTAAGCTTCTTCTTGACTCTATATAATTTAACATTTTCTCCCCATAACTTTTTTAGAAGTGTAGATGGCATGCTTCTACATTTTCAGATGAAATAAAACTGGAAGTTTTGGACGACCTAACATATAGTTAGGTCAAGATGTAAAAATATTTTGAGAATCTAGAATTAATTATGGGATAGGTTTAATGAAGTAAAATATAAGAAGAGCTAATGTAATGCATTTATTTTAAAAGTTTTGTGTTCTAAGAGACTGTAGAGATGATGTAATTAAACACCTCCACTTTACAGATGAGAAATGATATAATATTCAACCTAAAATTATGGAGGTTGCACATAGCAGACATGGTATTTAAATCTAATGCTCCAAACCAGAACTTTTCCCCTTTTTCTTGAGGTATCTCATTTGAGTGCCACATCTGAACCTTCTAAGAAGATAGCTGGCCCTCTGAAAAAAGTTCTGCTGGTTTTAGCTGATTGTATTCTCAGTGTAAGTCAGTAGCCTATCATGGAAGCAAAACAAATAATAATTATAATCAGACCATGAATGCACATGAATCATCATCTGCAGAAGTAGATGCTCCTTTTTCTAGGATTTTCGAGAGTATGGATAACCATTTATTGATTCTATAGAAGATATTCCTATTTGGGTACAGACTGAAACAGTAAAGTCTTTGAAGTTCCTCCTAATCTTGGGTTTCTGTCATATAGTTAGTTTAAATTCTTTATGATTTTTCTCTGGCTAATTTAAATTTAAAAAATTAAATATGGAAACATTATTAAAAGCACTTCTTGAAAAATAATGTAGTCCATTCTCTCCCGTGACAGTATAAAAGCAAACCTTTCTAACCCAATGGTACCCTTCTCCATGCAATGTGCCAGTTTCAAAAGGGGGAAGGCCATGAGCGTGCAGTGATGTGTGCTTTCTCCCATCCAGTTGTTTCTTGACTGTTCACCTGATTACAGGTTGCAGAATATTTCAGCACGTTTTGGTGTTTTATTGCAACTCTTTTTATCCACAAAATAACAAAATAGTTATGTTTTTCTTAAAGTCTTTCACATTTCATAAAAGAGATGATGAAAAACAAAAGATATTCACAACCTGTTTTTTGGGGTGGCAAGCAGCTTTGTTCCTGATGTTCATATTTTCCCCACTGATTTATTCAGTAGTGAGATCTTTGCAAGTCTTTCATTAACTTGTCAATCATTCAGATGTTTCTCCCCTCAAGAAAATGAGCATATTTATTGTCTTCTGAATTATAGTAACTAAAGACAAAGTGACTGAGTCAGGAAATTCATGTCATTTAAATGGGAGTTGAATAACCTGAGCAGAGGTTATTATTTTATGGGTATATAAGAATAATAAAAAAAAAACATATGACAACAACAAAATAAAAAACTCTTTTGTGTAGAATTCAACAGTACTCCATTAAAATAAACAAAAACCAAACAAACAAAAAAAGTATTTTTAATCAGATGATTATTTATTAATTTACTAAAGAAAATATGGTTTCATGTTAAATATTCTTTGTCATGAATTAACTATATGTGGCTAAATTAAAGTACTAAAGCAAAGATTTAGCAAAGAATTAAGAGGTATAGTTATAGTACTTTTTAAGATTCATGGAACTCATTGGAGTATTATTATAATGAACACAAAATGCTTAAAATATTGAGGAATAATTCTCTGATACCATATTGATATGGTGAGTTCTTTTTTATGACATTCATGGCTTACTAGCCTTATAATTCATTCATTATCATTTGACATAGTCATCATGACATAGTGGAAAGAGCTGTTTGTATGTCCTATACTGAGTGTGTGACCTCAGTTTTCTGGACTACTCTTAGATTATGAGTTGTAGAGAAGGCATTAGTCTTCATTGACAGAAAATTTCCTCATTCCTAAAGTCCTTATATAAGTGAAACCATAGTTTTAATCTCTTCCCCCCTACATAACCTCACATCCTGGTAACTTTACAATACTTGCTGAGCCACATCAAATTTTGATCTTTGTTTTTACAAAGAAGTATGGGATAGTAGGTAAATCCTTTACTTGGAGTAAGGAAAACCTAGGTGAATTTTTTTTCCTCTGCTCCTAACAGTGGGATCGTTGGGAAAACCATCTTCTGTGTCCTAGTTTCCCCATTAGTAAAATGGAGATAATACACTCTATAATCCATACTGCACAGGTTTGTTGTAAGGATCCCATGAGATAGTCACAGGCTTACAAGACCATAGATTGAGAGTTGGAAGGCAACTTAGAATCCATTTATTCCAACCCCTTCCTTTTATATATTAGAACACTGAGATGTTAGCAAGTGAGTCTTCCCAAGACCCTCAGGAAGTAATAGAGATGACAACTGAACTTGGATCCTCTCACTGTGTGGTATCTCTAAACATAGGATTCAAATCTCATGTTTGTTCTATTAAACAAAAATAATACATAAATACCATACCCAAAACAAGTCATTATAGAATAATTCATTTATTCACATCAAGTGCTTTACTTATGACAACTCTTTGAAATAAGTAATGTAAGCATTAATGTTCCCCATTTTACTGATAAGAAAATGACAGTTGGAGAGAGAAATAATTTGTTCCAAACTACATAGTTTAAAAGCATCAGGTCTAGTACTGAAAAATAGATTTTTTTTGTCTTATCTCCAGCACTTTATTCGATACATCACATAGTCTTACCCTATAACATAGAGTCATATTTTCATATTAAAACAGTATAGAGTTAGGGCAGGTCATTTAAGGCCAGAAATGTACCTAAAGATATGGAAGAATTCATTCACTCAAGGATGTCATTGAATACAGCTAGTCATTATGGTTTTAGGTAGGGCAGAGAGCATTGAGATTGTGCAGGGCAGATAAGGAACCCAAAGTAGAAGGAAAAAGTAAAAAACAATCAAGGGATTCCTCTCATGCCTGGATGAAGTGGGATCAGGAGGACAAGAAAAACACTGTAGCAAGTATGATTGAGATATCAATAAGAGATATGAATAATAGGCCTAGGATGCCAAGAGCAAAAATGGAGATGGGTACTGAAGAGGCAATGTGTAGTAGTAAACAGATTTCTTTTGGTGGCTTTGGGTTCAAATCTTACATGACATGTTGTGTCCTGCTTTGTAGAGCCCCCAGGGTGGGGTGACAAAATGTACCACTGCTTTCCAGAATCCCCATGCTGGGGTGATTAAAATACTGTGCTTTCTAGAGCCCCTAAATTGGGGTGACAAAATATACCATTGTTTTGTAGAGCCTCCACACCGAGGTGATTAAAATATACCTCCTAGAAGAGAAGTGAGGAGGCAGGAATCCTGAGGATGGTGGGAAAATGGAGTGCATTTATTACAAAGCCTTTTTCCCTTTTATACCCTCATACTCTTAAGTAAAAAAAAAAAACAAAACACTGGGCATATGCCAAGTATATTGTGCATGTGGGACCACATAAACAACTTGCTATGTAGTTTGCCACCTGGTATCACTCTTTCATCTGGCATCACTCTGCTTCAATCACAACACAGGTTGTCACTGCCCCCTGACTTCTCAAGAAGTCCAGGAGTCCTTAGGGGAGATGGGGAGCCAAACCAGACATTGCTAGCAGGTTCCCTTTAGGCTGAAGAGTCTTATACCTCACCCGGAGTTTCCCTATTGTCTGTGACCCTCTACAGTCACACTCACTTGTCTATCAGATACTGAGAAAATCCCTTAACTTCTCTAAAAGACTCATTTTCTTCATCGATGAAATGAAGTGCTTGTGATTCATTAAGCAAGGTGTATTAAAATAAATAAAATTACTACAATTAAGTTGAAAATAAAATAAAATGACTGGATTGTATGTCTTTAAGTTCCTTTCTGGTTCTATGATGATATGACTTCATCACCCACATTTTGGGGTGTGGGACTATAATAAATACTCTTGACTAAACTCAGAACTTATCATAGCTTATACCTCTGATAACAGGTAAAATAGATTAGATTCATGTGGCTGCAGCAGGGAATGAAGTTGAAGGTTCTAGGCCATTCCTGAGATTTATCACATAAGATGCTTTTGGGATCCAGTCCAGATGTTACAACCTGACAGTAGTCCTGGGGAAAAGACAAGAGATCTTTGAGAATGACCTTTTGGATTTCAGTCCTACAGAAGGAAATATTTAGCAATCAAATCATATCTAGAATTGAACTTTGTGGAAATAAGGTCTAGGAATTGAGCTAAGTTTTGAATACATTCCCTGAGAAATTTAGCTTTAGGAGAGAATATACCCTCAAAACATTGGAAGAAATGTGTATAATTTTTGTTATTGTGTTTACTTTATCATATCCTCTTATAAAAACTATTCAATATTAAATGGTTAAGTGGAATTGTAGTGATAGACCCCTGACAACCTAATAAATAGAATAACATAGCAGCAAGAGCCTGAGCAGATGCCAAAGTAAAAAGATACCCCCTCAATATACCTTCAGACACAGGAAGGCAATATAACAAATTTGACTCTAAGAGAGTGGTTTTAAACCACCACATTATATTTCCATTGACAGGAGAAGTAAGATTCTTGGTTATTTTATAGTTATGTGACTATCTCTCATGAAAATCAGTTAAACAAAAAAAATGCTTAGACAAGGCCAAAAAGGACACGTTATTAAACATCATCCCTCCTGACCTTACCAATCGTCTTGAAGACCATTTAGAATATGTCTTGAATTAAATTTCCAAAGAGACTTAAAAACTATAACATACGTTTGACCAACAGATATTGTATATCTACCAAATATATTCATTCATTCATTCTTGCTCCATCTCAAATTTAACATCACCTGGAAAATGGTAATTGAAGTAAATCTTCCAGTAGAAATTCACTTTCTTGCAGTAAATCATTCAAGTTATATGAGAATATTATTGGAAATTTAGGTATTTAATTAAACTGTGATTTGGGATTAAAGTCTAAAGAGTGTAATATGTTTCTTTGTTTATCATAGACATTAATTTGAAGATGATTATAAACACACGTTCATTTTGTAAGTATTCCAATCTATCCATTAGGGAAATTAAATTGATTTGTTTTTGATATTTTAATATGATTATTATGTATATGCATACATACATTAAAATATTCATTTATTTTTACATAATCTAGAAGTATTCATATGCTAACGGAGGGTATAAGGAAGAAAAATGTAAAGACCAGTATAGTTTTCTTTGTTCATATTTTGGTTTTTAGGTCTAATATAAATATGCTCTCTACATATTTCTCTCAAAGATCTTTCTCCAAATGACCTTCCCTAATATTTCTTCCTGCCTTAACACCAATAATTAGCATTTCTCCGTGCTCACCCCAACATTGCTTTTTATTTATCTTTCCATATGTTATATTATTTCAGGAGATTGCACATAGAAAACTTCTTGTTTCTTTTTCTTTTTTTTTTTTTTTGTATTCATTGTACTTAGTAGTTGCTTTAAAAGGATTGTTAAATCATTTTAGAATGATAAATTCTTTGATTCCTGTCTTTTCCTCATAATAAACATGTGAATAAATTGATAACTATTTTGTATTAGTCAAAGCCTGTACTTCTCCATTCCTAATAGAAGATAAAATACAGATGAGATATTTAAGCCATTTATTTGAATTTTGTAATAATCACCATTGATCACTATTGTGATTTTCCTAGGAGTCTAAAGTAGTTCCTCATATAGTTTCTTAGAAGATTTCCAGTGATTATTCGTGGTATAAACTGGTAGATTTGGTGTTCTATTTACTTCATCACTTCAGAGAGCAAAATGAAAATGTATTGAATGACCACTAAATCTCTGCAATAGTTCCTTATGGATCACAACATATCATCCTTCTTTTGTTGTTTGTTTAGATTTTATTTCTTTCTCATTTTTTTCCTTTTTGATCTGATTTTTCTTGTTCAATAAGATAATTGTCTAAATATATATGACTATATTGGATTTACATATATTTTTTGCCATGCTTAACATATATTAGTTTATTAGACATCTAGGGGAGGAGGTTGGAGAAAGGGAGAGAAAGATTTGAGCACAAGGTTTTGCAAGGGTTAATGTTGACAAATTATCCTTGTATATGTTTTGAAAATAAAAAGCTTCAATAAAAAAGTACTTAATCTCTCTGAATTGTGGTTTGTTATGTTATCAAAAAAATTCTTTACATGATTTAGAGTAATATATTTATGAAACATTATCTCTTATACTGTCAGAAAAGATTTTGACTTCCTTGGTGTCTTTCCACTTATTCAGATTCCAATAATCTTCTTTATGTATGAAGAATATACAAAAAGTATTTTTAAAATGGTGTCTCTATTCTTCAAGGGTTTAGATGGCAGAGGTACAAAAATGTGGCACCATCTGCTTTAAAGCCTCTTGACTCCAGTATAATACACAAATTCTTCCTTTTGTCATACAAAACTTTTTACAAGGTGAATCCAGTGCATCTTTCCAGGTTAACTCCAGGTAAATTGGACTACTTATTGTTCCCCTTAAGTGACACTCCATTTTATATCTGTTTTGAACATCCCCTCCACTCCTCCATTGCTATGCCAGAGGGCTTCTTCATAATTACCATGTCTAGAAAATTTTTATCTCTATTCAAAGCTTGACTTCTCTGTCATATTCAAGAGACATTTCCATATTTCCCCAGATGTTAATGCCAGGAATTAAATAGTTTTGCAAATATTTTGTATAAATGCTTAATGACTCTTCTGTGAACATATAACCCTCCCCACCACACAAAAAAAAGAAGTTTCTTAAAGATTAAAAAAAAATCATCCTTTTTATTTGTATTTTAGGTGCTTAGCAATGACTATCAGTTGATTGAGGCAATGAAGAAGAATGAACTCAAGAGAACTTGTCTTACTAAGACTGTTATTTATTGTAAAATAACTTGTACATCATTCCTCTTGAAGTCCCTTGATTTTAATACAGGTCCATTCACAAACACACACCTTGGGGGGAAATATTTATATCTAATGAAATTCCATATTAACACTATAGTGCAGAATAGACACTAATAATACATTGGAAACTACTTATCAAATATTTGAAAGAACCACTGGGGGAAATTTTATAAATAAATTCCTCATATAAGATGGGAAAACCACTTTCCATTTTCAGAAAAATAATTGGGAAAACTCATGCTCTTCTGTGAAGGCTAGAAACATGGACATTCATGTATTTATACACACACACACACACACACACAACTTAGTTATTTCAAAATTCAATATTGTAACAGACCTGCCAGAAATCTTCAAAATAATGAATTTCAGTGTAAGTAGATCTTTTTAAAGAATCTATTTGTGGGCAACTAAATGGTGCAGTGGATAGAGCACAAGTCCTGAATCAAGACCTGACCTGAGTTCAAATGTGGTCTCAGATACTTAACATTTTCTATCTTTGTGACCCTGGGCAAATCACTTAACTCCAATTGCCTAAGCAAAAGTAAATAAATAAGTAAATGAATGAATGAAGAAAAAAATTTAATAGATAAAATAATCTATTTGAAAATAAACATCAAACAGAACTATCTAGCTTTTCTTTATGAATAATCAATATTCTATGTGCCCTCTTAATGAAATACTGAAACTTAGTGGTTCTTTTGGGTGTTATCTAAAGCAGACTCCAGTTAGTTTATTCTTTCTTGAAAAGCTGAAATTCAAAGTTAACTATCTTGGGTGTTTTAGAGGTATTTGGTTTGGATCTTTGCTCCCTATGGCAATGTGGTGAGCAGTTTCTGACATTACAACCTAGCTGTGGCAAGAAAAAGCATCTTGGATGTTGTCATGAACTTATATTCCATGGATAACCTGAAACATGTCTCCTTCTAAATTCTTAACATGTCTTCAAAAATCCAACCACGTTTGCTATGTTTTCATAAATTTCACAACAAATCCAACAAAAATATCCTAGCATATGTAGAACGCTGGACTTGCATATTCTGAATCACAATGATTCAAAAATCTTCCTAGACATAGACTTTGTATGACTCTTGGCAAATCACTCAACCTGTTTGGAGTTTAATGTTTTCATTTATAAAATAAGGGATTCAACTTGATGGCCCCTTTCCCACATTATATCTGTGATTCTGTTACTTTAAAATTCTAGTACTCTTTTTAGACTTATTAGGTAGCTCCCTCATAGAGAGCTGTTAGGCAGAAGTCATTTGTTTTCTTCTTAAACATGTCATGATAGTGCTCTTTGTTGGGATCTCTTCCTTATCTATTTCACATTCTATCAAGACCATGATTATTTGTATACATCTCATATCCTCTATTAGTAGGTACAATGGTCCTTCATGGTAAGTAAGGACTACAACCATGATTTTTCTATCTTGTTTCCACAGGGCTGACTACAATGTCTTGAACAGATTAATTATTTCATATGTTTGCATGAGTGAGTGGAATTGTTTGGATTCCATTCATATCATAACTAAATATGTATTTCACTGTACTGTTGAATTAATAGATTTATTTTAACTAAAACTTATTTCTTCAACTCAACAGAGATTAAGTATTAATTTAGCATTTATTGCATTTTCCCCTCTAGCAATCAGAAACTAGCAATGATAAATGAAGATTACATTGTTGATGAGAAAATGCCCTAAGCATCCATTCATCCATTAATTTGGCAATATCCCAATCCACCTACCCATTCTAAAATGTTAGTTAAATGAAGAATATATACAAATGATTGTGCTAGATGCTAACGATACAAATAAAAAACAAAATGACGAAAACCAGCCCCTGCCTTCAAGAAATTGGACTAAGGACTTGATCATTTCTTGTAATGTTTACCAACTCAGATGTTTCATTTAGCTGATCTTTCCATTCCTATTTTTAACATTTGTGATTCTGAAAGTGTGGGTAGATTCAACAGCAGGGCAGATCATAATCCCTCTTAACTTGATAGATGATCTTTGAATGTTTCTGTGCTAAAATATTCAAAAACCAAGTTGGTAATGAAAACCTAATATTTGTAGGTAAGGGTTATAGAAATGCTTTTTGGACATAAGTATATATTAGCATATGATAATATGGAATATAATGTAGGATATTTTGCTAATTATGTTATGCCTTAGAAAAATACAGAGCCTACTCAATGGAGTTAACAACTATTTATGAGATGAACATAAGACATAGATAATAAGCCTCATTGCAAAATGTTCCAGAGAGCTATGGACCCAAAGGCCAAAGGGGATGTGAGCCCTGAGGCATGCTGGTTACTTCTAACAGTTCTACCATTGTGCTGGCCAGCAAGCTAATCATGAGATACCTCTAGTTCAAGAATAGTCTAGGTGATTGAAAATGAAATATTTATATTTGCAAATATATGGATTATGTCAAACTATAAGCACTGTTCACATACAAAAATGATAGAAATGAAGGTGTACTATTATATAGCAAGCTCAAGTGATAATAGTGTAAATCTGGTTTGATATCTCTAGAATATATAAATAAGTAAGAATTGTTGAGGCACCTAGGCAGCACAGTAGATAGAGCACCAGCTCTGAAGTCAGGAGGACCTGAGTTTAAATCTGGTCCAAAATACTTAATACTTCCTAGTTGTGTGACCCTGGGCAAGTCATTTAAACCCAATTTCCTCAGGAAAAAAAAAAAAAAGTAAATGTCTCTAGCACTTTGAAGGAACACCAAATGGAGTATAGATATAGTGAATAAAAAGGATGAGATTCATTTAGGATAAAATATATGAATAGGTTATGATTCAAGTGCTTGGAAGGAGTACCTATGTAGATTTCAATTCATAGAAACATCTTCAATACTAAAGGATTGTAGTAAGAAGGCAGCATTGACAAACGGAAAGAGAATAGGCTTTAAAGGCAGGATTACCTTGTTTTCTACTCCCACCTCTGATACTAATTGGATCTACATGATATTCTAATACCAGGGAATGACAATTTGAATTGGTAAAGGAAATGTCTTCACAGCAATCAAATCACAGGTTCAGTTCCTATCTCTATTAATGATATAGTGTAAGCATCTACATTATATACGTGTGTGTGTGTGTGTGTGTGTGTGTAACACATACATAAACAAAATCTGCATAAGAACTTACCTTGAAAAATAACTGAAATAAGGTTTTCCAGAAGGATTAAAAATATTATTATAATCTATCCATTTTAGTGATGATTTTTTAAAAGTCACGGTGAAAATTGTGACGTTTTTAATGAAAACTTATGAATTTCAGGTATATTAGCTTTCATGGGTACTTTTCCACAGGAAAAGTAAAATTTTCAAATTTATTTCTTTACTACATATGATCTTTGTTTTTAACAATTTATATAAATTAGAAGACTGAATTTATGATATTTTTGGATAGTCATCTTTTAAAAACTTAAACTGATCTTTAATTATAACTATGAATGAGACCTAGAGAGCATGTTGACTTTATAAGTCACTGGTAAGGATTAACTAATAAGATTCTTTCACTGGTTCACCTGTCTTCCTTAGGCATCAACCCAGTCAAAGAAGCCTCATCTCTGATGTGAATACTTTAAAAACTATAAAGTGCTATAAAGCATGAAATTATTATTAGAACCTTGTCTCAGTGCCACAAAGATTAATTTGCAATGTGCAACATACTTTCACAGGGATATTGAACAAAAAGTTAAAAATAACCATATATATATACATATATAAATACATAAGAGAAAATAGTATATCTGCATTAAAAATATAGAAGTGTCATTTGTCTTACCATTTTAAAAACCATTGCACAAAACTTGAAGATTAATCCATATGAGAGTGCTAAAATAAAAATATCCCAGCTGTTTTCGAAAATCCTAGCTAATGAGAGTTTCTCATCAAAGGCCTGCCAAAATTTGCTGGTGACCTAAAGCAGAAAGGCATTCTCTGGCTTCTGGCTGTCTTGGTACTTAAGGCCAGTCATTTGGAAAAGCAGATGGGTTAACCCAGCTGCTGGAAATGGACTATGTTCAGCAATTGTGAATAGTCATGGAATATGGATAATTTTGAGGCTGCCACCTTGGCAGTACTAGCATGTCTCATGATTTATTATGAAAGGTTGTGATATGGTGTATTATTTGAAAGCACAGGAAGGAAGCTTTCTTGGTGTACTAGAATCAGCTAGGCAGGGATACAGGAAGAATCTCAAAAATATTAGTGATTTTTGCTCTTAAGACATTGAATAAACATTTGTATCATCCCAATTTCGGTGATTGTGACCACTATATTCTATCAGAGCAAATGTGGATGGTTAAACTGTAAAGTAAAATGTGAAGTACAGAAAGAATCATGGACTATTGTTCTCAGGTTTCTCTCTCAAAAAACAAAATCTGCACAACAGAAATCTGACTAAAATAAATATAAAGAGAATAGTAGAGTTAGAAATCAGGGAAAATTTAACTGGTAGTTTTAAATCCAATTAGAGAAGCATTATATACCTACTGTATGTCAGAAATTATCCTATATACTGTATGCAATCAAAGATAAATATAAAAGAATTCTTAACATAAAAGAGCTTAAATATTAGTTTAGTAACACTACATGTATTAGAATAAATAAATATAACTAACAAAAATAGAAACTGGGATTATGACTTAATTGATAGAGGAGTCTCCTTTACGTGATGTAGGTTGGTATCTATTCTGAAAGAGATGGTTGAGAGTTTCATTGAACACTGAGAGGTGAGGTGACTTACTCAAAATCACACCATCAATGTGTGACAGAAATATATTTAAAATAACTTTGTGACTTGGTAGACAGCTCTCTGTCCATATACACACACTGTCTTTCTCCAGATACTTCAAATACTTATAAACTGTGGCACTTAATATGTAGGTTGATACTATCTGGATCTGCAGTTTTTGTTTTGTTTTGCTTTTGTTTTGTTTTTTTCTTACTTCTGACTTGATTGGGGATTATATATTAGATTGAATTAGAGGTTTTAATTGGTGCTAGAGAATATTATTATGGGGAGGAAGGCATGTTAAAGTATCAACAATCGACCAACAAGAAGATCTTTATTCACAGTTCTCTATTCAACTCACCATGCAAACTCTATAATATTAAATATTTCTTTTTTGGTAAGTACAAACTAAGTTTAAGAAAGGAGAACCAAAACACTGGGAGAGAAGATACCAGGGAAGACCCACATATATGATATGGTACTTGAACTGAATTTTAAGGGAAGATAGGACTTGTAAAATTCAGAAGTTTACAGAGAACACATTGAAGGATTTGAGAATAGCCTTTGCCAAGATACAGAATTGGTAGATATTAGTGTTGCATATAAGGAAAGTCAATTATGTTAGTTGAATAGAGAATGCCTGTGGGGATAATCAGATTCTGACAATATTCAATAAACAAGAAGTACACTGTGGGGGGGAAAAGCTCACATTTGGTTAAAAGGAGTGACTGAAGCAAAATCTGTTATGCTTTTACTAAATTAAAAACAGCAAGAGTAGCAATCACAAATTCAGATAAGGCTATACTAAATATAGGTAAACTATATGTTTACAAACCAGGGAATTATGATATGTATAAGTGAATTAAATTATTAATTAAAAATTAAAATTAAATTAACTAAATATGCATAGGTAGTTAATATTTAGCATGTGTCATTCCAAACTTATGTTGCAAAACTATGTAAAGGAATAATTAAAATGAAACGAAAAATGGATACTGAAAGTATAATAATGGGGAGTCTTAAGGTATTCCTTCAGATAGATCAATTTAAGCAAACATAAACAAGAAAAATGTTAAGGCTCTGAATAGAACTTTAGAAAATTTTGAGATGATAAATCTCTGATTACTTATTGGGAATAGATAAGAATTTATGTACTTTTTATTTGTACATGGCATCTTTACAAAAATTGACTATGTAAAGGAAAATAAATCATTTACTAAAAAGAAGAAAATCAAAATCATTTATTTAGTAAGAGATCATAATGAAATAAACATATTAAACAAAGGGACTTTAAAGAAAGGATTAAAGTAATTGGAGTCTAAAAATGAAAAAAATTCTAAAGAACTAGTAGGTTGGAGAACAAAATTTAAAAACAGTGAATAATCAATGAAAATAATAGTAAGGAAAAGACATACAAAAACTAATGGATAGATACTGAAGGAAACTTTTTTAATGTACAAAGGCTAACACCAAGGAAAAAGCAAACAAATCAATGAATTTCACTTAGACACATGATCATACAAAACAAAAATTCCCTCATCAAGAAAATGTACAATATTCAGTATTGAATAGCATTGCTTCATATTTTTTGGAAAACCCAAGTTTGTTGTTAGTTGTAATGTCTTTGATTTCATGTTGTTGATAATTTTCTTCTATTTTAAATTATCGTATTCATTATTTAAAGTATTTTTTAAAATTCTATTTAACTCCCTATAAATTCAAGTGTATTTTATTTCCACTGTCTTTTTCAATTTTAGGATACCACTAATTTAATAGATCAGCATATTCAAGAAATTTGGGGGTCAAGACAGTACAAAACAATTGTGATATTCAGATAAGTCATATGTTTTATATGAAGTAAGTGGATAGGGTAAGAGGGGGAAAAAAAAAACACTACAGAAACAATGCTGACCAAAAGATTTTGTGGGAAGAATTGATGAGAGAATTTAGAATCATCTTAAGTCATGATGTGAAGAAACTGACAAAAACTTAAATTATTGTTAACATTAAGTAGATGACAATGCTCATAATTCAGTGTTAATTTGAATCCGTTATTTTCATTTCCTATTGATAACTGATGTCAAATTGAAGTAATATATTTAGAGAGAGAACTTGACATTGTGAATAGAGAGCCAGTGTTGAGACAGAGACACAAAGAGACAGGGAAGAAGGGAGGGACAGAGGGTCGAAGGGAGGGACAGAGGGTCAAAGGGAGAGAGACTGACCAACTTTCCTTATATCTCTGCTTCTCAACATGTCATGACTGCTTCAGGCATATACCTATGCTACCAATATTGTACTTTTCTTACATAATTTCACCAGGACTTTTCTGAAAATTGTCTACATAAATAGCAATAAATTCTTAGAAGAGAAATATACAGACCTCGTGGAGAAACCAGGATCACAACAAAAAAAGCAGAACTAAATTTTTAAAAAATGAAAATAAATGAAGCCTAGAAGAATATCAAAAGAAGAAAAACATCAGAAGAATAAGAGTAAAAGAGGAGAGGAAAAAAAAAGAATGAATTATACTATTACTAATTATAATAATCAACAGATATTTTTAGAACTGATTAATGAGAACCTGATTTCTATTGAGTCCTAGAATTGTTCCAATGAACCAAACTCTAAAGTTAAGTCCAAAAACCATTTTCTCTTATTTTTCTTGTTTTTAAAATATTCTCAACGAAGTTACCAGGAACTAACAAGACATCCTGGGGTGCTTCTCTGCCTAATTCCTTCATACCACATGCTAACTACTTATTGGGATGATCCCTCTGAAGATGAGAGTCTCTGACATATGACTTGACTCTAAAAGACAAATTTTGGAGAACTGTTACATACAATTTATTTTTTAAATGTATATTTTAATGTTGGGGAAAATATTAAAAATTGCTCTCTTGCTATCCTAGTCTTTTTGAAGCAGTTCCTACACAGAATGGGGGATTTGGACTTGGTTTCAATCATCAATCTATTGAACAAGCTGTATGACCCTACTCTAGTCACTTCAGTTCTCTGGGCTTTAGTTTTTGTTTTTTTATAGATATAGATAGATATAGATATAGATATAGATAGATAGATAGATATAAGAGGGTTGCATTCAATTGGTGTTTTTTAAACCAGGGTTGCTTTTTTTCTTTTAACATTTTGATCACTATTTTAGCATAATTGATTTTCTCTGCAATCCTATATAATTTATCTTAGGCTTTTAAAAGCATAAATCTTAGAAATCTCCAGACTTCACCAGACTATCAAAGGAATCTATTGTAAAATTGAGAAGCTTTGTATTGAAAGATTTCTGAATCTCATGTCTATGATTCTATGAAGTAGATCTCTGTGTATATTGTCCAGGTTTGGTAATTTTTTAAATAGCTTAAGGGAATATATTTATTGTTGATTCCATTTTTTTCATCCTGCTTCAATTCTCATCTTTACATAATGCTTTTTATTCTTCATATTTATCGTTTCTTATAAAATATACTGGCATGCTTATATACCATTATCCAATTATTGAATATATAGATTGCTTCTAATTTATTTTTTCTTGCCAATAAATTTGCACTGTTTTTTTTATTCAAATAGATCCCTTTTTCCCCTTTTAAAGAATGCCCTGTGGCTCATGAAGTCAAAGGAATGAACAGTTACTCGTTTTTTTTTTTAAACTGCTATGTTATATGGTCAAATTATTTTCCAAAAGTGTTGCACTATTTATTTCACTTTGGTAGCAATAAAGTAATGAAATTCTAAAATGTGATATCTTTAGAAACATTATCCTTTTAAGGAAAGGAAAGGAGAGATTAGTTTACAGATAACATTAGGAAGCAAACTTGAGTAAAAAAAAAAAAAAAAAAAAAGCCCTGGATTTGGATTAAGAAAACCATAATTTAAATTCTGCTTCCACCATTTGAATTGTTGAGCATGTTTCTTAACTACTTTGCCTAAGTTTTCTCATTTGTGAAATATGGATCATAATGCATAATTAACATGATGACTTCTGGGATCAAGTATGATATTGGACAATATAAACTATAAAATAGATACCATATAATGATCATAATGATCCCCCTCACACACACACACACACACACACACACACACCCAACATATATATTAGCAAGGGAATTCTAGTAGGATTTAGTTGGGGTAGAGAATGGGACTAAAAATCACACATGATCTACATATAATTAAAGTTTGATTATTGTATCATCTCATATAATTTGGGCTCATTTCATCCTAATAAATATTATCATATTTTGTGTAAAAATGTTCCCATACATCAATGGTTCTATAAGTTTTACAATGATGGTTTCTGTCTCCAACAATTTAAATTGTGATACTACTATGCTTTTTTTTTTCTCCATCCTGAATGACTTATCTTTACCTTATCTTATGTTCTTTTAAATATGTTTAGAGACATTCATTTAGATCTCTTGGTCTCTCTTGGATACCAGATAGCCAACATGCTATTCTTTAATTACTTCTCAGTCTTCCATGGGCTCTTTCTTCTATTCATCGAATTTCAAACTACATTCTATTGCACTTGGTATAAGAATAGCATTTAATATCAGCTTTGAAGGACATAAATTCTTTTAGTGAAGATTAAGGAAAATTATTTGTTTCAGCTTTCCCTTTTACAAATAATACACTTACCTGAGTACTGATATGATAATATATCCCAAAATTCAAAAAAGCAATGATTTCCTTGATTTTGCTGCTTTATATCAGATTTCTTTCTTTTACCTCTATAATTATAATCTATTATTTCTTAACTTTCCCAAGTTTAACTTTCTATTTTGTTGCTAAAGGCTGAAAGATCTAAAAATTTTTAGTTGACTTTGTTCTACCAAGAACCTTTGAAAGTACTCACATAAAAGCCAAGCTACACGTTTCCCTCTGAAGCAGAGATTGAGTTTTAGACTTTCTTTTGGAGAGAAACAGCTAGTTTAGGAAATAAATCCTATTTAATTTCCCTAAGGAAAATATAATAATTATGAAATTTGCCTTTTGTATATTCATCTTTAAAATCAAAAGCTTTTTAATTAATGGAAAAGGATGTCCTGTACTGCTATATGTCTACAAAAGGAAGTAGGCTAGCAATATAAAATGACTCAGTAAATTTAAAGTACATCAACTGAGGATGTCTTATATGCAGAGATTTCTACTTTGAATTGATAACTTCAAGCTGTTGATTATAACAATTTTGTTATAAACTCAAACATAGCTGCTAAGTAAAAATAAAATGGTTCAGTCAAAATGCTTTTCATGTGCTCTTCACAGTGTTCTATTTACCCTTGTCTTGGCTCCTCAAATAGAATCTGCATCATCATTATTTCTGACTACTTTTTTGAGTAAATTAATAATATTTTAACAATAATCATCTCCTTAAAGATTTCCATTCCTTTGAAATAAAGATTAACATTTTTCAACACTGACCCTTGCAAAACCTTCTGTTCCAATTTTTTTCCCTCCTTCCTCCCACTCCCTCCTGCACAAGAAAAATCAGATCAAGAAGAAAAAAAACTGGGAAAGAAAACAAAATACAAGCAAACAACAACAGAGAGTGAAAAATGCTATGTTGTCCACACTCAAGCTCCCACAGTCCTCTCTCTGGGTATATATGGTTTTCTTCATCACTGAACAATTGGAACTGGTTTGAATCATCTCACTGTTGAAGAGAGCCACATCCATCAGAATTGATCATTGTATAGTTATCTTGTTGCTGTGTATAGTGATCTCCTGGTTCTTCTTATTTCACATAGCATCAGTTCATATAAGCCTCTCCAGGACTCTGAAATCATTCTGCTTATCATTTCTTAAAGAACAATATTTTATAATATTCATATATCAATTTATTCAGCCATTCTCATTAATGGCTGAATACAATTCTCATTAATGGGTATCCATTCAGTTTCCAGGTTCTTGCCACTACATAAAGGGCTGCCACAAACATTTTTAAGAAAATTATCTTTATGGAGCACTTTAGGCACAAAACTCTGGTAATATGTTGAACTATTTATGTAAGATGTGATAGAATACACATACTTAAAAAGCTTCAATTGATCAGTTTAATATAGATAATCCCTCTGCTAGAACATATCATATCTACTATTTTTTTATTTTAATTTCTTTCAACTATTGTTTTTTCATCTTAAACAATTTTTGTCTACATATTTTTTATAAAACCCAATATGATAAGAGCCTTCATTTGATTTTATTATTTTGTGGCTCTTGAGTAGTCAAGATGTTCATGGAGTATTTTTTGCTTTATATTATCCTAATTTCTCTTTAGTGTATATGATATATTTTATATGACCTTTCTCATGTAATTCATTTAAGATAATGTGCTATTGCCTATTAATAACCAATTATACATATTTCCATTAATCTCTGGGTAATCTATACAGGGTTTTTCCATATGACCTTCTTTAAAAATTTATTTCATTAAATATTTTCAAATTATAATTTTAAAATAATTTACTATTCATTTTTAAAAACACGAGTTCCAAATTCTTGCCTTTCCTCTCACCACTTTCCCACCCCTTGAAAAGATAAATAAGTCATATTAAGTATATATGTGAAGTCACACAAAACATAATGTACGTATTAGCCATGTTGTACAAGAAAATGCAGACACACACCAAGAACAAATAAAGTTTAAAAAGCATGTTTCAGGATGCACTCAGACATCATCATTTCTCTCTCTGGAAGTAGACAGCATTTTTCGTCATGAATTTTTTGGCATATCTTAGATCATTTTTTAAAATACAATGCTAGTGGAGGTCTTTCAAACTTGATCATTGTTACAATATTATATTTATTATGTACAATGCTCTCCTGATACTGCTCTCTTCACCATTGTATCAGATCATATAAGATTTTTCTCATCTGATTTCTTTTCTGAAAGCGTTCAACTTAGCATTTCTTAGAGCACAATTGTATTTCATAGTAATATACAACTTATTCACCCATTCGCCAGTTGATGGGCATTCCTTTAATATATAATTGTTCACTACTAACAAAAGAATTGCTATAAATATTTTTGTACATATAAATGCTTTTTTTACTTTTTACTTTGATGTATATTTGTCATGTCTGAAAAGGAACAAGAGTCAGGAAAAAAATCAAATAGGGTGCATAAAGTGGGTAGGATTTCATTTGTGACATTATATAGTATGTACAATTATCCTATTATCCTTTTATCCTGGAGATTACAATTTACAATTTTTTTTTTGTAATTTACAAGTGTAAATTATAATTTGCAAATGTATTTTACAATTACAATTTATCCTATTATCCTGGAGAAATTAAGGCCAGCTTTTCTTTCTAATCACTAGTTCATTTATATTGACTCGATGTAGTTGGAAATTTTCAAGCAACACAAATTCCGAAACGCCTAATTTGTAGATGAACGAAAGGAAATGGACAAACATGGAATCAGCATATTTATAGCATATTGAAATATATAGCATATCATGGAGAGCAAATCATATACAAGAAAAAATATAAAGATATTTTACATATGGGAAATATAGGATTAGAAAAGTAAATGAAGCAGTCATGAATCAATATTGAGAACATTGCTACATGGCCTCTGGATATTGCCTATCCATAGAAATAGATAGACCCTTTGCAAACCAGTGATCATAGAATAGTCAAGATAAAAACAAATTTCTCTATTGTACTCAGTAGATCCTCTGTTAAAGATTTATGAAATTAATTGTATTGGAATCACACAGAAGAAAAATAATGATGAGTTACTGTGAATCCCTAAGACTGCTCACATCAATAAAATTTCAGAGGCACTGAAGTATTAAACAAAGAACATATGAAACAGTAGAGCTATTTTCTTTAGTCCTGATGGGAGTTGAGTCAACTAGAAGTAGAAGCAAAAGGTCTAAGCTATTGAAAAGAAAGATTCAGATCAATATAAGCAAAACCTTAGTACAAATTTTCTGAAAGTGCAATTAGCTGCCCCATGAGGTCATGGGTTTCTCCTATTGGTTATCTTCCAGACATCCTGTTAGATATATATGCAGAAGGCATTGTCATTAATAAATAAGTTGACCTTGATGACCTCTGAGGTTTCTCCAGATTTTGAGATTCTGAATTTTATAATTCTTTATGGAAAGAAGGAAGAAATTACAGAGGGAATAGATAAGCCACTTTTTCTAAGAAGCCATAGATTTTTGTTCAGTTAAAGAAAAACAAAAACATCAGTTCAAAAATTAAAACATCAAATTCAACTCTGCATCCGTTATAAATGAAAGGAGGGAAAAAAGCTTATATAGGAAAAAATCTAGAAAATAATGTTATAATTTGGTTTAATGAATTCTGAAGGAGATAGTCCTCATCTAGGATACTTTCTCATAATGGTATAATAAATCAATTCAGATAGCACCACTTGATAGAGTTTATAGTTTATACAAGCCAAAGAGCTATGGTATATGAAAGATGCATAAGAAGAGACAATAGCTCTATTAAATTTAAAGCATGTAGCCTATTTTTTGTAAGCTTGTTGCTTTGAATGATGAATCAGTTTATTATAATTTTTGAAATCATAAAATTGCATAATTAAAATATAATTCATATACATTCACTTCAATCATGATTTAGAGAGTTTTTTAAATCAAACAATTGTTAGTTTTTAAAAATTATTTTTAAAATAAGCAATCATCAAAAAACATGTACAAATATTCTTAATCAAGCAAAATTTCATCCCAAATTGTCCAAGGCCACAGATATATGTCTTATTTTATATATACAGCCTACCACCTCTTAGGAGATAAGAAGCATTATTCATTATGGATACTCTGGAGTCATAATTGAATATTGCATTGATGAGAGTTAATTTTTTAAGCTATTAATTTTTACACAGAAAAAAATTTTGAGACATAAGGATATGTACTTCCACCAAGAAATATGTTAAGTTGGCAAACCATGTATCTTGCTGAGGAATAATTGTCAATATTAAGGGGGGAAAGTAGATTGCTAGAAATAAAAAAATATATATAATTAAAATCATTATGTGGGTATTAATATGTTAAATGTCAATAATTTCAATTAAATTGTTGACAATCAATAATTTTGATTATTATATAAAAAAGATCTGACCAGGATCTGCTTACTGTGTTACTCTGAATTGCAAAGCTATCTTAAACTACATGTGGGCAAAAAAATTTAGTTCTTTAAAAAAAAAGAAAGAAAGAAAAGTTGGATTTTTCAGGAAGACTTAACCAGCAATTATAAAAAGAAAAGTACATATAGAAGGAGAAGTTACCAAAGACAGGAATAGTGACTTACAAAGTATGGATATTTTAAACTTCCTAAAATAATATACTTTTATCAGATGTTCTTCCTTGGCTTTAGAATTGAGATTGAAGAAATTTCTAAGTCACCTTTTTATGCACAAGTCAAAATGACTTCTATCTAGGTCACTTCTCATTAATGCACCCAGGCACCTGACCAGTTTGATTTCAATTCCACACATCTTTCCTGACATCTAAAGACAGATACAGACTAATGAGGCTCCAACAAACAAACAAACTGATACATAAATAATCAAATAAACAATAAGCTTGTTTAGTAACACAAAGGCCAGAACCTCACTTAATTGAATCACTGTCTAGATGCTGCCAAAAGGACTCACACTGAAGAAAAATGGCCAAGAACTCTAGATTTCAGAATAACAGGTTTCCATATAATATCAAATTGTATATGTGCATTTCTCATTCAGTAAGTGAGCCTTCACTATTTCATGGTTTCCCTTCATTTTAGGGAGAAAGCAATATGATTACCAGTATCAGAACCTTTCCTGATGCTGGTTGATACAGACTTAATCAACCATGTATGGGGGATGGTTGGCAAATAACATGAGCATATGTTACATATGGCATGGGCAAACATGGGCAAATAACATATGGCAAGTGTTAGGGCTGAACTGATCGATAGCTTCTCAACTGCCAAAAGTTGCTGAGTGATGGTAGTGGCCAGAGCAAAAACAATACAAGATTAACGTTCTTTTTTATGATCTCTTTGGCATATAGACCTAGTTGTGGTATTGCCAATTTGGGACTATAATTTGCTTGGATTATGAATATTTGATGTATGTTTCTCAATGATCCTGCCCATTTCTACATGTTTGAACTCCAGGTCTTACTTCTGCCTGTTATAAAATAAATGTGAAAATTCTGGGCCTCTTATATTAGCCACAGTGATAGTTAAGAAAGTATACTTGGGAATAGCTTTTTTTCTATATCTTTCACATTAAAACTTAGTATCAGCATGTGGTTAATTTAAGGATCTTCCTCATGGCTCTCCTTGCCAGTTTCTGTAGCCTACTCCTTTCTTCTTTTAGATTTATTTAAATGTCACACTTGCCTTATTCCACTTGAGATTCCACAACTAGATCAGTTACCCTCCCGAGAAAAAAGCTTGTCCATTCTAACTCACTTTAACAGCTTTTATAAAGGTGCAAATATGATAACACATAGAGTAATGAGAACATATACTTTCCGCTAAGAATATGGGAAAAGGTCATTTCATCATAGAAGCAAATCCCAGAGGGATAGCTAACATGACTACAGCCTAGCATGACAAAACACAAATGAATCAAAATAAATCCCAGGCCCTTTAGGGGAGTAGACCTAGAAAAAAAAAATTGAGATAAAAAAAGGTTCAATAGTATCTGTATTATCATCTAGCTTTTTACTTTTTTTTAAGTAAAAGCTTTTTATTTTCAAAATATATGTAAAGATAGTTTTCAATATTTACCCTTGCAAAATCTTGTGTTCTATTTTTTCCCTTCTGTTCCCTTACCCTCTCCCCTAGACAGCAAGTAACCCAATATTTATTAAATATATGCAATTCTTCTATACATCTTTTCATACTTATGCTGCATGTAGCTTGTTACTTGAGTTGAATCACTTAACACTCTTAAACTTCAGTTTTAGATTCTGTAAAATGAGGAGGGAATCGAGTATGATCTTCTCAGTCCCTTCAAGTACTAAAATCCTACAGTGATCCCTTTGAATACATCTGCATAGAATTAATAAGTTTTGAAACTATTTTTCCTCTTCACTTTTTATTTATACACTCTTACTAGTTGTGATGGACTAAAAATAATTTCGGGAGTTTGAGTAAGAAAGATTCAGCTGGTGCCCAAAGAGCAAGGTGAACATATCCTGTGATCCAGCAATACTGTTATTAGGTCTATATCCCAAAGAGATTATAAAAAAAGAGAAAAGGCCCTACATGCACAAATTTATTTATAGCAGCTCCTTTTGTGGCAGCTAGGAATTGGAAATTGAAGGGATGCTCATCAGTTGGAGAATAGTAGGAACAAGCTGTGGTGCATGAATATGATGGAGTATTATTCTAAAAATAATGATGAGCAGTCTCATTATGGAAAAACCTGGAAAGATTTACATGAATAAATTCTGAGTGAAGTGAGCAGAACCAAGAAAACATCATACACTGAAACAACATTGTGTGATGATCAACTTTGACACTGAATTCTCAGCCATACAGTCACCCAAGACAGTTCCAAAAGATGGATGGAGATGGCAAATGCTATCACACCCAGAAAAAGAACTATTGTCTGAATGTAGACCAAAGCATGCTATTTTCGTGTGAGTGTGTGTGTGTGTGTGTGTGTGTGTGTGCTTTTATTCTGTTCTTTTGCAACACGACTAATGTGGAAATATGTTTACATAATTGCACATGTTACCTATGTCAGATTGCTTGCTGTCTTGGGAAGAACAATTGAATTGCGGGAGTGAGGGGAGAAACTGAATTTCAAAATCTTATAAAAATGAATATTGAAAACTATCTTTATGTATAATTGGAAAAAATAAAACACTATTTAAAAAAGAGAGAGAGATTCAGCTGGTAAGGAGAATAAGTGGAATATTAAACACCTCCTTTTGCTATTATTCTGTTTTCTTTTGCTCACGTAACTCTGAACAACAGAAGCCTACAATTTCAGACTTAGCATGTGGTTGACTTCATTGAGAAACCATTTCTATTCTAAGCTAAAGATATTTCAAATGTCTAAAGATTGATTTATATTTCTGTACATGAACAACATTTTTATTCATTCTGAATGCATTTCTGATAAGGAGCAATCTATGCCAAACAACACAATTTCACTTGGAAGGCATTTGCTCATTACAGTCCCTGCTCTATGCCAGAAGATGCAATTTTTCCTAAGGACCTTTATAAAAAATCAATAATTGTGCTATAAAAATCTAAGCAGAGTGCATATTGGGACATCAGACCTTTTCTATAGATGTTAGAGCTAAGAAATTAAACTTTTGATTGTAGCAATCCATTAATCAAGCATGCATGAAGAATATTGGTTCTTAAATCAGAGGGACCAAGTTTCAACTTAAGGTTATTTTTGTAGAAGTTTCAAAAGTGTTCATTTAGATGTGCAAAATTTTTTGCTGGGAACATAATTCTTAAACCAATTAGTTAAGCTAGATTTAAAATCTGCCTATTGTCAGCAGTGTCCTGGCTGGGTTGCTGTCCCATTCATCCAATCATCCAGCTAAATGCTCAGTTTGCCAACTAATTACTCCAGTTTGAGCATATAAGGCTAATTGACATTCAAGCAGTCAGCCTGAAATCAGTCAAGAACTTTTCATCTTCTTAAAGAACTAATGTCCTCATCATTACTTGGAACTAACATAGTTTTTCTCAAGCGACAGGTGAAGTCGATCATAAGGTCTTCATCAGCATCTAAGTGATTAAGTTTTATTAGAAATTATCTTTAAAATAAAATAGAAAATAATATTTAGTCATTCAAATATTAGAATTGTTTTTGTTCTCATGAAAATCTAGCTTCAAAATGTGTATTCCTCTTTCCAAAAAAATAAAGACATTTAAAAGTGAATCCTGATCTTCCATGTGTTAATGATTTGGGAAATTCATAATGCTAGTTCTAGCACAAATTACATATAAAAAAAAAATCATAGTATGTAAGGGGGTAAAGTGGTTTTGCAGAGCACTTAGGGAAGGCCAATTGACCTCCATAGAGAAAGTAAAATTCTAGAAAATAATCAGGAAATAATCCAACAACAGCTTCTTTAAAAAGTTGTCTTAAAAAACAAAAGGTCTGGTGCTATTAGGAATGCAGGTAAATATTTTACAACTAGCTCTCTATGAAACAGAAAATGTACACATTGCAAACTTTAACTTTCATCTGTTTGACCTATATCAGTAACATTTTCTGCCTCATTTTCTTGAGTCTGGACAATTAATGTAACAATAAATCAAGTCCTCATGTGCAGTTTGCTGATTTTTGAGGTCAAGGTCTAAAATGCTTACAATTAAAAATTTAGGAATTGCTCTCCTGAAGAGGTACAAGATGGTCCTGGCCCACCCTGCCTAATTCTGCCCATACTAGGGCCATAAAAATCAAACCATGTGTCAATTAGGATCAGAGCCTCCTGGGTCACTAGGAATAGCAACCCAAGTTCATGATTCACATGTCGATCATTTTTTCTGTTCATTTCATTCATCCTCTGCCATCTTATATTACCACATTAAGCTAGTTCCATATGTGTGTTCAATCTGATTCCTAGAGACACAGATGGCTAGCCCAATACCATCCATAGATGCTTAGAACTTGAAGACAAGGCTTCCACCTACAAAACACTTTTCATCATAGTTGAAATATATTGATAAAGACTGCCACCAGCTCTTTAGGCTAGCAAGCTCCCTTTTCCCTTTATTCCTTCCCTAAGAACTTTGTCTTAGCATCTGATCAGAGAGTTGGAGGATGGAGTGCTGAACCTTTCCCAAATATTCCCAAATAAAAAGAGCAGAAATTGGATTTCCAGCTCACTTTCCATCTACAACTCTGCTTGTTTTCAAATTTCTGAAACAATTTCACTCTCTCTAAGTAGGAACTGCTGCCTTTCTTCTCCTACCCTCCTACTCTACCCTCATTTTGCACACCCCACCATACGTCCCCCCCACCCACCCAGTTTCTTTTTTGGTATTTTCTTTTCTCATTACATGGCAAGCACCTTGAGAACAGGAGTGTTTTTCTTATTTGTATCCCCAGTCCTTAGCACAGTATCTGGCACATAGTAGACAATTAATAAATGTTTATTAAAGTAAGCTGAGTTGAGTTCAGTTGACTGTGACTCTTAAAACAATACCATTTCACCCCCAGTCATCTTTTTGTCATTTTCTTAACTCTATCCAGATAAATTCTAACATTCACCATTCCTTTTCCTTCAGTTATTTCAGGTCTATATGTGCATTTATCGCTTGATGGAGTAAATGGCATTATCCAATGCAAGCTCTGTTGCAAAATATATCTAACGTCAACACAACTGAAATATTAGATATATTTATTAAGCATGTAAAACACTTTGCAAGGTATATTTAAATAATTTATCCCCCTTGAAAAGACTTCAGTCAAAACAGGTATCAATAAGGGAGTCCTTATGAAGTTTTTTCAGGATTTCTTGGAAAACAATTCTTCTCTACCTCTAAATAGGAAAAGAAGTTTGAAAATAATTGCTTCCTGAAAATTCATTTAGAGAAAGAAAAATCAGAAGAAAACAAAGTAATTTTTTTCAAAGAAATTTATTCTTGTCAATATTTTTCTTTTATTGTCTCCAGACCTACTTCTTCTGTTCCATGGAGGCATATGTTTGAAATAATTTGATCTTCAGAAAACTTAAAGGTGATGAAGGGTAAAATCATCAACATTATGGTGATATAATTCTTTAGAGAATATCTTCAATACCCTAAAATAAATTATATGTGGGATGAATAAATAATTCTTTCTTTTCATTCTGGTGTGTGAAATCTCTCTAAGGATATGAATTATTGATGTTCTAAAGTACTACCCATCCAACCCATTCACCTTTAAGCACCAATGAAACAGAAATAGCTCATTTCTTGAAATGTTTATTGTGTATTTTTCCTTAAGTCTATCCAAAAATGACTTTTTTTCTTAATCACATATCATAATGACAAGATTCCCATTAATTAATCATAAAACGGACTAAAATATAAGGTAACCTTTAAAAACTGTATGTGTTCATATTTGGATTTATATCATATGATAATATATATATATATATATATATATATATATATATATATTCATTCCTCAGATTGTTCTGGGGGGGGGTGCAGAGGGGAACATATGTCATGGTAAATGACTCAGAAAGAAAATGTGCATTAAATTGCAATTCACCTCCTCCCCTTTTAAAAATAATCAACAATCAGTTTTTCTTTTGAGGATATTGTTGAGGAAAAGATTACTATGTGTTCCCTTAGGATTTCTACTGTAACTTGTTGGCTTTGGACAAACAAATGCCTAAAACTCAGCACTGTGTAATTCAGCACTTCAGTAAATCTTTATGGGAGTGTGGATGGAAAAAATCACTTGTTTACTATAATTTCTCAACCACAAGATCTTGTTATTTAGCAAATAGTACATGAAAGGATGTTAATGAGGTTAATAGGCAAGATGTCCGAGTTTCTAAACTAGGCAAAACAATTTGTAAATGTACAAAGAGAACAGTAAAGATCCTGTATAAAAGAAAAAATGAAAGAAAGAAATCTATTTAATTTACTTCAAATTATTGGCACATCCATCCCTATCTCTCCAATCAATATTACTCTTTTCACACAGTCTCCATTCCAGTTTTTTCATCTCTGACCTCTGTGCCTTTGCTACAAAGACTGTGCTAAAATCTCCTGTGTCTGCAAAATGCCCCTCCTAAATTCCATCTCTTATAATCTCTAATTTTTTTTTAAAGCATTTATGCATTAGGTCTTTGCCTATTCTCTGTGAAATTGCCTTATATTATTTTCTGTGGATATGTTGCATTTCCCCATCTGAATAGAAATTGTCTAAGAGCAAGGTTTATTTTCCTTTTGGTCTTTGTCTAACCCAGCAAGCATTTATTTTATTCAATTGAAAATGTGCGCACTCACACACCCATGGAGGCATCTAGGAAGGAAGGGAGGAAGGGAGGGACAGAAGGAGGAAAGAAGAGAATTAGGAAGGAAAAGAAGGAGAAAAAGAAGGGAGGGAGGGAAGACATGTTACCATTCAAAAGAGATTTAATCTTAGTTATAAACACCCATAATGCTTTCATCATTATTATGTCATTTAAATCCATAAAGGTAAAATATTCCTTATATGCACTATTACATGGTAATTAAGAGTAGCCAATATACAAAATCTACATCATCCTTTTCTCAAATTACCCCAAATTTCATGGAATGGAAATAGTCTTTGCCTGCTACTTTTGTGGTCTCAGTTGCAAAGTGTCTAAAAATAAAGCATAGGGAATTTATATCTCAAACCTATTTTCTTTAGATAGTTTTCTTATGCTTATAACTTTGACCAAATGAATTTTATACACACCAAACCTATTGAGATGACTAAAGCCTATTCCATCTTAATCATCCCCTATACACATAGAAAAGCTACCTCTGTACTGTGTCCAGTTATGGTCAAGATCTTTCTTTTCCTGACTACAAACCATGGCCTTTTCATCATCCCTCAATTAATCAAACAGAACTTTATTCAATTGCCTGTGTTGAAACATTTGTATAATGAAATTTATTTTATACACCTAAATTACTCATTACTGACCCTACTAAATACCAGCATATTTTTATTTGGTCATGAAATCACAGAATTTTCCTGTGGAAGGGACTCAAAGATGAGTGGATATAGAATATCTGACAAGATTTACTAAGCATCTTGGGTAATTATAAATTGCTAACCTGATGAAATGAAAGTAAACATGGAACACAGGAGGCTCATTTTCAAATGAATAAGTGAACCTGATGGAGGAGATTCAGACTTTTGACTTTCATTATCTTTTATCAGATAATAGGATTATAGGTTTCTGAGGTGGAATGGATCTCAGAACTCATTGTGATGCTGATCAGAGTCAGGTCCTCTGTGTTCAAATTCATCACTTATAAAATGAACTAACAATGCTAGCCAGCACCATTGACTTTTTTTTCCCTGAATGTTATGATGATTAATATAACCATGCATATTAGAGTTTAATATTTTGCATTCCATCTCCTCACCTTGGGGTTTTTAGAAAGGTTCAATGAATGAATGAAGCAATGATTAAAAGCTTAACCTGGAGGAGGAAATGGCAAACCATTCTACTGTCTCAAATGGAGTCACAAAAAGTATGACATGATTGAAAAGCAACTGAACAACAATGTACAAAGCATTCATTCAGCAAGATATAGTCAGCAGAAATATGTTGTTTTTTCATATGCCTATCTTTCTTGTTAGATTTAGGAACAAATATAATGTAAGTTGAAAGAATATGAAAGTATCATTGAAAAAGTTCTCATTACCGTTGATATAGTAAGATAACTGAATTTGGAATCAAAGGAAATATATAGACCAAGAACATGCCTGCTGAGTACCCTTATTCACATTACTTAGCTCCTGTGTGCTCTAAGTTTTCTAATCTGCAAAGTGAGAGGGTTGGAATAAATGAGTGCTAAGATATCTTTTCACTCTTAAACTCCCCGATCCTATTATATGATTGGTAATAATGAAAACTAAAGGTCTGGGTCTCCCTAATTAGGTTCACTTAATTCATTTGAAAGTACAAATAGAAAAGTTAAGACAGTCCCTGCTCTCAAAGAGCTCCATTCTGATAGGTAAGACAACACATGTAAAAGATTTCAGCTACAAATCCTTTGAAAAAAAAAATTCATTTCATATCATTTTTATGATTTAGCAAAAGAGGAAAAAATAAAGTTTCTTCAATGACATTTCTGCTGACAAAATTATAGTTATTTCTGATAATGTACTGTTCAATTGTGCTAAAGTCTATGGTAGTAAGACTTCTTTCCTGATTCTTCAGAACCTAAGGCTGTAACACCTTCAGATGTGTCTAGACTATCTCTACAGAGCTTGCTTTCCAGGATAATTGCTAGAGGCACTGCTGGTTTTGAAGAACCACTTTCTTTAAAGCTTTTAGAGTCAGAGTCTGGGGAGAGATGATCAATATGATTCTTGTGGTGGTAATATTTTGGCTGGTCTGACACACATTGCCTTTTATCTCTTTCCTAAGGATACCTTGGTGCCTCAGCAAGGTTGGGTCTGATATGTGGGTGACAGCCTTTTTCTACCATGATCTCTCTCCTCAGTGATGATGGAGGAAGAGAGAGTGGAAGTAGATCTAGTGATCTGGGCATACTGCTATTCTCAAGATTCTTGAATTCAGGGCTATGAGCTGTCTTTATCGTGGTCTGGAAATGATGCTTAGACTAAAGATGGTGGTTTGACTCTCTTGTTTCCTGTCTCTCCCTCAGGATTTTGTGTTAGCCAGGCTAATTGTCTCTATGTATTGAGACAACAACTATGAAAGATCACCATAGCTAATATGGCTAGGTAAGGGAAATCATGCTTCTAATGCTTATTATTTCATCCTTATCTTTGGAAGAACTTAATAGTTATGTGCCTTTGGACAAAATATTTTACTTTTCTGGGCCTTAGGTTCTTTATGTATAAAATGAGAAGTCTGAATCCTTTAGATTCCTTCCTGTGCTATCATTGGAAATATGATTAGAAAAATAAATGAGAATTTATGAGCAAATGGCTAACTTATTAATTGATGGGTTTTTTTTTACTTAAATTATATTCCATTTGTGAACTCGGCATAATAAATAGCTACAAAAGAAAATAGGAAAATTTGTAAATATTAGGCAACCTGTGTTGGATATGTTTTGTCAGTACATTTTGTCTCTAGAAAACTCTGTCCCAAGTACTACACATTCAAAAATTGACTTCTCAGTATTTGCTAATGAATTTCTTGGAAACACTAAATAAGTATTTACTATATAAATGACAAACATCCCCTTCTAAAGATTATAATCTAATGGGAGAATTTGACATTTATACAGTAGTTGTAGGATACAAAGAGTATAATGGAACAGTTGGTGAGATCCACAATATTCTAGTGCAATATGGAAAATAATCACTTCATCCTGGCACAACCTGGATAGACTTCATGAAAATGTAAGGCATCTAAGTTCATGAACTCCCAAAAGGGTTTGGGTTTCTTCAAGTGGCCTCTATACTATACTTTGAGAAGCTTAAGAATTGGTAACAATAAATAAGGGCTTCTTGTTTAGTCATTTTCAGTCATATCTGATTCTTTGTGACCTAATTTAGGGTTTTTTTTGGCAAAAATATGGCAGTGGTTTGACATTTACTTTTCTGACTCATTTTATAAGTGAAGAAACCAAGACAGTAAGGTTTAAATGATGTGCCAGGGTGTAATGGGCTGAGGTTTGAGTTGATGCACTGAAGTCCCAAGTACGTGAGGCTAAATAGTAATTGGGCTATACTCTATTAATATATGATTGGATAAAGAATGGTCCCTGCCCACCTCTGTCAAGTCCTGATGTGTTGTATAGGAAATGACGATTTTGTGGATGGAGGCAAAGAAGACAGGAAAGAAGTGGGGAGATTGGGCCTTTGAGACTCGATGTTGGTTGTGTGGCTGCTGGTCGATTTAGCTTTGACTCAGTCCACATTGCTATCAAATTTCTTCCATTGATGAATTCTTCTTCACTGAGAATAAAGCGAGGTTTTCCCTAACCTGAATTCTGACTCCGACTGATTTTAAAATAAGCGATCTTCACATTTGGGCCCAACGGTGGGAACCAAACGAAAAGTCTCCGGTGACCGGAACTTGGGTAAGTATTTAATGAAAAAAGGAACTTATTTTCTTAAAAACTAAACCAGAATCTTTTTTTGGCTAAAATGGAACAAATGCAGCTAAAGACTTCCATCCCGCCCCAACCCCACCAAGAGTGGTGCTATAAAAGCATGATTGTGATAGAAATACATGGGTTACTTATAACTTGGGAACAGATAGAGAGATTTGTGGGTATATTAAACTGCATCTCCCCTTGGTTCTTAGAGGAGGAGCAGATCTCTCGAGATAACTGGTCCCTGGTTGGACAACAGATGACCACGCATTTCAGAGAATGTGGTCCTCATTCAATTTCCATCGAGGCATTTTATTTATACAATATATTTCAGTTAGCACTAAGAAACCCTATCCCTAGAAGAAAGAAAAAAGCCTTGGCTCCTTCTACTTCTCAAATTAGCCATGATATTAAGGAGGAAGACAATGAAGAGATTAATGACCATATCCCACAGGGCATGAATTAAGTGAGCAAGGGTGTGGTGACCTTCCCCTCAGGGAGGCAGCTTCAGCCCCACCCCAGGAGCAAGTGATTGACTCTCCTCCACCAACTCCACCCTCTGGGATGGAGGGAGGAGGGGCAGTGGGGGGGCAGTGACAGCACCAGCACCTCCCCCCCAGCATCCCCAGTATCCAATCATGAGCAGACTGCAAGAGGGCTTAATGAAGGCCAAAGAAAAGGGTGTGGACATCCGGGAGCTTCAGCCACTTATGTTTCCCAGTCTAATGCCTCAGGTCAACAAAGTCGAAGATACACTCCTTTTAACGTAGAAATCATTAAAGATCTTAAAAAGGCCTGCACTAATTATGGGGCTACATCAGCTTATGTTAAGATGCTGTTACAGAATTGGCTTTTGAAATCTTGACTCCTGATGACTGGAAATCTATAGCAAGGGTATGCCTAGAACCTGACAAAATTACATGTGGCTTTTGAATATAGTGAGTTCTGTAGGATACAAGCCCAACAAAATAGTCAAATGCTGTTATGTTGGATCACCTAGACCTACAACAAGTATAGGTCCATATGCAGACGTCAACACAGGTTAATTATTCAGTAGCAGCATATGAGCAAATTGTTGCTAATGCTATCAGGTGGGTTTGATTCACAATAAAATGACAAAGGTGAGGCCTTCACAAATAAGGGGCCAGATGAGCCCTTTCTGACTTTGTGGGACGTTTGCAGACTGCTATCACAAGAACTAATGGGGAAAATCCATCAACAGATGTTTTAATGAGGGCAACTTCAAGGAAAGTGCTAATGAGGTATGCAGAAGGATTTATATAGGACTGACAAGGATGCTCCTTAGAGGATTCAAAGACGCTGTGCCACAGTGGGTACAAATGCCTTTTATAGCCAGACTATGATGCAGACTTCCCAAGATCCCAACATGGTAGCAGGGTCCCTTCCGGCAAGGGACTTCTAGAGAACACGTCAATGCTTAGTGGTAAGTAGGGCATCTGAAAGCTCAATGTTGATGAGGCAGAGTGAGAAAACAGGGTGGAGAACAAGACCCAGTACCCTATGTCCAAATGCAACAGAGGCTTCCATTGGGCCTCAGAATGTAGACAGGTTCAGGGACGGGATGAGGGGCCCAGCCCCAGCGCCCCAGGCAAAAAACACTTGGGGCATGATGGCAGCCAATGGTGCACCCAGAGAGTGCCTAGACCGCCAATACCCCAATATGACCAATCATCCAGGAAGTAACCTGATGGAAGAAAGGGATTACAATTAGGGAGAATAGAGTTGTATGCAGCTGAGACAACTGAGATATCCCCTGGAGAGGTGAAATCTGTTCCTCTCCAGCCTATGGATCCCTGCCTCAGGCACAGTAGTTGACCATTTTACCTCCTGAGGTACGTACAAAACAGGGTCCATCCACATACTGATGTGGAAACTGGGGAATGTGTAGATAATATCCCAGTCACCAATACAGGGCAGACAATGTGTGACTTATCACCCAGGAGAAATAGTAGCACAGGTTTACCTACAGAATCCTAATAAGCAGCCTGGTGATAGTCACCCAGATTCTGATTCCAGATCACAAAATCCAGCAATTTACTGACAGCAGCTGTAACAACTGACCGACCTATGCTCCAATCTATAAATGGCCTTCCATTGGAAGGATTGTGACACTGGTCAGATCGGACGGTCATTAGAGGTGCCAGCTGGCCCAGTCACTGGCCAAAGATTAAAGCAGACACCTCATGTCTGGTGTAGGAGGATCAATAGATGAAGTTAGTGCTGCCCCTATGAGATGGACTTTGAAGGCAAAACAGGGAGTTTTTACTCCTTTTATAGTTGAAAAATCCCATCAATCTGTGGGAAGAGACGTTTTACAGCAATCAGGGTTAAAATGAGTACTTGGTTTTTTAAGCAGGGCTGCTGTTGAAGGCCTGCCAACACTTTCACCTGTTCCTATCCAAATGGAAAACTGATACACCAGTGTGGATAGAGCAGTGGCCCTTAAGAAAGATAAAATTCAGGCCTTATTAGATATAGTAGAGGAACAGCTTGACCAAGGACACTTAAAAACCTTCTCTAAGTCCTTGGAATTCTAGGTTTGTTGTGAAAAGAAATCTGGAAAATGGAGGATGTTAACGGATTAAGAAAAGGAATGAACAGATGGAAACTATGGAACTCTTCAGCCTGGACTCCATCTCCTACTCAGTTGCCTAGAGAATGGCCCTTTGGGTCATAGATATTAAGGGTTGTTTCTATTCTATCCCTCTGGATAAGGAGGATATGAAAAGATTTGCTTTCAGTGCCCAGCGTTAACTAGCTGAGCCTTATAAAGATATGAATGGACAGTTTTGCCACAGGAATGAAAACAGCCCTACTATGTGTCAAATGTATGTTGCTGCTGTTTGTCCAGTAAGAAAAGCATTCCCAAAAGTTATGTTTATTACATTACATGGATGACATTTGGGATGTGCACCTGAGGAACAAATGTTGAGGCATGTCTACAAAAGACCATAGAAACACTAAGGAATTAAATTATACATAGCACCAGAAAAATTCAAAGACATGCCCTTTTCAATATTTAGGATATGAAGTATACCCTAAGGTGCTTACAATTCAAAAACTCTCCTTAAGAAAAGAAAAGCTAAACACATTGAATGATTTTCAGAAATTGATGGAGATATCCAATGGATGCGACCAGTGTTAGGTTTGACTACCTATCAGTTACAACTGTTATATGACATTTTAAGGGGGAGCAGTTTTAAATTTACCACGCCAGCTTACAAAAGAAGCTCAAGAGGTTTGGAGAAGTTGAATTGGCTTTACAAATGTGGTTGAAAGAGTCACTCAAAACCCTTGGAGATATCAGTTTTGCCACACAAGAGGCACCCAGCAGTCTTCATCAAGGACACAGTGTGATAGAGTGGGTGAGCCCTGGCACAACCAGAACAAAGCTTACTCCCTACCCAGTGCTTGTGGCTAGAATTTATTAAAGGCCACTAAGCGAGCAGTACAATTATCTGGGACAAGACCTGACAAGATATACACTTTATACCAATACACAAATTAATGTGTGTTGTGAGACTATCCCAGAATGGCAAATTTTATTAGCCATGGCTCCAAAATTTTACATGAGTTCCATTAAAGATAACTAGACTGTTACATAATTGGCGATGGATTCTGAAGAAAAGTTTCTAAAGTTCTCTTAAAGGACCAACTATCTTCACCGGATGCATCCAAACATAATATTTGTGCTGTGTACCTCATGATCTAACTATAAAAGAGTAGTCAGAACTCCTTTTCAGTCCACTCAGCAGAATAATTGTACGTGATCATTCTAGCTCTTACTTATTATCCAGGAGACATAAATATAATATCTGATTCGGCCTATTCAGTAGGTGTGGTAAAAGAATTACAGCCCAAATAAAATTTGCAGCCTCTATATATATCAGCTCTTTAAGAACTTTAAGAGCAAGTGAGAAAGCATCCAGGTAAGATCTATATATTACATGTCCATTCTCATAGTGGACTTCCAGGTCCCATATTTGATGGCAATTCAAAGGCACATAGCCTTCTAACTATGTTGGTCAATACTCCTTTATTCCAAGAAGCCTAGGAATCTCATTCTAAATATCATCAGGCTGCTCGAGCTTTACGTTTACAATTTGGAATAACAAGAGAGGAAGCTAGGAGCATAGTAAAAGCCTGTATGGCTTGCCTTCCTGTTCACGCTCTTACGCTGCCTCCAGGGAAGAACCCTTGTGGTTTGAGACCAATGAAATCTGGGAAATGGATGTGACCCATTATAAATCTTTTGGTCCTCTGTCTTTCATCCATGTTGTGGTAATTTTGGATTCACTTTTGCAATGCCAGCAGCAAAGAGACAGCCCGAGTGGTCAATGAATTCCTCACACAAGCATTTGCCATTATGGGTGTGCCACAAGCAATAAAAACAGACAATGGTCCTGCTTATGCTTCAAAACATTTTGCACACTTTTGTGCACAGTATAAGATTTTACACACCATGGGCATACCTTTTAATCCTCAAGGACAGGCAATAGTGGAGAGGAGAAACAGATATTAAGACGCTCCTCCAAAAACAAAAGAAAGGGGGAGCCACAGGTAACCCTAGAGAACTTCTAAATCTAGCTCTTTATACTATTCTTTTGATTTTTGACAAAGATGCACTGGCTCCGGCAGAAGGTTTTATAACCCACCGGAAGGTCAGTGTCCAGGCGAGCAGCTCCACTATCTTTAGATAATCACCAGGTGATGTGGAGAGACCCAGAAAGTGGTGAATGGAAAGGACCAGATAGGCTAACTGCTTTGGGGAAAGGGTTTGCTTGTATCTCTACAGGTGGAGAAGGAATCAGATGGGTGCCAACGAGCCATATTCACCTTATCCATCGCAGAGAAACGGAGCAGACCCTTGAAACAAAGCAGAAGACCCAAGAAATATCGGGTGGTTCTGTTGCTGATTGTGCTCACCATTGAAAGACGTGGCAGTTATGGATTTGACTCATGGACATCAAAGATTGTTGGACTCAAAACCTCAGGAATCATTGGATTCTTCTGAGCCATAGGATTCTGAAAACCCTCAGGAATCATTGGATTCTGACATAGGACTCGAAAACTCTCAGGAATCATTGATTCTTCTGAGAAATGAAGGACTGTTACAGGACTTCAAAATCTGCTGGAATCATTGACCTAACACATAAAAAGACTTTTGCAGGACTTCAAAACTCAGGGGGATCATTGGATTTGCATGTGAAACAATGGGCAATAGGATTGGTTTTGGACTATCTCTTGGCTGCTGAAGAAGGGTTTGTGTGACTGTTGTTTACATGCCCTCTTTCTAGAACTTTGGTGATCTTTTTCCAACACCATGTTGATTTATATTTTTACTTATTCAGCTACTTCATGTACAATCATGTCTGTTGCACCACATCGAGCCTGCACTGACTGTGGGGAGGGCAATAGCCTCTGCGTTATTGCTATGTGTCTTGTAATACCTCCCATGCTGATGGGTTTGTGCATAATTAAGACCCTTCAGCCAGAAACCTGCTAGCAACCCCCATTTCCCTTTGGTGTTTTTCATCTCCTTCCTGAGATGTCAGGGAGGGTGATCATCTCCTTTTTAGTGCTTTCACTGCCTTTCTGAGAAGTCAGGGAGGCTGTGATCACCTCCTTTTGGTGCTTTCACCTCCTTCTCTGAGAAGTTAGAGGGTGTGATCACTCCCTTGGGGCTCTGACCTCCCTGAGCAGTCAGGGATGGATGACCACCTGTGTTCTAAAATAAAAGAAAGCGGGAGATGTAATGGGCTGAGGTTTGAGTTGATGCACTGAGGTCCCAAGTACCTGAGGCTAAATAGTAATTGGGCTATACTCTATTAATATACATGATTGGATAAAGAATGGTCTCTGCCCACTCTTCGTGCAAGTCCTGATGTGTTGTATAGGAAATGACGATTTTGGTGGGTGGAGGAGAGAGAGAGACAGGAAGAGAAGCTGGGAGAGATTGGGCCTGGGTTCGAGACTCCGAGCTGCTGGTTGTGTGGCTGCTGGTCGAGCTAGCTTCTTGACTCAGCTGCACACATTGCTATCGCCAATTCTCTTCCACCTCTGATCCTTCTTCACTGAGAATAAAGACTGACGGTTTTCCCCTAGCCTGAATTCCTGTCTCCGGCTGATTTAAAAATACATGATCTTCACACCAGGGGTCACACAGCCATAAGTGTCTTGAGGTCCCATTTGAATCGGGTCTTCCTGATTCCATATCCAGAACTCTTTACAGTATGGTACCAATTAACTGTTCCCAATAATAGGAAAAGAGATGATTTTTTGATCTGGAGAGTAAAATGGTAATATGTGGGCCTTAAGGAAATATCAGTTATATTAGAGAGGGATTAATGCAGAGAGACTGGTCTGGAAGCTACTAAAATAAAACAGACAAGAAATTATGAGGAATTGAAATATTAGAGAAGAGCATGTCCAAGTTATTGTGGAATAAAAACTTTTAAGACCTGGTAATGGAATAGAATTTCACACAAATCAGTTGCTTACCTAAATATTTATGAACCTGCAAATGTTCTTACTCCTATAGGAAATTCCTCAGATTTAAAATTCCTAGCTAAAGTGATATATTGTTAATGGAAGTAATACTATGAATAGTACAACAAAGGAATTGACCAAATATCCCAACAGGAAAAAAATGATTGCAAAAAGAAAAAATAACGTTAAATTTCTTTTTTATTTTCAAAACATATGCATAGCTAATTTTCAACATTAATCTTTGAAAAACCTTGTGTTTCAATTTTCTCCTTCTCCCCCCCAACCCTCTCCCCTAAATGGCAAGTAATCCATATGTTAAACATGTGTGACTTCTATTCATGTAAGAAAAACTTTTTAGAAGAATTCTTTATCTTTGCTAAATGACCTTCGATTACATCAGTGCAGGTCTCTGTCTACAAGTACACATATCTGTCCTTCAAGAATTTTTAGAACCTCTCTTTGATCCCCCAATACATCCCTTAGCATCTAACCTGCTACTGAAAAATTATTCCTAAATTAGGTAACCTAAAGTAGTTAAGAAACATTCACATTAAAAGAAACTAACAAATTCTTGTTCCTTCATCATAAACTTTAAGAACTCAAGATCATAGCCATGAAATTTCAGAGTGATTTTATAGCAGATGGTGATTTTTAAAAATAAATTTACTATTTTTAATTTCATAAAATTCAATTAGCCCTAATAATTATAGCTGTCATTTGTAATATTTAAATTTTTTGCAGCTCAATTAATCCCTTATAACAGCCTGTTGATGTAGGTTGTATGGATGTTATTATTTTTTCATAAATGAGGAAATGGTTTCAGAGAAATTACATTATTTGTCCATGATTGTACAGCTAGTATACAAATGAGACATAGAATTTAAATTCAGGTCTTTTTTTTTTTTGAAGCTGAAAAATTAGATAATGAAAAGGATTAAAATACATGAAGGATTGATAACATTAAGTGTTGGGCATTTCTTTAAAAAAAAACAATAAGAAAAAGGAATAACAAAGGAATACAAAAAAATAAAACTAAAGAGATGATTGTCATGTGCTCAGCAGAACATCATAGAGGATTAAAAATATATAAAAAAATTAACCAATTTTAAAAAGTGTGTGTGTGTGTGTGTGTGTGTGTGTGTATTAGAAGAAATATTTGTGTCATAATTTTCAGGCAGCCCAATTATTCTTATATTTTCTTGATCTGTTCTCCAATCTTGTGTTTTGCATTTTTCTATTTTTTCACTATTTTATTTTTATTTTTATTCTATTTTTAGAATCTGTTTTGTTATTTCTTGGTCTATCACAGCTTCACTGGCTTCCCATTGCCAAATTCTAATTTTCAAAGAATTATTTTTAACTTTGAGAATCTTTATCTCCTTTTCTAGTTGATTGATTTTATTTTTTCATAATATTGTTTTTCCTGAATTTAAAAAGTTTTTCCTTGATATCTCTCATTTGATTTGTAAATTCTTTTTTGACTTTTTCTATAAATTCTCTCTAGTCAGGCAGCCATTTTATATTACTCTGTGGAATAGAAGTTATTTTTTCTTTCTTTCTTTTTTTTTTTTAACTTCAATGTCCTTTGAAAATGAACCCCAGTCTTTTGTGTTCCCTTCATAGGTTTCTGTGGTGGAGTTCTTTCTTCTTAGCAGGTTCATTTAAAAAAAAAAAAGAGGTTTTAATGTAAGTATCTCTAATTGTGGGATGTGGGAATGGTGCCTCTGGCTTCACTTCAGCTCTCCCCTTTAACCAGGAATCCAAAACCAAGAGTTCAGCTCTCCTGCAAGTGCTCCACAGCCAACAGCATCCCTACCTCTCTGCCTCTCCCTCCTCCTTCACCTCCCCATGTGTGGGTTCCTTCTCACCCAGAACAGTATCAGCAGCAGAACTGGGCCTAATGTTCTTAATCAGCAGAAGTGCCCCCAGTATGCACGGACTCAAATCCCAACTCCCCAAGCAGTCCAGGAGAAGATAATAGTCACTGTGGTTCCTGCTGAGGCTCCAACCACACCTAACTCTCACCAGGGCTCCCTCCTTGGTGTTTCTGTGGAGCTAGCCCAGAGATGTTTGCATTTCATATGGGTTAATTCTAGGGTCCTTCTTCAGATCTTATTGGATTGTACCAGGAGTTCCTGTGTTCTGTCCCAAGTCTTGATTTTTCACCAGCCTATGTTCATCCTGAGGTGCAGATTTGTTTTTCTTTGTGGGAAAAATATGGTGAACTTTAAAATGTATCAACATACTCTGCCATCTTCCCAGAATCCTTGAAGTTCAGGTTTTCTTGATCTTAAAGCTAGCACTCAACCATATTTTGCCCAATTTTCCTCCATAGCACATATGTATTTATTTTGAACTAAGTCTAGTCCCACAGAATAAATGGTGTATTGGATACAGTGCTAGGTCTGGAGTCCGACTCATTTTTCTCCATTGAAAATCTGGCCTCAGGCACTTATTAGCTGTATCATTCTGGGTAAGTCACTTAACCCTGTTTGCCTCACTTTCCCTCTCTGTAAAATAAGCTAGAGAAGGCAATGACAAACCACTCTAGTGTTCTTTGTCAAAAAAACTCAGAATGGATCAAAAAGATTTTTAAAAAAAAAATCAAAGAACAACACAAAACAAGTCAAATCCCATATGTTCTTGGGAAGTCTCCAATCTATTAATGGAAAGCAACATCCAAGGAGTTCAATTTTTAAATCTTGCACTTGGCCCAGAACATACTTAGTATTGTGGTTGTCAAAATGTCCTTTAAAACTAACGAAGGCTCACTTAGCACTGTTAAATTCAGGTTTAGCTCCAAAAGGAGGAAAAGCCAGAAAGTCGATTTTAATTCTATTTCCCACCTGCCTTCATCACTTGCTTAACAAAAAAAAGAAAGGAAAAAAAAACAAAAAACAAAAAACAAAAACAACAAAGTTCTGAATTCTCCTTGGTTGCCTCCATCCAACACACTAAGACATTTTGTTTTCCATTATCATCTTTTGCCCTATTCTTATTAAAGTGATAGGTGAGTATGTCAGCATTGTCAGAGATATCAACACTACTCACCGAAGTGTTTTATTAAGTGAAAAAGACAAACTAAAAAACCAAAACTCACTGGTTAGCTTTCTCTGATGGTTAATAGGCTGCGAAGTAAGCAAACTAAAGCAAAAAAAAAAAAAAAAAAATAAGCATAGCTTATTTTTCTAAGGTTTTAAGCATGAGAGTCAAAGTATAGACATTGTAGTTTTGGTCTAGGGACTTTTGGAATGAAAGGAAATCCTTGGGTAATTGTTTCCCTCCCCCACATCCAGAAGCATCCATTTGTGGCTCAGTCTAAATAGCCTAATAAGAACCCACAGAGAGACCACTCTTGATTGAACTATAGGGACCAATTTGAATTTCCGGGAAGTCTGTTTATAGAATCCTCATATTGATTCTGTTTCTAACTCAACTTCTTGACTAAAGAAATGACAGTTCATTTCATTTAATGCCAAGCAGAACTAGGGGCTCTGTGCTCAATATTTTCCCTTGTAAAATAAGCCTAACAATGCTTGCTATTGTCATTGACTCTTTCTGAATGTTGTGATGATTAATATAACTGTACCATTATTGTTGTTGTTGTGTCTCAGCTGTTTCAATCATGCCCAATTCTTCATGATCCCAGTTAGACTTTTTCTCAACAAAGATACTGGAGTGGTTTGCCATTTACTTCTCCAGCTTCTTTTACAGATGAGGAAACTGAGGCAAACAAAATTGAATGATTTGGCCACAGACACATGTCTAACAAATGTCCTCAGGTCTTCCTGACACCAGGATGCCATCACTACCCCACTTTAATGCCAAAAGTCATATTAGAGTTTAATATTTTGAATTCCATCTTCTTGCCTTCAGCTTTGACCCACATGACCATAATGCAATTTTTTCTCACATCCATTCCTTGAAATCCTATCTTAAAGGAAGACTTAGGAAGGTTCAGCTGCCTATGATCTAGTATAAAAGAAACTAGGACACATGAGGGTAAAGCAAGCAAGCTTTATTAAGGAAGGGTATGCAAAGGTCAGTACGTGAGAATGGTAGAAACAGTTTAAGGTTGACTGGGAACTAAGTGATATTGAAACCCTTCTGGGACTCCAGCAAATGGGGCACTTGGTTGAAATAGTAAAATCTGATGGATTTTTGTAGATTTCTTAATTGGATCTAATAGACCTAGCCTGTGGGAGACAGGAACAAGGCTTCTGGACTTGGATACTGATGCTGATTTTTGCTTATGGAGAGTATGGTAGAATTCTGGGGAATTACTAGTTAGCATTCAAACTCTCCAGCATTAGAAATGGCACTTTGGGCTGTCCTTTACTGATGATGTTACTCAGACAACATGACTTCGGGATTTGAGCTTTCCTGTATTACTAGGGCATTGTAAACCCTTAGTTCCTTCCAGCTCAAGATGAGTGCTGGCTCCTGAGAAGTCTTTCCTGATTCCTACCCAACTTGGATTTGGCTCTTAGATTTTTCACCCTCAAATTACTTTGTATTTACTTTCCTATGTGTATATTATAACCCTTCCTTTCACCTTGCTGCATGAAAGTAGGTACTGTTTTTTAATTTGTCTGTGTAATATTAGTGTGTCTAACATAATAGTCACTAAAAACATTTGAGTAGTTGAGCTCTTGGAGGATAGGTGAATAATAAAATTTCTTGACCTTTGAGTAGAGGTTATAATCATGTCTTAGCTTCTTGAGTGGTTTCAAGAAGTCATATTTTGAACTGGTTTTCACCATCATAAAAAGGAGGGATTTTAAGTCAAAACAAAGCAAATAGTTCCTTGGCTCAGTTTCACATTCAAACTATAGTGTTTTTTCATGACCCATTTGAGTTAATTCTTCACACCTGGCATATACTCTATAGAACAATTTCAAACATCAGAGTTCAGCAGTTGGGTATGCCATCAACACTGGAAGATGAAAACTCATTGGATGGACCCCCCAAAAATTACTTGGTATCTTTCTTTAAAAGTATGACATTTCAAAGCATAGAGAACATTAGGAATATAACAAAAGATTGTGGAAACTTTTTGTGAATTCAGTCCTAGGCAGTATAGACTGGTATAGCTGATGCAAAAACATGTAACTGGTTTTTACCAGTATGTTCACTTACACCTGGAGTTGGGGGAGAAGGAACTATGACCAGATAAGATATGTAATTAGGGGTGGAGACTCACATAGGTGAATTAGGCACACTAGTGATTGGAGAATCAGAAGAGAGACAGGCAACTTGGGACAGGGAACAAAAGATTGTATTAGGTGCTTTAAAGGTGTGTCTACTTATAGACACCTGTTCTTGCAAGATTGTGAATAAAAATCTTTTCCTGGCTTTATCAGAGAGTCTTTGTAGTTAATGTTAAGGCACTTGATTCTTACAAGATCATTTTAGAAATAAGGAAACTGAGACAAACAGTTCACTAGTAAATATCTGAGACCAGATTTGAATTCGGCTTTTCTTGACTCCAGTCCAGTGCACTATATACTGCACTACCTACCTGCCTATTCACATAATATTTGACACTATTTATATGCTACTCCTGTTGGTTCTTGGCAAAGGGCTATAGCTTTGGCCTTCCCCACTCCCTGTTTCTCAATTTTTCCTTGAACACAGAAGAAACAAATGTTGGCTCCAAATAATGCAGTTCATCAAAATAAAATTTTAAAAAACACAGAAAAAGCAATATGCTTGTTTCATGTAGCTAAAGCATGAGCATCCTTCAGTGAAGACTATTTAAAAGATGTTTTGCCCAATGTTCCTTTTCTAACTCTGCAGGGAACTTCCTATTTTAAGTCATTGTGCAAACATAAAAAACAACTTGGTCATTGAAAGTCTTTTTGGTAAGCATATGCATACAGAGTAAACAAGCAATATAGTGCTTACTTTCCTTTTTATTTCAGGACTGATGTCTTCCATTGAGCATTGAAAGTATAAACTTTGGGAGAGAAAATTCCCTACTGCTTTCTTTTGTTCTCTTTCTAATGTTCTAATTGTAAGTCTCTGTAAATCAGCCTTGATTTGTCTCCAAGATTGTTATCTTGATAAGTAGCACCAAACTCTTGTAGCATAGTTAGACTGGATCAGCATTCTTCTAGGTCAGCCGCACTCTACTAATTCCCACTGGGAATTGTGTTCAGTCTTATTCCATCTCTGTGATGTTCAGATAGCAATATTGTTATTGTTTCTGATGTTTAAGTTGATAATTATTTCAAATGGCTGTGAAAATGAGATGAAAAAGTCAGCCAGATTCCCAGAGAAAAGATCTTGCTTTAAAATAAGGTTGATAAAACTATTAACTATCTTAAAATTGATTTTTTAAATTAGTAGATAACCATTAGTAGTTGATTACTTCTTCATATGAAGGCCTGTTGAAGGCTAATTACTATTTTGTGTTGTTGCTGCCTTTGCATATAAAAGAATACTGAAATTGATTCTTTAAAAAAAAGTCTCAAAATGAACACCTCAGCTTTGTTTTGATATTTAATCAGTCTCAAACTATGATGCTCATTGCATATGAACGCACAGCAATAGATATTATTGCAGTTTTGATTACAAAACATCTTAAGAAAACAGGAAAGGTCATTGCTTTTTCAAATGTCGATATGGTTTGAAAATGGAATATAGCCTTTTAGCTATCTTTTTTTTTTTCCATTAATCAAATTCTGAGGCATAATTAGAAGAGAAAAAGAAGGGAGTTATGCAAAACTATTTCTAAATCTCAGTAAAAAAAAAAGTTTCAAAAATATAGCTGTTGAGCTGAATAAGTCAATTAAAGAAAGTCCAAAGACCTTGGAAGATAGGTTATATAGAATCTAGAATACTGATAGCATGTTAGTGAATCTAGTTGTTTTTACCATTTCTTAAGTCACATTTTTTTCCTTTTTCTTTTTGCTTTTCAAGATGAGTATAATTTGCCAATGATTTTTTAAAATATATTTCCAAATTCTCAGAAAAGCTGAAATGTTTACCATTCTTCAGTTCTTCAAAAGTCACATGTAAGTGGGAAAGCATAAGCTATTGTAGATCAGAATGTTTTGGTATTTTTTTCCAAACAATAAGAGATTTTTATTTTTCAAAATACATGCAAAGATAGTTTTTAACATTAATTCTTGCAAAATCTCGTGTTCCAAGTTTTTCTCCTTCTTTCCCATTCCTATCTCCCCCAGACAGCAAGTAATCCAATATAGATTCAATTCTTCTAAACATATTTTCATATTTAACATACTGTACAAGATACATCAGATCAAAAAGGGGAAAAATGAAAAAGAAAACAAAAAACAAGTAAACAACAAAAAATGGTGAAAATACTATGTTGTGATGCACAATCAGTCTCCTCAGTCCTCTTTCTGGATGCAGATCTATTGGAATTCAAATCTATTGGAATTGGCTGAATCAACTCATTGTTGAAAAGACCCAAGTCCATCAGAGCTGATCCTCAATACCTGAAATATACCTCTATTAGGTCATTCACTTTTCACTGGACCATGTGAGAGGTACAAACTCACTCTAATATCAACATGCAAAATTAAAGTCCCATTTTTGTCCAAAATATGAGTAATCTCTTATTACTACTCTTTAGACCCTTGTTGAAATAGTTATCAACTGCACATTCATTTTTTTTCTCACAAAGATACGTTCATGAGTAAATTCTCCTTCTCAGGATGGGAGGCTGAATCTCCTTATGTTCCTATTTGGAAATATTTGAAGTAACATCCAGGGTTGTCATTAACAAATGTACTAGGAAGCTAGAATTGGGAAGTTTGTTCTTATTGAACTAAATTTTTGACTAGAAGGTCAGGTTCTAGGTCTCTTAAACTTGAAGTTGTTATCATTCTTCAGGAATTTTTATTACTTGGCCACATGGCTCCCCTCTTTAAGAATGCCATGTATTTTCAAGGTTATACACAGTTTTTCCTTAGCTATTGTCAACAATTCATTCAGAACTCTCTTGCACATGTAAATCCTGTTTAAGTTTATACCTAAAATCACCATAACTACTTCCTAGTGAGATGGATGAGGATGATTGAAAACAAGGATTTTTCCTCAATGGATGATCTAGCTATATGCCCCAGGAGTTTAGCCAGTTTTGATTCAGTTTTTAGTTTTTTGTGAACACAAAAGTGCTGCAGTGAATATTTTCTAGAAGATGAGATATTTATTTCTTCATTTGACCTCATGGATTATGTGGGATCTCTGGATCAAAAAGAGTTAGGCATGTTGGACACTGTTTTTCACATAATTCCAAATTATTGTCTATAATGATTGAACCAATTTATAACTCCACCCATTCATGCCATTCTTCTCAATGTTAATTATTTAGTGTCATATTCTATTATTTAAAACTATTTAATATCATCTGAAGAATGCAATTATAAAGGAATATCTTTCAACAAGTGTTTATCAAACTAGTCATTGGACAAAGTACTGGAGATATAGGAAAAACAAAAAAAACATGAATTTCAGCCCTGGAAGAACAAACATTTATTTTAGAAGGAAGCTTGGAATTGTTGAAAGCATGGAGCAATTACCCAACTAATTGTTCATCCTTCTAAATGCATATCAGAGTTTGGCCAAAAGATGCTCTTCATCTATTGTTTTATTGTTGCTTGCCTGTATGGATAAATAGGCAAATTTTTTTTTGAATCATTATGTATTTCATTTAAGAGACTACAATATTTAAGGTTTGATTCAGTCAGCACAATGTCTTGTGCAAAAAACAAAACAAAACAAAACAGACCATCTGGAACAACTAAGTTATCTTTAGGGAATCCCTCTTTCATTTGTACTTGGCACTGTATCTCCAACAGTGGCAAGCATCTTTCATAAGCATCTGTCTGCCTTTCTTAGACCTCGCTTTATGTTAATAGTCAAAAGGTAGCTGAAAAGAGTTATCTCTATTATTACATCTTTCAAAGAAAATGTTAAACCTTCAAATAGTTATTGTGTTCTATTAATGCTGTGTGGTTTGTTTGGTTTTTTCAGTTAGCAAACAATATAGGGTGAATTTGAATTCTCTATCTATTTCTACTGGTTTTATGACTCCCAACAAATTCATTTTTGTGTCCTCTAATTCAACCGTTCTGCATATCTTTCCATGATCTTTTTCTTTCATAGTGTTTCTCCTTACTCTTGTAGCAGATTGGGTACTGTTATGTAAGAAATGAGGGGGCTTCGTTACCAGTGATGGAGAAAATAATTGACTTTGGAATAGTGTAGAGATCTTTTAGACAGATCCTGAGGTGGTTAAGGGGTACCATGCATAGGGCTCTGGGCCAGGAATAAGGAAGACGACTATATTTTAAATCTGATCTCAGACACTTAGTAGCTGTGTGATCCCAGCCAATTCATTTAGCAGCGGTCTACCTTAATTTCCTTGATTGTAAAATATAGTGTTCTTGATACATTCAAATAAATTCATCTTCCTGTAACTCCCAAATAAATTCGTCTTCCTGTAACTCCCAAATAAATTCATCTTCCTGTAACTAGGTACTTGTTTAGATGTTTTCTAGGGTTTCCTTAGTCTTTTAATTAGCAATCTTTCATTTAGACAGTATGTAATTTTTGTTAATGCAAGAGAAATATGGGTACTATCTTTGGTCACTGAATCTCTGCCAAGATAGAAGCCTGTAAGTTGGTTTGAGCTTTAATAAACTGGCTTCATTCCCAGTGGCTTTTGAAACCTTTTGTGAGTCAATTTTTCTTTTTTCCTTTTCATCCCTCATATTTCTCAAAACAGTATCATAAGTGAGTATTATCTGAGTGGTATGAAAATGGTTACTTGTAAGGGCCTCTTTTAGCATCCCTTAGATCTTATACTTAAATATAGAATGAATTTGGTCATTATTTCCTCAATTATGTGTCAAAATTCATTGTTAAAATAGTAACGCACCTAAGTTTGCTTCTTTTCCAAGGAAGTGTCTATTTTGCATGTTGTCTCCCAAAATTACCAAAGGCTGATTCCCTTGTTAATACATTTTTGATTAATTAAATTATGCCCTCACTCATGTCCGACCTCTATTTGGGCAGCTAATGGGAATCACTTGTGATTAATCTAAATTGTTAATGCACCATAAACATACTCAACCATTATTTTTTCTATTTCTATGTATCATACCTATGTTGGGCAAAGTCTGTTTAGGTCTATCCCTTCCAAACTATTTCTCAGAGGGATGAATTGATATTCTCCTTTGACCCAGATGGAATTAAATATAGACATAATTTCTAATTTCCTATCCATATTATTTGGCCATGTTGCATTCCTTATGGGAACTTCTATTGCTTTCTCTCTTGACACATCATATCAGAAATTGATTTTGGCTCAAAACAGTTGTTTTCTCCTCATCCAATGTCCTTAACTAACAGAAGACTTAAAATGGGCATGCTGCAACTCAATCTTACTTCTGATGATGTTTGTCTAAGACTTTTCAAAACAACAAAGTTCCCTCCGGAGGAAATTATGTTCAGTCACTATAACCTTTAAGTGAAAGGATTTGGCTTGAAATGCACTGGGTTTTTCCTTTTCTCTTTGTGAACAACAGATTATTCTCCTTTGTACTAAATTAATGTCTGAGGAAAATGAATGTCAGAAATTTGGCCCACGCAATATTCCATTTCCTTGTCAGTGTCTACCAGGTCTATTTGGCAGAAACAAAAAAGAAATAGCAAGCCACTTTGAATAAAATGTGCTGTTTTAATCAAAGGGAAACAGCACCACATTAATTTTGCTTCTAAACTGTTAAATTACAGACATGACCAAATAAAAACTTAAAACACTCTTTTTAAGAACAATGGCTTCAGCAGAAGCGACCCTCTGCTGTAATGTTACACAACTCCTGATTGTAATTAAGTGGGAATGTTTGTATTAAGCTGCTTTAAAACATATTTCATCTATGTTCAGTATACAGCCTACTTTCATACTGCTTCTACAGGGGTTTCTTATTAGAATGCCAAAAGTACATACTGACAGATGGGGCTAAAATCAACTTGCAACCCTGTTTAATGATTTTGAGACGACAGAATTTTTTGATTTTTAGAAGTGAGAATTTTTTTTAGAAAATTCTGTCTTTCTAATGTGGAATTATTTCCAGGTTTTGACTTCATTCTCTCATTTATAATTTATAATGGGCTTTGGAACATACTATTGCAGTTACTAGTAGTAGTACCACTATTACAATTACCAATAAATCACTATTTCATAATCCCAAACGCAAAGCCTACTGGTATAGAGCTCTCTCCTATGTCTATGGGAAGGATAGGCTAGAGTTTGAGAGAAGAGAGTCTTCTTTGAGTTTTCTTTGAGCTTCAATTTGCTTCAGATGTTCTTGGCTTCCAGCTCCAAGAAGGAAAATGAACAAGGCTGATTCTACTTTATGTTGCTGAAGGAAAAGTCTATGGGGAAATATGAGAGGACCTGGAAGTCTCCATCACACTAGATTTGCAAATACAAGCCACAATATATGTATGCATTGTGACATCACAATATATATACACAAATATAAATCACAATAAAAATAAACATGGGATTGAGGGAAGATTACCAGCAGCAAGATGCAGTGTAGAACTAGATTTGGCACTTTGGGTTTATGTTTCCCAACTGTAACATCACCCTTATTTTCAAAAAGTAATAAAGCATTTATAAAATGCTTCCCCTGGTCCCTTAGGAAATTGTAATATAAATACATAGTAAAATGTGTATGGTTTGAGTCTCAGGGCAGATTGATATTTTTAAGGAATTAGTGCTTTTTAATTCCTAGCAATATTATCATAAACATTTCACACAAGGTTAGGTTCTCATGCACAATAACAAGGTGAAGTAAGTATTTCTCTTTGAAAAGATGCATGACTAGAACTTAGAGAGCCATTGCCTTGTCAAACACATAAGTATGGGATGGACTTCATTAAATTCGTATTGATAACAAAGACTCCTTCAACAGAAAATGAAAAGAAACAATTGATTTATTTTCTTTTTGGAAGAATGAGTAAAGTTTTTCTTCTCTCAAATAGGTACATTTATGAGCATGTCTAGGAGTCCCTTCCAATGATGATCTCTACCCATGACGTACCACTTTTGTTTAGGTCTCCTTAGAAGTTTTTCATAGAGAATCAATTAACAGGCTAGAAACTTTTCTCACATTCTCATGGCATTACAAGGGTAACGTAGAGTTCTATGGCTATCCACACGCCATTTTTGTTCCTTGTTCCATTGCCAGCCCACTTATTCTTATCATATATTTCCTTCCTGATATCTTTTGCTTATGTTCTTTAGGGTTCTTCATTAATATATGTTACAGTCTGCTCACATTCACACTTACAGCTCTCACTGTGAGCTCTCTGAATACTCAGTTAAGATTTTAGTGGCAGGTATATCTGCCTACTGCATAGCAATATAGAATAGGAGTAAACAGAAAGAAAGGCCTTTGGTTTCATGGAATTCTTGGAGTCTATAAAGAGAACTGGAACATTTAGAAGGGAAATGGTGATTCTCTCTTAAAATATAGGTTTGATTCTTTGTCCGTCTGTACTACACGACTCAGTTAAACACACTGATGAACAATATCTATTGGATGAAGAAGAGGGAGGGAGAAGAGAGAGGGGGAAATAAGAAAGGGGAGAAAGGGGGGGGGCGAAGACAGACAGTCCTTCTCCACATAAAACCTACATTCAAATAGGAGAAGATCACATAGAGAAATGGTGGTTGTGAAGAACACTTTAGTCCTGAAAGCTACAGGGAAGATAAATAGAGCCTTAGGAGAAACTTAGAGCAGATTGCCATTTGTCCTTCCTTCTCCAGGAGTACCATGACATCAGGAAAGGGATGCCATGACATTCAAATGAATTGGATTTAAATGAGGAAGAGCTATGTGAGGTCACCTGCCTCAGGTTTACCTCCATAGCCATCTGGGTTCAGAGAGCAGACATAGATCAGGACAATTTGAGATAGCCCTGGACACAGTGGGAGACCTGACCTTATAATGCTAAGATGTTCAACAAGTCCTATTAAACAATTAAAGCTGGGAATCTCCACTTTTACCTAGTCCAAAAAAAAAATGTAAATAAATAAAGGAATCGATCTGGCAGGGAAAGACCTTCAGAGTTTCTGGTCAAAGCAGAAATGATTGCTATTCACATTTAATCTGAAATAATTGATCAAACAATGATCAAATGGAGTTTGGCTTGGTGGCCAATTAGAATCAGATTGGTTTTGGTTTAAGGCCTGGTCCTTAAAGAAATCTAGCCAGGAAATCCCAAGATTTAAGTCAGGGGATATTGGATCACGGTTTATGGTCTAAAGCGAAGAAATATAACAGTGCTGGAGTTTCTCAAGAGGTTTTGGAAGAAAAAAAATTGTCAATAAATTGACTTCAATAGAGGGCCAGCATCTCGGGCTGATAAAGAAATTTGCTGGCCATGTTTCAAGCGTTTGTTCACTGATAGTAACAGAAGGTCTGAAAGTGAGACTGTATTTCTATGAGCATATGAAGACAGAATGTGAGACAAAAGGATTAACAATTATGGGGAGATATTCAACAGACAAGGAGAGTACCCGAAGACAGAGTAAAAAATGAAAGGCAGAGAAAGTTAGAACTCTGCAGTCACAGAATTTCAGAGCTGGGAAAGGACATCCAGGATCATCTAGTACAACCCAGAATTGAAAAAGAACCACTTCTTAAACACAGCAAACCACTGCTAATCTGCCCTTTGCTTTGACTGCCATTGAAAAGCAGCCCACTTTTTTCAGTCAACTCATTTAACCTTAGTGTATCTGTAGTTCTAAGAAAGATGTTCCTTATAGAAAGCCTAAATTGCTTCCTTCTAATTTCTGCATAATAACTAAAGTCCCATTTTCTTATAAAAATTTACATTACATATTTTATCAATTCCCTTTGTTTTATGAAATAAACTTATTTTACATGAATATATAATCTGACCCCACCACTATGCTCACATAAATAAAACCAAAATAAGATGCAAGCATTAAAAATGAAATCCTCATCCTAATCACATTATGTGTAGTACTCCAAAACAAAGTCCCACTTTGGCTGTGCCTGAAAACTGTCTTTCTCTGAACATTTCAAGTTCATTTCCTCTAGAGCAGGAAGGGAGAAGTGTCTCATTTTTAGTTCCCTGGATTCATGTTTTATCAGTGTACTGACCTAAAGCAGCCTTTTGAGGCCATAGAGTCAGGCTATTTCTTCTTCCATATGACAGCTTTTCAAATAGAAGCAAAGAGCCATGATATGCCATCTCAGCACAGGTTAAGATTGCAATGGAGAGATGCAGCATCGGTCAATATGTATAAATTTAATTCACTGCCAATCTGGCCTCTCATTCCCTTGCCAATTTCCAGTATCTGGCATGGTGGGTTTTTCAAGTCAGACAACCTTTGTATGAAAGGGTGACAGAACCCTGAAGATTAGTGTAACTTTCAGATCTGACACCTGGCGCTGGGGTATGGGTAAGGGTGAGAAGAAGGAAATAATGACTAGTTGACAGGAAGAAAGCAGATTTAGGGCAAAATCACAGCTACTTATTTTAGGGATTAGGGATATCAAGACCAAAAAACAAAATGAAACACCAATCCCTTCCCTCAAGGAACTTCCATGATGCTGGTGGATAAAACACATAAATAGAAAAGTAAGGACAAATGCAGATGAAATTTGAAGAAATAGTTCATCAGGGGAATTGGAAAGGGTTTCCTGTGGAGCAAGGTTGACACCTGAGAAGAGCTTTGAAGGATGCTAGGGACATGATTGCACCTAAACAAACAGTTCATCAGAAGGACATAGATGCATTACAAAATGACATGGTGCCTTTTGGGATAAGTATCCAGACTTTCACCAATGCCTGAATATGATTCTCATTAATTATTCTGACAATTTCCAGGTCTGACAACAAAACTTCCGGAACTGTCACAATTAATTGTTCAGAGATCATATTTTCTATGAATTATCTCTCTCAAAATGAGACAGAATACAGTTTCAATTTGTAGATTCTGTTTTCCACTTCTTGAAACTATTCCCTGGATTTTTCTGCTATTATTTCTGTTTTCATTAGGAAGAGAAAGAATAAATATTGTATGCCTAGAATTTCACCCCCAGGAGAGGCAGATAGTTAAGGAGCCCCACTAAAAGGGCCAGGAATGTATGACTAGATGAGAAGTTTCTGTTAGCATGCAATGGAAAATCAAAGAGTTTTGGGGGGAAATGAGAATTCAGGATAGCACAGAAGAAAAATCATTGTAGCTATCTCCCTTGATTCACAGGTCAGTTTATCCTAACTAGACAAGATAGTGGGCCAAATAATGGTCCTGAAAATGAGATAAAAAGGGATTATCATTTACTATCAGTCCTGAATCCAATCAAGAAAACAATGTTGTTACATTAAAATGGGAAGGAAAAGAAGAGAAATGAAATACAGTGAGAATTTTCCTTTCTTGCCCTTTTGGAAAGAGAAATGAGGAGATCCAAAAAGTTCAATGTCTCTTGGCTACCAAATAGTGGAGAGTTTGAAAGTAGAGACAAAAGGATGTAGTTCTTCTGTTGAACTTAAGTAAACAAAGAAAAAACTGACAGAATATGGAGAGAGGAGAGGAAGAAAGAAAGAGGAGAGGAGAGGGGGAAAGAAAGAGGAGAGGAGGGGGAAAAGAAAGAGGAGAATAGAGGGAGAGAGAGGAGAAGAGAGGAGAAAGGGAGGAGGGGGACAAAAAGGGGAAAAAGAGAAGTGGGGGCAGAGAGAGGAGAAGGGGAGATGAAGACAAAACTCAAGAAAACTTTTTTTTTTTAAAACCCTCACCTATTGCTTGCGGTTGTAAAGTTATTTGCTAACACTACAACTTTGCTCTTCATCTCCTCTCCTAAGGGAGGCAATATCTATCTTTATTTCTGTGTCTGATGACATCACTTTTCCAAGAAAATCATTGGTATTAAAAAAGAAGCATCTTTTCTCACAATTTGCCAGAATGGCTCATCCTCCAATGAGTTACTTTGGTTCATTGCCCATTGTTTTCAATCCAGAGGATGCTGCTTTGTTAACAAATGGAGAACAATGACTACATATTATATATGTGTAATATATTAATACATACATTCACGTTTATATGCATATATAATATAGGTGTATTTATATCTTTGAATACAACATATTGCTATAGATATTAATAAAAGAAAGTAGATTTAAATTGACCTTTAGTTGCCGAATAGTCAGTAAACCCTCTAAATGTCAATGGAAGTTGCCTCACAGTAAGTGTTTACTATTATTACAAGAGATACCACCAGAAGCACAGAGACCACATGGAGCTCACTTTTCAGTACAGCTTTTTCAAGGAGATCATTTTCCCCCAAAGTTGTGTATTAAATCAATTGCTGTAGGACATGGTTAACCAGACCAGTCTAGTACCTCATGTTCAAATTAAAATAAAATACTTGTTGAAGATCTGACAGTTAATCCAAAAGAGATTTACTTAGCCACAGCAGTTGAAATTTATTTAACAACAATATTCAGCAAAAAACAAAACAAAACAAAAAAAAAAAACATTTGTGTTTCAGCTGAGCTCAGCTCTTCTTTTTCTGAGTTACTTATGGGAACCCAATGGTCAAGTATCAGGAGTCAGCTGGAGGTGATCATGGCTTTTTCCGGACTTGGTTGACTCAGGAATTCACTCCAACAAGTTGGGTCTTAATTCCTGGATCCAATTAAATCTGAAGAGAATTTTCAGTACTTTTTTAATAGAAAAAAAATACCCTTAGTGAAATGAATCAGAGCCTTGTTGCTCTTGTTGCTTATTAAAATTCTTTTTGAAAAGGTTCTTCTAAATATGTATGCGGGAGATACAGAGCTATAACTTGAGCTATATATGGGACAGTGGAATATGGTGAGGAAATATAATAATATGAGAGAATGAAAAAGGATTATTTGATATAATAGAAAATTTTAAAATGAAAAGTTTATTTTATACCCTTAAAAATTTTGTGTTAAATAAAATTATTACATGCTACAATTTGAGAACAATTACAATATAAATGTTTAGTAAAATAATACTTCAAACTTTTTAAATTAATTCAAACATTAAAATTAAAAAACATTAGCATGAAAGTAGTATATTCATAAAGGAAATTACAGTTCATTCAGCATGTAGAGTAAAGAAGTGCAAGGATGGGAGAAAAGCTAGTGAGCGAATCTGACCTGTTACTAGAAATAGCCTGTATAAAAACTAATACAAGAGCTTGGTAATGCTCTTTCCTCAAAGCATAATGCAGATTTATCCTCTTTTTTCCTTTGGGGTAAAGGAAGTGCTGACACAACAATTCTTTGAAGATACTAGTATATTCAAATCCAAAAGGACAGATTACTTCAGAAACACTTTGCCTCTTTTAAAAGCAATTTTCAGAACTGTTGTTGCTCTGGTATGTCATTTAAATCACTTGCTTCTTTTTGAAGGGACTATAAATAAATCTATCCTTTGACCTTCATCTCTTGTACCTGATAACAAGGATGTTTGAAGTTCTTTGTGGACAAAGAATCTCCTTGTGAACTTGAAAACACATTCCTGTGGACCGTGTTTCTTTCCCAGTCCTCTTTTATAAGTGATGATCTTTTCTATAAAGGCAAGGTAGAGTGGTGGAGAGCCACACTGGCTTCGTGTTGGGAACTTCAATGGAAATACTACTTCTCACACTCAAGGCATATCTTCTAGTAATTTGTATCCTGGGTTAACCTTGCAATTAAACACCATTCTACTTTCCTACGGGGTGTGAGTCCCCATTCCAAGAAAACAGGGAAGGCACCAGAAGACATGCATTAAGCTATTTTATTTCAGCTGAAAAATGACAAATTAGTTGAAAACAGTAGAGTACTTGGCTGACCTTCTTTTGAACTTCTTCACAGGGCTATTTTTTGATTTCTATAAAACAGATCAATAGCAACAAAAAGCACTAGGACTATTTGGGAAATGAGACATTTATCTGAAAAATTCACTGCAAACATTTTTGTAAATTATACACATATATTGTTTACTAATTGTGTATATTATAAAGCTAATGGAAAAAATAGAAAATTTAAAACTAAATAAAAAATGAATATCATGATCCATAACCAATAGAGAGCCACTGCTGTTGACTAAATGGAAGAGTCAAATGGTCAGTTCTGCATTAGTCATTTTAATTGTTTTGTGGAAGATTGAATAGAATGAGAGATTTGAGACATATTAACGAGGTTATTGCAATAATCAGTACAAGAGGTGAACTTAGGTATTGGCACTGTTAAAAAAAACTGATTACATGTGCAAGATTTTGAAGTGGAAATGATAATATTTGACAACTGATTGGTTTTGTAAGGTGAGAAGTGAAGAATAATGTCAATACTGAATAGATTGTCATACCACCGAAAGAACTGCAAAAATTCAAAAGCTCATTTTGAGGGGAAAAGTAATGAGTTCTGGACATATTGAAAACTAAAGGACTTCATGTTTTAGAAGTCTAATAAGCAGTTGGTGATATAGGACTGTAACTTGGCAGAGATTAAAATCTGAGTCATCTGAATAGAAATGGCAATGAATGAAAGCTGATAGGAAAAAAGCTTAGTGAGAAAAAGCTAAGTGAGAAAAAGCTATGAGCCCATCCTTGGGGTATACTTTTATCTACAAATGAGGATCACCATAGGAGACTAAGAAGAAGCCATCAAAAAGGTAATAGAAGGACTGAGATAGATATATTATGAATAGGAAAAGAAAAGAAGTACCTGAGGAAAATATGATCAACATTCAAAATATGAAATGTTGCAGAAAGTAACCAAAAGGTGAAGTGTTGAGGAAAAGCCATCACATTAAACACTAAAGTGATTAATGGAAATTTATGAACTCCTGGAGAGAGAAGTTTCAGTTGAGCAAGGATAAAAAGGAAGTTGAAAACCTCCAAGTAAGCAAGGAATTTTGAAAAGGAGCTGGGTTTGGAGGGAAAATGTAAAGTCTGACATCTGGCTGCTCACCTAGTAATATCCACAATCACCAATGGAAAGGGATACACTGAATGAAGATCTCTAATGGGAATGTGGCTTTGAACTATAACCTAATTGTGACTTGAGACTCTGTAATCCCAAATTGAATTGTAGTTAAAGAACTGCAGTTGTTCCATTGTCTTAGATGAACATTTCCCTTCCTGTTTCCCATACACACCTTTTAATTAGCTTTTAAGTACTTCATTTAAAGGCAAAGACAATTGTGGGAATTCAGATAACAGAAATCTTTCATCCAATAATATCTGCTTATATAGAAGTTCTCTAGGGAAATTTTAATTAAAAGTTAATTATTTACTAATATTTTTTGTTTTGGGGATGGACTTGTATGTTTAGAATATAAACCTGGATTCCCCCCAACAATGAAATAAAAGGTCAGGGTGGGGATGGATGGAATGGGGAAGGGAGAGCTTCTGGTCTCTAAATCTTAGTGTTTTGCAGTTTGTTTGTGTAGACGGGAGCATGTGTGTTATTTATTGTCACTGCCCCAAAACTCTTTTTAATGTTTTAAAAGTTATTTTTATCAAATAATTGCCGATTATGTATAAACAAATTTTTTTCTAATAATCCTTTAAACTTTTAAGTACTAAATTCTCATTCTCCTTTTAAGCCTGTACCCTTCCTTGAGATGGCTGTGCTTTTATTTCAATCATACATGTGAGGTCAGGAAAAAGTTCTTTGAATATTAGCCATATTACAAAAGAATAGACAAACAAATACAGTAATAAAAATAAAGAATTTTTTTTTAAAAATTATACTTCAATCTGCCTTCAAAGTTCATCAGTTCTCTCTCTCTCTGGGGGTAGATAATATTTTTATCATGGACCCTGTGGAATTTTCTTGTGTGGTGATAGAGTGGTTGATCATCTTTACAAAATTGCTATTATTTTGTATGATGTTCTGGTTCTGATAACTTCCACTTTGCATCAATTCATATAAATATTTCTAGGTTTTTCTGGAATGATCCTACTCATTATTTTGTATAGCACAATAATATTCCATCATGTTCATCTACTATAACATTCCCCAATGGATAGAAATCCCCTTGTTTTCCAATTCTTTGCAAACACAAAAAGAGCAACTAAAAATACTTTTTTGTACTTAGAGATACCACTCCCCCATTATTAAAAAATCTCTTTGGGATACAGACTTATTTGTGCTATTGCATGGGTATGTATAATTTTAAAGGTCTTTGGGGCAGTTTCAAAAAATTCCATATTTTCCACATCCCATTAAACATTTGTCATTATTGCCTTTCCATATTCTTTAACTATTCATTCACTGGGAAATTTTTATTTTTATAAATTTGGCTCAGTTGCAGTTATTTGCAAAGAGAGACCTTTAACTGAGAAATTTGTTGCAAGTTTTTCCCTATTTTGTTTTTCTTCTCATTTTGCTGCATCAGTTTCCTTTGTGCAAAAGCTTTTTAATGTTATGTAATCAAAATGACCTATTTTACTTCTCATAAACTCCTTTATCTTTTATTCAATCATAAACTTTTAGCCGGTTTATATATCTAACAAGTACACTTTTCCATGTTTCTCTAATTTAATTATAATATTACCCTTTATGTCTAAATCATTTACCCATTTTGGTTTTATCTAGCTTTTTATGCTAATCTATGCATAGTTTCTTACAAACCGTTTTCCCCACAATTTTTGTAAAATGGTGAGAAATACTCACAAAGCTTGAATCTTTGGGTTTTTCAAACTCTAAACTGCTGTGTTCATTTAATATTGTGTTCTATGTCCCTAATCTACTCCACAGATTCACCACTCTATATCTTATCCAGGAACAGATTAGTTCTGGCTTTTGGAAGATTTTGTTACTTCCAAAGTAATATGATTGGGGGAGAGATGTGATCATTGCTCCCCTGTTCTGCACTTTGCTCCTTATCCAAGTAGGGTTTCTGGTTCCTTGCTATTAATATTGATACTATACTTGGGGATTCCTTCTCTCTTGGGAACAAAAGGAATGCTATTCCTCAGTCTCTGATCCCCTGGACCTGGAAATAATAGCGTCCCTCAGGCCTTCCACTTTCTTTTAACTGAAAATGTTTCTCTCTGTCCTTGAACTGGGACACAGAAATGCATAAAATCAATGGAGCTCCCAACCAGAATCTAGTTCTATCTAAATCCAGTGCTAGTACAATAAGCTTTGCATTCTCTTTCTGATCTCTTTCTGATGCTCTTGACTTATTTAGCTTGGGAGATATAAAAATCATTCTTGTTTCTGTCTCCATTGTCCCACAACTAGTATTTTGTCCACATGGATTCAGGGCTGGTCTCCTCTTCTAGTGATAGATTTGTTTTTCTAATTTCCTGTATTTTCTTGTGCTGGAGTTTTCATTGGGGCTACCACTCCTAGTCAATTCAATTTGAAGCATTTTTAAAAAGTTGTTTGAAGGGGAATGATAAAAGACTTCAGTTGTGTGCTTCCCTAATCCATTACCTTGGCTCTGTCCCTAGAAATTTATTATGCTATTGTTAATTTTTTTCTTATGTGACTCACCATTATGAATCTTCTGAAAGAGTCTGTCATCTAAGTGTGATGGTGCTTACAGGAAATAGTGAATAGCCTGACATGTTAGATTAGCAACAAGGCTGTGGAACCCAAGGAACATCTTAGGTTTGGAATTGTAGTTTTCCCATGAGGAAACTTCACAGTGCTCTCCTTTGGTATATGATATGAACACTCCTGAAAAATTAAATCAGAATCTTTACTATGTTTAGCTATAGTTTAAAATCATTTACCTGAGTTTTTTTTTTTTTTCTAAAGGGCTTAGTATTTCTTTAACATTTAAAATGAGGAGCATATTCATCTCTTGAGCTTTGTACTTTTAAAATTAATCAATGATAGACATTGCAGAATGACAGAATATTCCCCTGGTAAAGGTGAAAGACTTTGGATTCCTACCTAGTAACTGAGCTGATTACTTTTTGTTTCCTAATATTAAGCTGCCTGCAGCATTTCCTTTGTACCAAAAACCTTGGCACCCTGGCCTTTTTTTTTTCTCATAAATCTAATTATCCATATTCTTTAAAATAAGATTACTTTTTGTGAGCAATTAAGTGAAATTCAGTCTTCTTAAACTCTTCAATATTGCTATGAATATTTATAAACTTAATAGAACTTCACCCTAGTAGGCAGTCCTTTTAATCTTATTTGAAGCAGCATGAGGTCCAAGTCTCCCTGGATTAAGATCATATTTTTTTTCCTCTGGCAGGGGGAAAAAGCCTCTTTTTAATGAATTATTTGACTAGACAAGCTCCATTCCTCTTCCAAAGCAGTTCTTGAACATGAAAGACTGACAATTCAGCCCATGTTGCTCATGGAGTATGTCATTTCTATCTCAAGCTCAACACTGATTTATATAGTAATTGAAACGTCTGATTCTGAGGCTCTGTACATTTCACCATAGTGGTTCGGGAAGAGTATTAGAAACCTGTACAAATGTGCCCTCTACAGGTAACAGAAAATGGGGGAGACATTTTTCTTGTGATATTCATGTGAAAATTGGCTCACAATTGTCTTAGCCAAACCCAAATTGAAATTGAGCTCCACAAGTCATAAAGTGAGATTGAGGACAATTTTTGTGGCCTCACTGTAGCCCTTTTCAATATTTCTTCCATGTCAGATTTTTCTGTCTCACTTTTAAAAATGGCATAGGAATGGAAATTTGGTAGGATCCAAAAATAGATTTTTTGTGTGTGTGTGTGTGTGAAGAGGGAAAATGGCTCCATTTCTCATTTAGGATTACATTTAGGATGTAATAATATTTAATAAAACATATCGGTTTTATTCAAGGGAAATTTATGTACTTAAAAAGAATACAAGGACTGATTGGACATTGCTTCAAACAGAAACCCTTTAAAGACCATAGTTTTAAAAGGTCAAGGTCCTATCACATCCAGAGCTATCTCCAGTCATCTTGATCTATATTTTGCCACTGGGACAATTGGATTGTAGAGAAAAAAATGAAGCTGGTGTCTTTACCTAGTCCTCCCTCATTCAAATCCAGGTTATTTACATTTCATGGCACCATATTCCTGATGTAATGGTCCTCTTTGAGAACAAGGACAAGCATCAGGGCAGTAGATTTTCATGTAAGGAAAGGAAAACTAAATAATGAAATTAAATTACAAGAAGGCCATTGAATAGTTTCACACCAAAGACTATAAAAATATTGTTCCAAGATTGGTGAATTCTTAATTGTTTATATAAAATCAAGCTGAAAACAGGAAACTGGGAAAAGAGAAGGAAGGAACTGTGACTTGGAAGAGTCTTTGACTTTCATGAAGACCTTATTATTGTTTTCTAGAAATTTTTGGTCTAAATCTATGAATACATCCATATAGGGAGTTTCCAGATGAGGAAACTTCCTTTACCAAAGTTGACTGACAACTGCTCTACAACTCTGTCTCAGTGAATTGTATAGGGTGATAAGAAATTAATTACATTTCTGGAGTTACATAACCAGTATTTTTAAAATCAGAATTTGAATCCTATTTACCAAGACCTTCTTATGCACTATTACATGCTACCTTTTTATTATTATTATGGCTAATCAGAAAAAAAATCTCAATTTAATATTCTAATTATTTGAAGAAAGCTAAAATATAGGTGAGGAATAAAAAGATCAAAGAGTGGTTGAGTAGAGTAAGGATAGGACTGCAATATAAAGGGCAAAATAAAAACATTGAAACTTAATAGTTGTGAATGTTTGAAAACATGAAAGGCTGTAATCCAAATCTAAAGAAGGTTGTCTATGGCAGCCATATTACTTTTGTCTTCCCACATCCTAATATCCAGAATTTGCAGCATTCTACTGAATCTTCAGTACAGTACAGTGATATCAATTCTTATTTTTAAAAAGTATTTTTAGTTTATTTCCCAAACAGTGATTATAAACTTAGGGAGTGCTTTAGCTTAGGAAGTAGTACAAGAGGAAAATTAACTTACAGATGGATCAAGAAGAGTTGAAAGAAATTAATATATGACCGATTTGTTACAGGTTTTAACAGAAAAGTAAAATCCTGGACCTTTCTGAGTGAAGTTAAAAGGGTTAATTATTCCCAGCATAAGGAATGCAAGCATTAGAACAAGACTTTCAAGCAAGTTATTTTATCAAACTTATACCCATATTTGCTTCTTCTTCATCTCACTATTGTTGTTTTCTTTCTTTGGGGGGATTTTACCTTCAATGACATAATTGGTTTGAGTTTAAAGGGAACAAAATTTAAGGTGCCCTGGATTTATGCTTAATAGCTTTGTTTTCATTCATAAATATAAGCACAATTTTTCTGCATATAAACAATACATTAAGTGGAAGTGATATGTTTGTTACAACAGATGTGCCTAGCATTAGATATCCCAGCTTTTTAAACTGTGGCTCATCACCTTATATGGGGTCTTATAACTGAATGTGTAGGTGATAAAAGTATGATTTATTATCAGCAAGTTTGATTCATGTATGTTTTATATACATATATACTTGGGGTCGTATAAAAATCTCTCAGGCGAAAAGAGGTCACAAGTGAAAAAAGTTTAAGAAGTCCTGCTTTAAATGACCTTACCACTATTACTTCCTGTTGTCAGTGAAATATAGTCTTTTTAGATAAAGAATTTAATATTTCCTCACTTTTTTTTCCTAAGTCTATAAACACTTATCCCTACAAAATCCAAATGCAATGTGTTGAGAATAAAACTTTTGATGGCTATTAGTATGTGGTGATAAACCTGTTCATCATCCTGTTAACAAAAATCTGCATACGTTTTGTATTCTGTCATTTTCTTCTTTGCCATAGTAAGCCCTATTTTGGATCTCATGATGTTTCCAAATTACTCTAAGAAACGGCTGTCCTTGTTCTCAATTGCCTCCTAAAAGGAAGAAGAAAATCCATTGTGGGATTACTCTGCCAGCTAAGTGCTTTTGTTATTTTTTTTCCCTGCTTCTGTATAGTAGAACAACTAAATCTATCATTTCTAATGCTGTTCTAAGATCCTCATAATTGCAGCACTTAGACTTAAAAGTCATAATTTATCATCATTCTGTTTGCAGTTGCTACATTATTTCAGTCAAACTCAAAAAAAATATTTTTCTAATAGTCTTTCTCAAGGTGATTTTGACCTCTCCATTATGTTGAATAAATAACTCATTGTATTTTTCTTTTTTTTGGCATATTGAATATATGTTTATAAAAAACTATATGAGTTATATTTGTGTGTGTGTGTGTGTGTGTGTGTATTTTCTGTGTAGGAATAGGGACTGAAATTGTGTTGTGGGTATAAAGAACTAACAGATGAAGAAACATTTTTCTACTTATTCAAGGTAGCATTTTCTCTGTAATTTACATTTGAGAGATTACTACTAATTTGCCTAAACTCATGGTGGTGTGTGTGTGAGCAAGACTGGATTTGAATTCAGGTATGGATGTTTCCAAAGTTTCCTATCCACTATAAAGTGTAGAATTTACCCTTTAGTATTTATATTTTACAGAGATGGTATGGAATAGTGGGTTAAGTATTGGCTTTGAAGCCAAAAAGACCACAATTTCAAGTCTTGCCTCAGACTAGCTATATGAATGGGAACAAATCATTAATTATTTTAGTGTTGTTGACAGCTCTTTAACAGAAGTGTCAAACTTCGGGGTTACAGGATTGCAAGTAGCCAATAGAACTCATGGGCCAAACCTGACTAAATTGAGAAATGTTAAAAATAAATGAATTAATAGAGTACAATGCAGATAATGCTAATTTGGGGCATTCTAAGTCAATGTGCAACCTAGATCAATTTGTTTGATTGATACCCTGTCCTATGCTGCAAAGGAAGTGCCAACCTGCATAAGTAAGATTTGCTTCATCTAGGAATCTGCTTCCTCAAGAAAACCACAGATCCATTCCCTCATTCTGACATGTCAAATCCTTTAACCTCCCAATGATACAGATAACTTTCTATTAGTATAAGTTGTAGAGAAGATCCTGATGTGCATTGGTACATTAAATATGCTGACTTGTGGGTCCCCTTTCCCAAGGAAATAACCATATTCATCCTTGACCATAACCAGGGAGAAATAATTTATTCCACTCACTTTTATTTGGGAATATCCAGTCCCTAGTCACAAAGGGGATAATGATACTGTCTGCCTCTGTGTATATTATTTTTGGTTTTGAAATCACATTTCTAAGACCAATATGGATAATATATTGACTATATGTGTTCATGTACATTTTTTGTACAAATGTACGTATTTGCAACTGCAGCATAACACTGTATATACATCTTGACCTTTGATTGTATAGATTTGTGAGTTGGGGTAACAGAATAACTACAGATACATCTCATTTCACCTACATTTACTCCATTTCAAGAGAGATTTAAACCAAATTTTATTGAAATCATTGATACCATGAGCTTCTTTTTGATAGGACCAAGTAAATATAAATCTCTTTGTATTGTTCTTAATGCAGTTTCCTCAATGGCAGCTTTAGTCAAATGATTTAATAATTAATCTTGATTACTGTCTTATGGCTATGTGGAGGAAATCTTGATATTTTAAGGTTATTGCAATGGAAGACATTGTGCAGCTCCTATTATTTTGGAAAGGTTCTTCTTACCCTATAACAAACTCTCTTGTCTGTTTCCTGAGAACCAGCCTGTCTAATAATCAGAGGCAGGTGATATTTTAAAAAATTTTTTTGACTACTGAAAAATATTAAATGAAGGAATAGAGATCTGTATCTATGGAAAAAAGGTACTTGTGTGCATGAAATCACAAGCCAAGAAGTTTTGACTTAACAGTAAGTAACAAAGGATATCTGGGTGGTTCCTTATATAGTATACAGAACTTATTTTCCTATGGCCTCAGACACTTAATGGGCGAGTCACTTAATTCTCTTTTTTTTTTCTCATCTGTAAAATGAGCTAGATAAGGAAATGTCAAACCACTGTAGTGTTTCTGCCAAGAAAACCCCAAGTGGCTTCCCAAAGAGAGAGAAGTAACTGAAAATGACTGAATAGCAATAAAAAAGTAACAAAGGAGAGTGAGAATAATGGTCATTATTATTGTCATTTCAGTTTGAAAAAAGTGTCTTACCAGTACAATCTCACGTGAATGTCGTAAGAACACTATATATTAGACACTAAAAAGTATTATACTGAATTTACAAATGAGAAAGTTAAGTCTAAAACAATATTTATGGTCATAAATGCTTGTGCTTCCATCCTTTCATTTTCAGCCTTACTACCATGGCTATAGCTCAAGATCTGTTGCCAGGACAATTATATTGTAATTGTAATAAAGGCCTTTTCCACTTGTTTTCTTTCTTTCAGGCTCTCCTTCCAAAAAATATTCTCAACATCACTGTCAGATTAATTTCCTTAGGCTCAGCTTCAGTCATATCATTCTTCTAGTAAAACTTTTCTCTTCTTTGCATAATTCATTAATTCTAAGCTCCTTAGTTTAGGCTTTCAAGTCCCTCTGGGTTCTGTCACTAACCTTCCTTTTAAGATTGACCTTCTCTACTCTCTTTACAAATACTTTCACCTCTGACCAAACTACTACTTACAGTTTCCTGAATACACACCAGCTTCCTGATTCTCCTTGGCTTAGCTTCTATGTTTCTTTTTCATATAACACTCTCCTTCCCATCTCTAGTTAAGTTTTATCCACTCTTTAAGATCCAGTTTAAATACTCCCATCTCCAGAAAGATTGTTTTATTTTCCCAAGTAGTACATGTTCTCTCATATTCCATAGCATGTTTAAAGCACTTAACACATACTGCCACATACTAAAGTTCAAAAGCAGGGTAGTTTGTTGGAGGAAACACTTAGGAGGAAAAAAAATAGAAACAATGATTCTTATAGTATTATTTCATAGAATTTTTGTGAGGAGAGTACATTATAGGCCTCAAAGTACAATAGAAAATGGATATATTAAATTAGTATATATGTTTTATCTCCTTAATAGATGATAAGTAGATCACAAGTTCCTAAATGATAGGGATCAAGGATTTGTGTGTGTGTGTATATGTGCATATGTAAATGATGCAAAAATGAGTGAAGACAACTTTCTTTCCATCCTTTTTTTTATATTTTCTTATCAGACTAGCTAAGAAAAGGAAATAACTTGCCTTCTGGTTTGAAGTAGATAGTACCTACTAGAAATCTTCCTGTAGTGCCACAATGTGCCAACTGGGAAACTCTTGAAGGCACACCAGCTCACGCTTATATCCTTTGCAGAAGAGAAGCTCAGTAGGAACAGGTGCAGAGACTCATTTTTATTTTCAACAAGGTGATAATATAGGTCCCCTTCCTAGTTTCATTTCTGTGATCCTATATTTTAATTCAATTCTACATTTTTTAGAGCTTACAATTTGCACTTGGGCACTGGAGATAGAATGACAAAAAATAAAACACCCCTTATCTTTGAGCTTATATTTTTCTGAAGGTAATGTAGGTGAATAAATAGCACACTACAAACAGATAAGGAAATGCAAATGTATACCAAATAATTTTGGAGAGGGGAAATAGGGAGAGATGGCTATGGGAAAGATATATTTCCCATTCCAACCATCACCTCTATCCCTTCCTTCCCAACTTTTCCCCCCAATCTCAGGTTTAATATTTTTCGGTATTTTATTCACATATTTGGGTGCATGAATTTTTAAATCAATTCTGTCATGTGTGTAACAGAAATTAGTATATTATATCTATGTAAATAGATATGGATATAAAACACCACATAAAGCTGGTTCTATATTAATATCCCATGTTATTTATTTTCACTCTCATGTTTCTTTGTTGCTTGAGTTTCCCATGAATACATAAAATTCTAAGATAACATCTTTATTTTGAATTCTACTTTCATAACCCATCACTCTAAACCCATCAAACAGAGGAGACTTCTTTTTGTTTCTCTGGAGAAGAAAATGCTCTGCCTTTTACCCATTAGCAATGATTCTCTTTCTTGATTTGTTTTGCTTAATGTAATCCAAATGTCAATACAATTACCGTAGTGCAACTTCCAGGGCTTTTCTTAAGTTAGAAAGTCATAATGACTGGGAAGTTACTTTTTTATGTGTGCTGTGGGTTACAACCTATCATTTAGAAAGTACTATGTTAATGACATATAATGCATTCTCTACTTATAAAACAATATTAAAAGATCTATCATATTCTTTGTCAACTTTGCTTATTTGAATATACTTTATGGATCATTTAGCAACTTATGTCTTTTGAATAAGAACCTCATGACTATTGTTTGACCTTAATAATATTTTAAGAATTCATATGAGCCTTTCTTTGGAAAATTGCAACTTATAATATTTTAAAAAATATTTGAAGAGGTAATTTCTGAAATTATTATTATATATTATAATTCCCTAATATATTAACTCTTGCAGATAAAATGAAACTATACTGTGGTTCAATATATCTTTGACTTGAAAGAGACATTATAAATTGAATTTCTTGTATACTTTTTAAAAGTTTTGAATAATGCCTTTTTCAAAGACTCCCAAACTGAGGCTTTTTCCTAAACTATGATAGAAAGAATTCAGAGAGACCAGTCAAGATAGCAAAGTAGGAATAATCAATATAGAACACTTTTCTACACAATACTTGAACAAAGACATAGAAAGACTACCTCACCAAGTGGCTATTGAGAACTACTAGTAGTAACAACATAGTTGACCATGTTTTTGTTTTTTTGTTTTTTTTTTCCAACTTAAAGAGTAGGGACAGAAGCCTTTTAATAAATGGCTCTCAGATCCCAGGTCAGAGACCTTCAACCATCAATCATTTTACTTATTCTGAATCTACAGAACCTTCAAGTTAGCTGACAGATACTGAGACTAGCCATAATCTAGAAGGGCACTCTATTGCCTTAAACAAGCCAGAGGTCAGGAGGGTTCCAAAACTGGACCAGATATAGGGCAATACAATTTTACCCTAAATTAGGTTTCTTAGGGCACATTAAAAGTTATTGGGTTGCCATTCTGAACTGTTTCTGAGATCCCTGAAGAATAGAGGATGCTATATCAGGAGAAAGCAGAAGTAGGACTCTATTGAATATAAATTATGAATAAAAAAGGCACACAAATGATCTTTAAAAATCCACAAATTCTGGTCCTGACACATTTCTAATTCAGCAAATAGGGCTTGAAAAATGAGTAAACAAAAACCAAAAAAAATGTATCTAATCATAAAGACCTATTATGGTTAAAAAAAAAAAAAAAGTCCCCCACACAAACTCAATCCTCAAGTAAAAACATAAATTGGTTACAAAGTTAATTGTAAAAATTTCTGGGAAGAAATAAAGTAAGAACTAAAAATGAAATAAGAGCACTGAAAAGAGAATAGGAAAAGATATGCGATCTTTAGAGGAGCAACCTAAAAGGGAAGCAGCTGCATAATTTAAGAAATATACAATGTTACTGAGGTAATTGACAGCCTGAAATTGTGATGGACCAAATAAAAGTTAATGATGCCATGACACAATTAAATATATATATTTTTCAAAAAATAAAAAGGAAAGCAATGTAATACATTTACATACATACATAAATACATATACATATATATATACTTACATAAATAAATATACATATATGTATATATACAATTATAAATGCATATACAGAGAGAGAGAGAATTGTTGGACTATCTGAAAGCTATATCAAAAAAGGCTTAGTCTATTCTAAGAAAGCAAAAAAGGAAAAAGCATTGCTTAGAGAAAACTGGTATAAAAATACACTAAAATCAGGGGTGGGGGATAAAAGTGAGAATAGAATTATGGAGTAAAAAATTGAATTGTTTCCCTTCAAAATTGAAAGAAATAAAAGATAAGTACTAATGATTGGGGTTTGAATAAAGAGTATTATAGCATCAGAAAGTAGAAGCAAAATAATCAAACAATTGCAAGGAACACTTGTGGTTTACAAATTCCTTTTTCACTACCCTCTTTTTTTTTTTTTTTTTTTTTTTTGTAAAGAGGTGCTAGGGAGCAAAGAGAGGGGTATAAAAAGTACAAAAGAATAGAAGGAAGGGTAAAATGCAATTAGTGATATTTATTATGAATGTGAATTAGATGACCTTACCCATGAAATAAAATAGGATAGCAGAATGGATTAGAAGTCAGAATCTGCTTGGAGAAATGCAATCTTTTATTATAATTTTCTATTGACAGTACATATACATGGGTAATTTTTTACAACATTATCCCTTGCACTCACTTCTGTTCTGACTTTTCCTTTTCCTCCCTCTACCCCCTCCCCTAGATGGCAGGCAATCTTATATATGTTAAATATGTTATAGTATATCCTAGATACAATATATGTGTGCAGAACCGAACAGTTCTTTTATTGCACAGGAAGAATTAGATTCAGAAGGTAAAAATAACGCAGGAAGAAAAATGAAAATGTGAATAGTTCACACTCATTTCCCAGTGTTCCTACTCTGGGTGTAGCTGATTCTGTCCATCATTGATCAATTGGAACTGAATTAGATGTTCTCTTTGTCGGAGATATCCACTTGATCAGAATACATCATCATACAGTATTGTTGTTGAAGTATATAATGATCTCTTGGTTCTGCTCATTTTACTCAGCATCAGTTCATGTAAGTCTTTCCAAGCCTCTCTGTATTCATCCTGCTAGGCATTTCTTTTTTATTATTATTATTATAGTAACTTTTTATTGACAGAATCCATGCCAGAGTAATTTTTTTTACAACATTATCCCTTGCACTCACTTCTGTTCTGATTTTTCCCTCCCACCCTCCATCTCCCTCCCCTAGATGGCAAGCAGTCCTATATATGTTGAATATGTCCTAGTATATCCTAGATTCAATGTATGTGTGCAGATCCAAACAGTTTTCTTGTTGCACAAGGAGAATTGGATTCAGAAGGTAAAAATAACCCAGGAAGAAAAACAAAAATGCAAACAGTTTACATTCATTTCCCAGTGTTTTTTCTTTGGGCGTAGCTGCTTCTGTCCATCATTGATCAATTGAAACTGAATTAGGTCTCTTTGTCCAAGAAATCCACTTCCATCAGATTACATCTTCATACAGTATCGTTGTTGACGTATATAATGATCTCATGGTTCTGCTCATTTCACTTAGCATCAGTTCCTGTAATTCTCTCCAAGCCTCTCTGTATTCATCCTGCTGGTCATTTCTTACAGAACAATAATATTCTATAACATTCACATACCACAAATTTACCCAACCATTCTCCAATTGATGGGCATCCACTCAGTTTCCAGCTTCTAGCCACTACAAATAGGGCTGCCACAAACATTTTGGCACATACTGGTCCCTTTCCCTTCTTTAGTATCTCCTTGGGTTATAAGCCCAGTCTGCTAGTCATTTCTTACAGAACAATAATATTCCATAACATTCATATACCACAATTTACCCAACCATTCTCCAACTGATGGGCATCCACTCAGTTTCTAGCTTCTAGCCACTACAAACAGGGCTGCCACAAACATTTTGGCATATACAGATCCCTTTCCCTTCTTTAGTATCTCTCTAGGATATAAGCCCAGTAGTAACACTGCTAGATCAAAGGGTATATACAGTTTGATAATGTTGGGGGTATAATTCCAGATTGCTCTCCAGAATGGTTGGATTCGTTCACAATTCCACCAACAATGCATCAGTGTCCCAGTTTTTCCATATCCCCTCCAACATTCATCATTATATTTTCCTGTCATCTTAGCCAATCTGACAGGTGTGTAGTAGTATCTCAGAGTAGTCTTAATTTGCATTTCTCTGATCAATAGTGATCTGGAACACTCTTTCATATGAGTGGAAATAGTTTCAATTTCATCATCTGAAAATTGTTCATATCCTTTGATCATTTATCAATTGGAGAATGGCTTGATTCTTATAAATTAGAGTCAATTATCTATGTATTTTGGAAATGAGGCCTTTATCAGAATCTTTAACTGTAAAAATGTTTTCACAGTTTGTTGCTTCCCTTCTAATCTTGTTTGCCTTAGTTTTGTTTGTACAAAGGCTTTTTAATTAGATATAATCAAAATTGTCTATTTTGTGATTAATAATGATCTCTAGCTCTTCTTTGATCACAAATTCATTCCTGTTGAGGAAGTCAAGCACAAGTCTGAGAGGTAAACTATCCTACATTCCTCTAATTTATTTATAATCTTGTTCTTTATGCCTAAATCATGGACCCATTTTGTTTTTATCTTGGTGAATGGTGGTAAGTGTGGGTCCATGCCTACTTTCTGCCATACCAATTTCCAGTTTTCCCAGCAGATTTTGTCAAATAATGAATTCTTATCCCAAAAGTTGGGATCTTTGGGTTTGTCAAACACTAGATTGCTAAAGTTATTGAGTATTTTGAACTGTGAGCCTAACCTATTCCACTAATCAACTACTCTGTTTCTTAGTCAATACCAAATGGTTTTGGTGACCACTGTTTTATAATATAGTATTAGATCATGTACAGCTAAGCCACCTTCATTTGATTTTTTTTTCATTAATTCTCTTGAGATTCTTGATCTTTTGTTCTTCCATATGAATTTTGAAGTTATTTTTTTCTAGGTCATTAAATTAGTTTCTTGGGAGTCTGATTGGTATAGCATTAAATAAATAGATTAGTTTAGAGAGTATTGTCATCTTTATTATATTTGCTCGGCCTATCCAAGGGCACTTAATAATTTTCCAATTATTTAAATCTGACTTTATTTGTGTGGAAAGTGTTTTGTAATTTTGTTCATATAATTCCTGACTTTCCTTTGGTAGGTAGAGTCCCAAATATTTTATGTTATCGACAGTTATTTTGAATGGAGTTTCTCTTTGTATCTCTTGCTGTTGGATTTTGTTGGTGATATATAAAAATGCTGAGGATTTATGTGGATTTATTTTTTTCCTACAACTTTGCTAAAGTTATGAATTATTTCTAATAGATTTTTAGTAGAATCTCTGGGGTTCTCTAAGTATACCATCATATCATCTGCAAAGAGTGATAATTTGGTTTCCTCATTACCTACTCTTTCATCTCTTTCTCGACTCTTATTGCCAAGGCTAGCATTTCTAATGCAATATTGAATAATAATGGTGATAGTGGGCAACCTTGTTTACTCCTGATCTTACTGGGAAAGGTTCCAGTTTATCCCCATTCCAGATGATGCTTACTGATGGTTTTAAATATATGCTCCTGACTATTTTAAGGAAAAGTCCATTTATTCCTATACTCTCAAGTTTTTGTATTAGGAATGGATGTTGTATTTTATCAAATGCCTTTTCTGTATCTATTGAGATGAGCATATGTTTTTTTTTCTAATTTGGTTATTGATAGTCAATTATGCTAATAGTTTTCCTAATATTGAACCAGCCCTACATTCCTAGTATAAATCCTACTTGGTCATAGTGTATTATCCTGGGGATGATTTTCTGTAATCTTTTTGCTAATATTTTATTTACTATTTTAGCATTAATATTCATTAGGGAGGTTGGTCTATAATTTTCTTTCTCTGTTTTCAACCTACCTGGTTTAGGTTTCAGTACCATATCTGTATCATAAAGGGAATTTGGTAGGACTCCTTCGATCCCTATTTTTTCAAATAGTTTGTATAGCCTTGGAGTTAATTGTTCTTTAAATGTTTGGTAGGATTAAAAATGTAAATCCATCTGGTCCTGGGGACTTTTTTGTAGGGAGTTGATTAATAGCTTGTTCTATTTCTTTTTCTAAGATGAGACTGTTTAACCAATTTACTTCTTCCTCTGTTAATCTGGGCAAGCTATATTTTTAAAGGTATTCTTCCATTTCATTTAAGTTATCAAATTTATTGACATAAAGTTGGGCAAAGTAACTCCTAATTATTGATATAATTTCCTCTTCCTTAGTGGCGAGTTCTCTCTTTTCACTTTTAAGACTAACAATTTGATTTTCCTCTTTTCTTTTTTTAATCAGATTTACTAAGGATTTATCTATTTTGTTGGTCTTTTCATAGAACCAACTCTTAGTTTTATTAATTAATTCAATAGTTTTTTTTCTTTCAATTTTATTAATCTCTCCTTTTATTTTTAGAATTTCAAGTTTAGTGTTTGGGGGATTTTAATTTGTTCCTTTTCTAGCATTTTTAGTTGCAAGCCCAATTCATTGGCCTTCTTGTTCTCTATGTTATGCAAGTAGGCCTCTAGAGATATGAAATTTCCCCTTATTGCCACTTTGGCTGCATCCCACATATTTTGGTATGATGTCTCATTATTGTCATTTTCTTGGGTGAAGTTATTAATTATGTCAATGATTTGCTGTTTCACCCAGTCATTCTTTAGTATGAGATTATTCAGTTTCCAATTATTTTTTGTTCTATTTTCCCCTGGCTTTTTATTGAATGTAATTTTCATTGCATCATGGTCTGAAAAGGATTCATTTACTATTTCTGCCTTACTGCAATTGAATTTGAAGTTTTTATGTCCTGATATATGGTCAATTTTTGTGTAGTTCCATGAACTGCTGAGAAGAAAGTGTACTTCTTTCTGTCTTCATTTACTTTTCTCCAAAGATCTATCATATCTAACTTTTCTAATATTCTATTTACCTCTTTGACTCCTTTCTTATTTATTTTGTGATTTGATTTATCTAATTCTGAGAGTGCAAGATTGAGATCTCCCACTATTATAATTTTGCTGGCTATTTCTTCTTGAAGCTCTCTTAATTTCTCTTTTAAGAATTTAGATGCTACACCACTTGGTACATATATGTTTAATATTGATATTCCCTCAATATGCTACCTTTTAGCAAAATATAGTGCCCTTCCTTATCTCTTTTAATTAGATCAATTTTTGCTTTTGTTTGATCTGAAATCAGGATGTCTACCCCTACTTATCTGACTTCACCTGAAGCATAGTAGATTCTGCTCCAACCTTTTATTTTTACTCTGTATGTATGGCCCTGCTTCGAGTGCGTTTCCTCTAAACAACATATTGTAGGATTCTGGCTCTTAATCCATTCTGCTAACCAATTCCTCTTTATGGGGGAGTTTACCCCATTCACATTTATGGTTAAAATTACCAATTCTGTATTGCCTGCCATCTTGTTAACCCCTGCTTAGAAATGTATTTTTTTTTAAGATTATGGTTCAAAGTCAAATAGCATCACCAGAAGATTTGTGTACAATGTATGATCATCACTTATCACTTCCTCTGCCCTCTATCCTTCTACCACTGTTGCTGCAAATGGAAAAAATGTAATATCAAGTCCTGAGGATTATTGTACATTTTAATGTGGTTTTTATCTTTATTTGGTCAAAATATTTTTGCCTAGTTCTTTTCATGAAGTGATGAATGTCCCCCAATAAATGATGACATGCTTGACAACAACCTTAGGTTTTATTTCTTTTTTGTATCCCCAGTGTTTACTACAATCATTGGCACATAGTAGATGCTTAATAAATGTTTATTTCTTGGTTATTCCTCAGTCAGAAAACCCAATCTGTCACTGCATTTTGTGTAAAGACTTTCCATTTTGCTCTAATCTATCAGAACTTATTGTCTGTCCACATATCTTTCTAGCATCAAGTTTTACAGCCACAATGTGAGAAAGGATTAGGAGATTAAGAATGCTTACAACAAGCACAACTAAAAAATAAATAGCATATTTCAAAACTGAGATAACTGTTAGCTGGTGTGCTTGAAGACATACTTGCCAATAAAATTTGACACATGGACCTTTCAGTTCTCTTCCCTTGTCAATTTGCCTCTCCCTTGATGCAGTCACCTTACTTCAAATCATGGAAAATCAAAGAGGATGCACTCATTAGAAAGATTGTATAATTATAATGTCAAGTATAGATTTGGTTTAAATATATTTATTGGAAATCAACATGAAATCACATTTAGGGTAAAAGGGAAAAAAGAACAAAACAAATGCTGTGTAAACAAATGCTGACAATTGAGTGATTGTGCTTGCATAATGAAAACTTAAACTAACTCATGGAACTTAAATGTGATGTTAACATCTATAAAATCTAAAAGCCAAGTATAGTTATTGTGATAGATTGCATTAGGAAAGGCTAGGCGGGGAAAAAACTAAAAATAATAGAAATGGAATTCTCTTTATTTCTTTTACAAAATATTTACATAAAGGAAAAAGGGAAATTTCCTAAAAAGCAAAAGGGGAAGCTAAGGATTAAAATATCTCTGATGCTCTCTACCCATTCTTATGATGACTTAAGCATCAGGTAAATACATTCTAACATTTATTCTTCAATCAAGCTTGTAAAACATTTAACTCAGCATGCTGTAAAACTTGTTGAGCCAGTTCTTACATATCTTTGTGATTCTGATACTATATTATTCTTGTTTTCAACTATATTTTCCTGCTAAATAATATCTCTGAAAATGAAAAGAACTATTCTCCCCAAGCCATTCATTTTCAATAAACATGTTAGCCCTGGAGACTTCAGATTCACATTCAATTTTTTTTCCCATCACATCAAAGCTGTAATTAAAATAAAACTCAAAAAATGAAACATGAGCAAAACAGTAAAGAGAAGTGAAATTTGGAGCCTGATGACAAATCCGTATCATCCCTTAATGAAGACCCAAAGCCCCCATTATCTATGCATTCAATTTGATATAAAGTTCAAACAGGAAAGCAATTTTCCCCACACCATAGAGAGTTAGTTTAATTTGGTATTCTTGTCATTGAAGGGGCATTGGAGGCTTTTGGGATGCTCAAAATCCAAAACAATCTTTTTAGAACCTGTTGCATTATTTTATAAAGTGATTTTCTTTTGTAGAATCCAAGAACCTGAAATTTTGGGGCAAGTTTTTTTTTTTTTTTAATTGTATTTATTGTCTGTGGAATTACTAGATAATAAAGATATTATTCACTGATTTTCTAATTTTCCATCTAAATAAAATAATCATTACTGGACCATGGACCAATATAAAAGAGATACTAAAATGCCAAATTGAGTTTATGCTTAATAAATTGTAGAACTGTTTTGAACTGGGCTGTTGGAATACACAGGAGAGCCATTGGAATACATGGGAGCCACCTGACAGTGGCTGCTGAGTCCAGGCTAGCTCCCAGAAAAGGCTTCAGGGTCAGCCAGAGTCAGGATAAACCAAAGTTCTTGGTCTTTAAGGGAAGAAGTGAAGGAGGCAGACAAGCAAAATCCTGCATTTTAGAGACCAGAGATTTTATCACCAGCCTCTCTCCTCCTCACCCTGCCACCAAGTGCCTCTGGCCTCTCTCTCTCCCACCTCCAATCCTTGCCTATGGTTATCTTAACACAAAACATTCAGCAAGCACCAACTATGAGAAGAGCGATTTACCCAAATACATGCTAATAGAGTCATTGTCTCATATCAAATAGGTAATTAGCCTTAAGTGCTAGGTTGTCTGAATCAAGCACACCTTTTTGGAGTTTCAGTCCTCTATATTGAGTGATATTAAGTGTGAATTGGTTAGATCAGCAGAAAGGTCATTCATTAATAAAAAATAAGAGAAAACTGTGCTCAGAAATTCCAGGGACAAGGTCTATTTGAGAAGTCTGGAAAATGCTTTACTATGGGAAATTAGGAAAATGACAGAAGAGCCACCTGAATTAGTGCTTATGCTTGGGTTCACCCTTAAAAAGAAAACAGTGGTTCATTATCTCCATTTTTTGCCATTTAGGAATATACTTTTCTTCCCTTTATATGCAGTATGATATTTTTATGTGAAAATTTTTATATTTTTTCAATCAAATGTAATTTTTTTTAACTTTTGTGTTTTAAAATTTTGAGTTTCCAAACTGAAAAGTTTTTGTACAAACAAAACTAATGCAGATAAGATTAGAAGGGAAGCAATAAACTGGGAAAATATTTTTACAGTCAAAGGTTCTGATAAAGGCCTCATTTCCAAAATATATAGAGAATTAACTCTAATTTATAAAAATCAAGCCATTCTCAATTGAAAAATGGTCAAAGGATATGAACAGACAATTCTCAGATGAAGAAATTGAAACTATTTCTAGTCATATGAAAAGATGCTCCAAGTCATTATTAATCAGAGAAATGCAAATTAGGACAACTCTAAGATACCACTACACACCTGTCAGATTGGCTAAGATGACAGGAAAAAATAATGATGATTGTTGAGGGATGCAGGAAAACTGGGACATTGATGCATTGTTGGTGGAGTTGTAACGAATCCAACCATTTTGGAGAAGTAGTTTGGAACTATCTCAAAAAGTTATCAAACTTGCATACCCTTTGATCCAGCAGTGTTACTACTGGGATTATATCCCAAAGAGATTATAAAGAAGGAAAGGACCTGTATACACGAATGTTTGTGGCAGCCCTTTTTGTAGTGGCTAGAAACTGGAAACTGAATGGATGTCCATCAGTTGGAGAATGGCTGAATAAATGGTGGTATATGAAAATTATGGAATATTACTGTTCTGTAAGAAATGACCAACAGGATGATTTCAGAAAGGCCTGAAGAGACTTACACGAACTGATGCTGAGTGAAATAGTGCAGGACCAGGAGATCATTATATACTTCAACAACAATACTAGATGATGACCAAGTTCTGATGGACCAGGCCATCCTCAGCAACGAGATCAACCAAATCATTTCTAATGGAGCAGTAATGAACTAGAACTAGCTTATGCCCAGAAAAGAACTCAGGAGATGACTAAAACCATTACATTGAATTCCCAATCCCTATATTTATGCACACCTGCATTTTTGATTTCCTTCACAAGCTAATTGTACAATATTTCAGAGTCTGATTCTTTTTCTACAGCAAAATAACGTTTTGGTCATGTAGGCTATTAAATAAAAAAAAATTAAAATTAAAAAAAATTAAAAAAAAATTTTTGAGTTTCAAATTTTGTCCCTCCCTCCTATCCACCTGCCTTGAAAAGGCAAGCAATTTATTTATTTATTTATTTAATAGCCTTTTATCTACAGGATATATACATGGGTAACTTTACAGGATTAACAATTGCCAAACCTCTTGTTCCAATTTTTCACCTCTTACCCCCCCACCCCCTCCCCTAGATGGCAGGATGACCTGTAGATGTTAAATATATTAAAATATAACTTAGATACACAATAAGTATACATGACCAAAACATTATTTTGCTGTACAAAAAGAATCAGACTCTGAAATATTGTACAATTAGCTTGTGAAGGAAATCAAAAATGCAGGTGTGCATAAATATAGGATTGAGAATTCAATGTAATGGTTTTTAGTCATCTCCCAGAGTTCTTTCTAGCATAGTAGTTCAGTTATTACTGCTCCATTAGAAATGATTTGGTTGATCTCGTTCTGAGGATGGCCTGATCCATCAGAACTGGTCATCATCTAGTATTGTTGAAGATATAATGATCTCCTGGTCCTGCTCATTTCACTCAGCATCAGTTCGTGTAAGTCTCCAGGCCTTTCTGAAATCATCCTGTTGGTCATTTCTAAGAACAGTAATATTCCATAATTTTCATATCCACAATTTATTCAGCCATTCTCCAACTGATGGACATCCATTCAGTTTCAGTTTCTAGCCACTACAAAAGGGCTGCACAAACATTCGTGTCATAAGGTCCCTTCTCTTTTATAATCTCTTTGGGATATAATCCCAGTAGTAACACTGCTGGATCAAAGGGTATGCACAGTTTGATAACTTTTTGAGCATAGTTCCAAACTACTCTCCAAAATGGTTGGATTCCACAGGTCTGAGAGGTAAACTATCCTATGTTCCTCTAATTTATTAATAATTTCATTCTTTATGCCTAGGTCATGAACCCATTTTGATCTTATCTTGGTGTACGGCGTTAAGTATGGATCAATGCCTAGTTTCTGCCATATTAGTTTCCAATTTTCCCAGCAATTTTTATCAAACAGTAAGTTCGTATCCCAAAAGCTGGGATCTTTGGGTTTGTCAAAGACTAGGTTGCTATATTTGTTGACTGTTTTATCCCTTGAACCTAATCTATTCCACTGATCAACTAATCTATTCCTTAGCCAATACCAAATAGTTTTGGTAACTGCTGCTCTATAATATAATTTTAGATCTGGTACAGCTAAGCCACCATCATTTGATTTTTTTTCATTAATTCCTTGAAATTCTTGACCTTTTGTTTTTCCATATGAACTTTGTTGTTATTTTTTCTAGGTCATTAAAATAGTTTTTTGGGAGTCTGATTGGTATAGCGCTAAATAAATAGATTAGTTTAGGTAATATTGTCATCTTTATTATATTTGCTCGCCCTATCCAAGAGCATTTAATATTTTTCCAATTGGTTAGATCAGACTTAATTTGTGTGAAAAGTGGTCTGTAATTTTGCTCATAAAGTTTCTGATTTTCCCTTGGCAGATAGATTCCTAAATATTTTATATTATCAGTAGTTACTTTAAATGGAATTTCTCTTTGTAACTCTGACTGTTGGATTTTGTTAGTGATATATAAGAATGCTGATGACTTATGTGGGTTTATTTTATAACCAGCAACATTGCTGAAGTTGTGGATTATTTCTAATAACTTTTTAGCAGAATCTCTGGGGTTCTCTAAGTATACCATCATGTCATCGGCAAAGAGTGATAATTTGGTTTCCTCATTGCCTATTCTTATTTCTTTAATCTCTTTCTCAGCTCTTATTGCTAAAGCTAGCGTTTCTAATACAATATTAAATAGTAACGGTGATAGTGGGCAACCTTGTTTCACTCCAGATCTTATTGGGAATGGTTGCAGTTTGTCTCCATTACATATGATGCTTACTGCTGGTTTTAAATAGATGCTGCTGATTATTTTAAGGAAAAGTCCATTTATTCCTATACTCTCAAGTGTTTTAATAGGAATGGATGTTGGATTTTATCAAATGCTTTTTCTGCATCTATTGAGATGATCATATGGTTTTTGTTAATTTGGTTATTAACATGGCCAATTATATTGATAGTTTTCCTAATATTGAACCAGCCCTGCATTCCTGGTATAAATCCTACTTGATCATAGTGTATTATCTTGGAGATGATTTTCTGTAGTCTTTTTGCTAATATCTTATTTAAGATTTTAGCATCAATATTCATTAGGAGATTGGTCTATAATTTTCTTTCTCTGTTTTCAGCCTACCTGGTTTAGGTATCAGTACCATGTCTGTGTCATAGAAGGAATTTGGTAGGACTCCTTCATTCCCTATTTTATCAAATAATTTATATAGCATTGGGGCCAATTGTTCTTTAAATGTTTGGTAAAATTCACATGTAAATCCATCTGGTCCTGGGGATTTTTCCTTAGGGAGTTGTTTAATTGCCTGTTCTATTTCTTTTTCTGAAATGGGACTGTTCAAGCAATTTACTTCCTCCTCTGTTAGTCTGGGAAGTCTATATTTTTGGAGGTAGTCATCCATTTCACTTAGGTTATCAAATTTATTGGCATAAAGTTGAGCAAAATAACTCCTTATTATTTCTCTAATTTCCTCTTCATTGGTGGAAAGTTCTCCCTTCTCATTTTTAAGACTACTAATTTCATTTTCCTCTCTCCTTTGTCTAATCAGATTTACCAAAGGCTTATCTATTTTATTGGCTTTTTCATAGAACCAACTCTTAGTTTTATTAATTAGTTCAATAGTTTTTTTACTTTCAATATTTTTAATTTCTCCTTTTAATTTTAGAATTTCCAATTTAGTATTTGATTGGGGTTTTAATTTGGTCTTTTTTAGTTTTTTAGTTGCAAGCCCAATTCATTAATCTTTTCTTTCTCTGTTTTATTCAAGTAAGCCTCTAAGGATATAAAATTCCCTCTTATTACCGCTTTGGCTGCATCCCACAAATTTGGTATGATGTCTCATCATTGTCATTATCTTGAGTGAAATTATTAATTGTATCTATAATTTGCTGCTTCACCCAATCATTCTTTAAGATGAGATTGTTTAGTTTCCAATTACTTTTTGGTCTATTTCCCCCTAACTTTTTGTTGAATGTAGTTTTTATTGCATCATGATCTGAAAAGAAAGCATTTACTATTTCTGCTTTCTTGCATTTAATTTTGAGGTCTTTATGTCCTAATATATGGTCAATTTTTGAATAGGTTCCATGAACTGCTGAGAAGAAAGTATATTCCCTTCTATCTCCATTCAATTTTCTCCAAAGATCCAACATACCTAATTTTTCTAATATTCTATTTACTTCTTTAATTTCTTTCTTATTTGTTTTGTGGTTTGATTTGTCTAATTCTGAGAGTGCAAGGTTGAGATCTCCTACTATTACAGTTTTGTTGTCTATTTCTTCTTGCAACTCTCTTAACTTCTCCTTTAGGAAGTTGGATGCCATACCACTTGGTGCATATATGTTTAATATTGATATTGCTTCGTTGTTTATGCTACCCTTTAGCAGGATGTAGTTTCCTTCCTTATCTCTTTTAATTAGATCAATTTTTACTTTTGCTTGATCTGAGATAAGGATGGCTACCCCTGCTTTTTTGACTTCACCTGAAGCATAATAGATTTTGCTCCAGCCTTTTACCTTTACTCTATATGTATCTCCCTGCTTTAAATGTGTTTCTTGTAAACAACATATTGTAGGGTTCTGACTTTTGATCCAGTCTGCTATCTGCCTCCTCTTTATGGGGGAGTTCATCCCATTCACATTTACGGTTAAAATTACTAAATCTGTATTTCCTGCCATCCTAATAACCCCAGATTATGCTTTACTTATTCTTGAAAGGCAAGCAATTTAATAAAGATTGTACATGAGCAGTCTTGTAAAACACATTTCTATACTAGGTATGCTGTGATAGATAACACACACACACACACACACACATACACACATACACATACACAACACAATAAAAAGCAAACTAAAATAGTATGTTCCAATCTGCATTCAGAGAATTCTATCAGTTCTTTCTCTGGAGGTGGCTGGCATTGTTTATCACATTCTTTCAAAATTGTGTTTGATCATTGCCATTATTTATAGTTGTTCATTGAATAGTTCATTTGAAATTGTTCATCATACAATATTGCTTTTACTGTGCATAATATTCTTGTGGTTCTACTCACTTCATTTTACATCAATTCATGTAGGTCTTCCCAGTTTTCCTGAAAGCATCCTTCTCATCATTTCTTAGAAAACAATAGTATTTCATCACAATCTTATACCACAATTTGTTCAGACATTTCCCAATTGATGGATATCCTCTAAATTTCCAGTTAATGTCCATCACAAAAAGAGCTTCTATAAATATTTTATGCAGATGGATTCTGTTCCTTCTACTGTCATTGAATGCAGACCTATTAGTATATTTGCTGGTTCAAAGATTTATAGATAATTTTATAGCCCTTTGGACATACTCCAAATGGCTCCCCAGAATGGTTGAATCAATTTACAACTCCTCTAACATTACATGTATGTCACAATTTTTGCATATTCCCCCAGCATTTGTCACATTCATGGTATGATATTGAGTATTAAAAGCAATTTAAGTAGAATTGTCATTTTTATTTTATTGCCTCAGCCTACCCATTAGAAATGTTTTTCTCATTCTTTAGATCTGACTTTACTTTTTCTTGAAAAATATTTCATAATTTTGTTCATATGATTGTTGAGTTTGTCTTATCAGGTGAAGTACCAACTATTTATAGTATCTATAATTATTTAAAATAGCTTTTCCCTTCCTATTTCTTCCTGCTGGACTTTGTAATACAATGAGATGATTTATGTGTGTTTATTTTATATCTTGTAACTTTACTTAAGTTGTTAATTATTTCAATTAGATTTTAGCTGGTTCTCTAGTTTTGTTTAAGTATATCATCATAATATTTGCAAATATGATTCTTTTGTTTCCTCATTGTCTATTTTAATTCTTTTAATGTCCTTTGATTCTTATTACCGTGACTAATATTTTTGGTACAATATTGAATAAAAGTTATAATATTGGGCATTCTTGTTTCACCCCAATTTTATTGGAATAGCTTCTAGCTTATTTCTATTATGGAACATGTTTGATGATAGTGTTAGATAATGCTTATCATTTTAAAGAATGCTCAATTTATTCCTGTATTCTCTTGTATTTTAATAGGAATGGGCGCTATATTTTGTCTAAAACTTTTTCCAAAATTGTTGATGTAATAAAATTTTTGATAGTTTTTGTTGTGGGTTTTTTGATTGTTAATGATAATGGTAAATTATCCTGATAATTTTCCTAATATTGAACAAGTCTTATATTAGTGGTATAAAGCCCATTTCTTCATATTGTGAAGGTATTGTAATTACATTACTTTGCTATAATCACTTTGCTGCTTGTTTTTTGTTTCACATTTTGTTAAAATTAATATACCTTAGGAAAATTGTTCTATAATTTTCCCCTCTCTTAGTATCAGCACCATATTAATGTCATAAAAGGAACTTAGTAGGAATCCTTCTTTGTCCACTTTCCCCCAATAATTAGTATGAGAATTACTTGCTCTTTAAATGTTTGGTAGAATTCACTTTTGAATACTTTTGGTTCTGTTGAATTTTTTTTAAGTGAGTTCATTGATGGTTTGTTCAATTCCTTTTTCTAAGATACAGTAATTTGTGTATTATATTTTCTCATTTATTGATCTGAGCAATTTATATTTTAGTAAATATTAATCCATTTACTTGGATTTAAAAATTTATGGACATGTAATCGAGCAAAATATTTTCTAATATTTGCTATGCTTTCCTCTTCATCAGTGATAGATTTAACCTTATTAATTTAGATACTGACAATTTTTTTAAATTTTTTACCTAAAATTAGCCAATTATTTGTATATATCATTGTTTTGTTTTTTTCATAAAATTAGTCTTTATTTTTAGTTATTAGTTCAATAGTTTGCTTTTAATATTATTTGCCTCTTTTAAGACTTTTTTCAAATATATCTAAACTGACATTTAGTTGAAAATGGTTATTTATTGTCATTGTCATTGTTGCATGACCAATTTTTGTTGGTCCCAATTTTAGTTTTTAAGAAATTCTTTTATTCAGTGAGTTTTGTACCTGCTTTTTTCCTCCCCCCTTTGCTTTTTGAGGAAGCTATGTGTGTGTGTGTGTGTGTATGTGTGTGTGTGTGACACATCATTTGGCAATTTCTATTTTTTAAGATGTAATTTTTTTCAGCTTTTTTTGTGCCTCCTTTACCAAACTTTTGACTTTTTTCAAGATTTTATTGCAATAATTTTTCTTTTATCTCATTTAATTTTTAAAATACTTTTTGAGTTTACCACAAGTTCTTTTTGGGCCTGTAACCAATTTACTTTTTTATTCTTGCCTTTTCATTTAGCTGTTTTTTAAAAAACTTTTTGACATCTCCTGTGTATATGTCTTGATATTTCTTGTCACCATAATGAAGAATCCAGGTTAGTTTTTTGGTATTTTTGCTTCTTTTCCCAGTTTGTTTCTTGACTTTTAGCTTTATGTTAAGTTAGATTCTGCTGCTGGGTTGAAGGGGGCACTCTCCTAAGCTTCACACTTTTCATGCTGCTATTGTCAGAGCTAGTTCCAAACTATTGTAAGTTTGGGGCTCTTCTGAAGTAAATATTTCTAAAGTCTTTCTACAGGACAGGTATGGTCACTGTGCTTCTGGCCCATGCTTTTGTCTTTGAGTAACCATAAACACCATTTTTTTTGTTATTGAAATTGTAACCAGTATCTCTGCTCTCCTTAGGACATAGGCACTAGTTTGGTAGGACTCCTTTCCCTGCAACTGAAATTCAGAACCACATTTTGGCAATGTAACAGAATCTTGCAATCTGTGCCAGCAAAGGATCCCCTATAATATCCTTCTGATCAGGTGTCCAACCCCTTAACTATCTGTGGGCTATAAGCTTTAGAAATCACTTTCTAAACACAGATACTGCTAGGGCCTGCTGCTGGATTGCCTGTATTCCGTGTTATACTGTGCTCTGCTCTTACTTTAGTGAGACCGATGTTTCCTTCAGTTCCTCTAAATTTCTGAAAAATGGTTTGACCTGGACCTGAACCGGACTATTTTGTTCTACTTCAGAATTCATTTTGAGACATTATTTTAAAGTTGTTTGGAAGGGAATTTGGAAGAACTCAGGTGAGTGCCAAACTTTACTCTGCTTTCTTGACCAATACACTGTATGATTAATTAACTTTAGGCTACTACTGTTTGTTTGTACCTAATAGTGCATCTTCCTCCCTGTGCTTTTTTGCTGGGTGTCTCCCATGTCTAGAAGTTCTTCCTCCTCAACTTCCACTCTTCATTTTCCTAAAAATCAAATTCTTTCATCTGCAGGAGACATTATATATCCTGAAAAGCCACAATTGTCTTCATTTCTGAGATAATCATCTACGATAATATATCTATAATGTATCTTTCCACCCTCTCCACAATAATGTAAATACTATGAGGACAAGAGTCTTTTTTTCCCCTCTTTCTTTGAATTCTCACACTTAGCATAGTACTTAGCAAATAATGTCACATTTCACTTTGGTATATTGTGAAGGGGAATATTAGTACAGATCACACTTTTGGTATAAATATGTCAAAATTATTTCAACATGCAGGGTACCTTTTTGCCTCTGTTAGCTCTTTCCCCCTTAATGTTACAGTGTTTGCATTAGAAATGATAGTGTGAAAAACATTAAACACAAAATATAATTAGTTTCAAGTATGAAATAGTTGAGACAAAAATGAACACTGAATGAAAAGGACCAATGGTACAATAGAAAAACTACTATATTCTTATTCGGTGGACCTGAATTCATTTGGATCCTTCTGCTCATACAAATTACTGCTATCACTTTGGACACATTATTTACCCTCTCTGCACTGCAGTTGCCTCATCTACAAAATGAGTTGGTTTATAGGATCTAAAATCCCTTGCACTTTAAAGATAAGATACTGTGAACTACAAACTGAATAAATCAGACCTGCATTCTGGCTGAGAATCTCCCTGGTGTAATAAACTTAAAATGGCATTAACTGCACCAGACACTATGTACCAATTAACTTGATGCTAAGGCACTGTACCTGACTAACTTCATACCTATTGACATATCTATTTTTTAAAAGGTCATTACATAGAACAATGATCATCCTTGTTTAGCATTGCCTTCCAAAAGCCATGAATTCAACAAATCTCCATTTGCTGATATTTCTTTCAAAGTCTACACCTGTTACCACTTTCTCCAAGTCATTAAAATCTGATACATTCCATATAACTCTATGTGAAACTAAAAAGTGCCATCCTTACAAATTTGCATTATCTCAATTATGAAATTTACATGTTTCATGGGCCTTTGTCCCAATGAGGCTCATATTAATCGCGCAAAGTAAAAATGTCTAATTAGAAGCAATTTGATAAACAGTCAGTTATCTGCATTAAACACATGTGTCATCATTCACTGTACAAGTAAACCCATTATTTCTAAGTGAAATCAGAGCCATTAGATCAGGAAAGCTTACTGAAATAGAACTTTACTAAGCAAAACTGAGGATTTCTATTTTGGAAGGAAACATATCATTTCAAAGTAAATGACATCGTAATAGACATAATTAGCACTATAAAGTGTTCAAGAGTCTTGAGAAAATTAATATGAGTATTGAATTTGAATGTGGCAGATTACTTCTTAGGTCATCTACATATTCCATTACAACTAGGTTTTAAGTATATTAGTGCTTTAAAGAGGCTTATGCAGAAAGAGATATTCTTTGAAGCAAGACAGTGGAAAATGAATTTAACTCTTCAAATTATCTGTCTGCTTTACAAATTAAGCTTTTTTTTTTTTCATTTTGATCATTGTGTCACAAAGCCAGGCATATAAACTTAGGAAAGTTTCTTCCTTGGATGTCACATGCCATGGTTCAAAAGAGCATACTTCTCATTTTAGTGGGTGTTAAAAATCACATTTTCATTGATTTTTTTTTATAATTTTACTTCACCTTTATTTTCAAATATACTTCTTCTCTGATCAGTAAGTTCTCTCTTATAATAAACTTTTCTTTTCTTTTTTTTTTACATGACCAAAACATTATTTTGCTGTACAAAAAGAATCAGACTCTGAATTATTGTACAATTAGCTTGTGAAGGAAATCAAAAATGCATGTGTGCATAAATATAGGAATTGGGGATTTAATTAATGGTTTTAGTCATCTCCCGGTTTTTTTCTGGGCATCAAGCTCGTTCATTACTGTCATTAGAAATGATTTGGTTGATCTCTTGCTGGGATGGCCTGATATCAGAACTGGTCATCATCTAGATTTTGTTGAAGTATATAATGATCCCCTGGGTTTATTTCACTCAGCATTAGTTCTGTAACTCTCCAGGCCTTCAAAATCATCCTGTTGGTCATTTCTTACAGAACAGTAATATTCCATAATTTTATAACCTTTATTCAGCCATTCTCCAACTATGGACATCCATTCGTTTCCAGTTTCTAGCCACAAAAGGGCGAAAACATTGTACATACAGGTCCCTTTCCCTTCTTTATAATCTCTTTGGGATATAATCCCAGTAGTAACCTGCTGGATCAAAGGGGTATGCACAGTTTGATAACTTTTTGAGCATAGTTCCAAACTACCTTCCAAAATGGTTGGACCTTCACAACTCCACCAACAATCATCAATGTCCCAGTTTTCCCATCCCTCAACAATCATCATTATTTTCCGTCTCTTAGAATCCGGTGTGTATGGTATCTTAGAGTTGTCTTAATTTGCATTTCTCTGATTAAAATTGACTTGGAGCATCTTTTATTTAAAATAGTTTCTTCTTCATCTGAGAATTGCTTTCATATCCTTTGACCATTTTTCAATTAGAAATCGATTTTTATAAATTAGGTTAATTCTCTATATATTTTAAATGTCTTTATCAGAACCTTTGACTGTAAAAATATTTTCAGTTTTTTTTTCCCTAATCTTGTCTGCATTGTTTTTGTTTGTACAAAACATTTCAGTTTTATAATCGAAATTTTCTATTTTGGATCTAATGATTCTGTTCTTTTGGTCATAAAGACCCTTTCCCTTAAAGTCAGGGAGGTAAACTATCCTATGTTTCCCTCTAATTTATTAATTTTCATTCTTTATCCTGGTCTGAACCCATTTTGACCCCTTATCTTGGTGTACAGCTTAAGTATGGATCAATCCTAGTTTCTGCCATATTGGTTTCAATTTTCCAGCAATTTTTATCAAACGTGTTCTTATCCCAAAAGCTGGGATCTTTGGGTTTTCAAAGACTAGTTGCTATATTTGTTGACTGTTTTGTCCCTTGAACCTAATCATTCCACTATCAATAATCTATTCCTTAGCCAATCCAAATAGTTTTGGTAATGCTGCTCTATAATAAATTTTAGATCTGGTACAGCTAAGCCACCATCATTGATTTTTTTTTTTCATTAATTCCCTGAAATTTTGACCTTTTTTTTTCCATATGAACTTTGTTGTTATTTTTTCGGTATTAAAATAGTTTTTGGGGTCTAATTGGTATAGCACTAAATAAATAGATTAGTTTATTAATATTGTCATCTTTATTATATTTCTCCCTATAAAGAGCATTTAATATTTTTTTGTTAGATCAGACTTAATTTGTGGAAAAGTGGTCTGTAATTTTCTCATAAAGTTTTGATTTTCCCTTGCAGATAGATTCCTAAATATTTTATTTATCAGTAGTTCTAAATGAATTTCTCTGTTAACTCTGACTTTGGATTTGTTAGTGATATATAAGAAGTGATGACTTATGTGGGTTTATTTTTAAACCACAACTTTGCTAAAGGGGATTATTTCTAATAACTTTTTGGCAGAATCTCGGGGTTCTCTAAGATACCATCATGTCATCGGCAAGATGATAATTTGGCTTCCTCATTGCCTTTCTTATTCCTTTAATTTTTTCTCAGCTCTTTTGCTATATGCTTTCTAATACAAATTAAATGTAACGGGTGATGTGGGCACCTTGTTTCCTCCGATCTTTTGGGAATTTAGTTTGTCTCCATTACATATGATTTACGCGGTTTAAATAATTGCTGATTATTTTAAGGAAAGTCCATTTTATTCCTTACCTTAAGTGTTTTTTAAGGAATGGTTTGGATTTTATCAAATGCTTTTCTCTCATTGGATGATTATGGTTTTTTAATTTGGTTATTAACGGCCAATTATATTGATAGTTTTCCTAATATTGAACCGCCCTGCATTCCGGTATAAATCCTACTTGATCATAAATTTATTATCTTAGATATTTTCTGTAGTCTTTTTGCTAATATCTTATTTGATTTGACAATATTCATTAGGAATTGGTCTATAATTTTCTTTCTCTGTTTTTCACCTGGTTTATATCAGTACGTCTGTGTCATAGAAGGAATTTGGTGGACTCCTTCATTCCTATTTTATCAAATAATTTATATAGCATTGGGGAATTTTCTTTAAATGTTTGGAAAATTCAATTAAATCCATCTGGTCCTGGGGTTTTCCTTAGGGGTTGTTTAATTGCCTTTCTATTTCTTTTTCAAATGGGACTATTCAAAAATTTACTTCCTCCCTTTAGTCTCGGAAGTCTATATTTTTGGAGGTAGTCATCCATTTCCTTAGGTTATCAAATTTATTGGCAAAAGTTGAGCAAAATAATCCTTATTTTTCTCTAATTTCCTCTTCCTTGGTGGAAAGCTCCTTCTCATTTTAAGACTACTAATTTCATTTTCCTCCCTCCTTTTTCTAATCAGATTTACCAAAGGCTTATCTATTTTATTGGCTTTTCATAGAACCAATCTTGTTTATTAATTAGTTCAATGATTTTTCTTTCAATTTTTAATTTTCCTTTTAATTTTAGAATTTCCAATTTAGTATTTGATTGGGGGGGTTTTAATTTGGTCTTTTTTTTTTTTTTTAGTTGAAGCCCAATTCATTATTCTTTTCTTTCTCTGTTTTATTGTAAGCCTCTAAGGATATAAAATTCCCTCTTATTACCTTTGGCTGCATCCCACAAATTTTGGTATGATGTCTCATCATTGTCATTATCTTAGTGAAATTATTAATTGTATTATAATTTGCTGCTTCACCCAATCATTCTTTAAGATGAGTTGTTTAGTTTCCCAATTACTTTTGGTCTATTTCTCCCTAATTTTTTTTTGAATGTAGTTTTTTTGCATCATGATCTGAAAAGAAAGCATTTACTATTTCTGCCTTGATTTAATTTAGGTCTTTATGTCCTAATTAGTCAATTTTTTGAATAGGTTCCATGAACTGCCGAGAAGAAAGTATATTCCCTTTATCTCCATTCAATTTTCTCCAAAGATCCAACATACCTAATTTTTCTAATATTCTATTTACTTTTTAATTTCTTTCTTATTTGTTTTGTGGTTTGATTTGTCTAATTTGAAATGAAGGTTGGATCTCCTACTATTACAGTTTTGTTGTCTTTTCTTCTTGCAACTCTTTTTAACTTCTCCTTTAGGAAGTTGAGTGCCATACCACTTGGTGCATATATGTTTAAATTGATATTGCTTCGTTGTTTATTCCTTTAAGGATGTAGTTTCCTTCCTTATCTCTTTTTAATTAGGTCAATTTTACTTTTGCTTGATCTGAATGGATGGCTACCCCTTTTTGACTCACCTGAAGCATAATAGTTTGTCCAGCCTTTTTCCCTTTTCTCTATTGTTCCCCCTCTTTAAATGTGTTTCTTGTAAAAACATATTGTGGGTTCTGACTTTGATCCATCTGCATCTGCCTCCCTTTTATTGGGAGTTCATCCCATTCACATTTACGGTTAAATTACTAAATCTGTATTTTGCCATCCTAATAACCCCAGTTGTGCTTTACTTTTCTTGCCTCCCCAACCCCTCTTTCCCCCTTTTAAACTTATGTACCCCTCTTTTCGATCTTATCCCTTTATAATCCCTCCCTCCCCCTTTAATCTTTCCCCCCTTCCCTTATTCTCTTTTTTTCCTTTTTCCTTTTCCTCTCCCCCCGTTTTAATGAGGCGAGAGAGAATTTTTCTAAAACAAATTCAATTTTTTTCTTTGAAACTCTGATGAGGGAGTAAATTCACAATTTCCTCCCCCTCTAAATTCCCTCAGATATGATAAGTTTCCTTACCCTTTTGGGATGTGGTTTTCCCTTTTTTATCCCTCCTTCCACCTTATTCTGCCACTCCTTTTCCATCTCCCTTTTTATGTTATATCAATTAAATCAAATTATACATGTATTCTTTTGTATATCCACAACAGAAATACAACTCAAAATTTTTAATTTTCTACTCTTGGTTCTTGGTTGGAGATCAAATTTTTTTGTTTGTTCTGGTTTTTTCTTCAGAAACAAATGGAATTATTTGTTTCATTAAATGTCCATCTTCTTCCCTGGAAGAAAATGTAGCTTTGGGTAGTTTATTCTTGGCTGCATCCGCTTGTGCCTTTCAATATCATATTCAGGCCTTCTTTCCTTTAATGTAGACCAGCCGATCTTGGGTGATCCTTATTGTGGCACCTCATTTAAATGGTTTTTTGGCGTTGTAAAATTTTTTTCTTTAATCTGATAGTTTTGAAATTTTGCCCAATTTCCCTTTGGGGTTTTATTTTAGGGTTTCTTTCAGAATGTTCGATGAATTCTTTAATGCCTATTTTACCTTCTGATTCTATTATCTGGCATTCTCTTTGATGATTTCTTTAAAATAGTATCTAGGCTCTTTTTTTCATCATAGTTTCCAAAGTCAATAATCCTCAGATTATCTCTCCTAATCTATTTTCCCAAGTCTGTCGTTTTTGAATAGATAATTCATGGTTTTCCAGTTTGTCATTTTTTTTGTTTTTGCTTGACTGATTCTTGCTGTCTCAATGCATCATTAGTTTCAATTTGTTCAGTTCAATTTTTTAAAAATTATTTTTTCATTAGCTTTTTTTTCTTCTTTCTGTATATGTCCCATTGAGTTTTGAATGTATTGTTTTGGTCTGTGGAATTTTTTTCCATTTCACTAATTTTTTTTTTAGTGAATTATTTTCTTTTTCAATTCCAGATCCTACTTTCTTTGTGTTCTTTGCTTTTCAATTTACGGATCCTCTTTCTAGAACTTTATTTTTCCAATTCACAATTTTACTTTCCTGTGATTTTTTTTATTTTTTCCAATTCACCAATTTGCCTTCCTGGGAATTTTTTCCCTTTCCAATTGTATTTCAGGAAGTTGTTTTGCCTCTTTAAGGCTTCTCTTTCCTTTCCCATTTATCTTCTAACTCTCTTTTGAGACTTTTATGGTCTCTTCTATGAGGCATCATGTAAGGAGGACGTCTGATGCATTTTTTGCTGTTTGAGGTCTCTTCAGGTTTCTGACCTGCTCTTTTTCTGCATAGAAGCTGTAGATCCCCTTTTTTCATCTTTTTATTCATGTTTTAAAGCCTTTGGGGTGGGTCTCCCTACAAGGGGTTCCAGCTTCCTCTGCAGAGCAGGGAAAAGATTTAAACCGATTTCCTGCTCCCGAGGTATGGGGTGCTCTGGGTGAGGTTTTCCCTTCCCCAACAGGAGGTGGATTCAGCACTGGTGGAGCTTCAAACTGCAGTAGGGCTGAGTGGATTATCATTGCCCTGGACTAGAGACTAAGGGGTGAAAGTGTACTGCCCCAGGCTGGAGCCTCTTGTGGGACTGTGAGTATTAGCAGCTGACCCAGGGCCAGGCCCGGAACCTGCCCCAGTGTCCGCCCAATGCAAACGGCCCTGGAAAAGCTCTATGGCCCCCCAAAAGCTCCCCACTGGCAGATTGGAGGCACCCGGTGCCCTCCTGCCGTGTGGATCACAACTGCCCCAAGGAAAAGCCCTGTAGTGCCGGGTTGGGGCTGCGGCTTTCGAGATCTGTGCCTTCACCCCCGGTTTGAGACTCTCCTCGGAACCTAATTTCTTCCCCTCTCCCATCTCCCCTGGGAACCAACCTTTTTTGGCGAGACTGCAGATTTTCTTCGGCCGGTGAGTTGTTCTACTTCTTATCTTTACGAATTGTAGCAGTCAAGACTATTTTTGAGGCTCGATATAATATTGATAAAGAGGGTAAGAGAAGAGCTTAGAAAGTCGCGTGTGTCTTCTCCGCCATCTTGGCTCCGCCCCTATAATAAACTTTTCAAAAAAGAAAAATGGCAAGGGGAAGGGAAAGCAGTTCAGCAAAACAAACCTGTCAATATATGCAAGGTTTTATCCTTCTCTCAAGACAGAGGCAGTTTAGTGTTTTATATCAAGGTGTGCATGTAGACTTATTTTATTAATGAGATAGTTCTTTAGGTTCTTACTCAAAATATGTTTATTTAGAAATAGAGATAGATAGACTTGCTCATCAGTAGAGGGACCCCCTTGAGTGATGGGGAAGGATTGATAGAAGGGGATTAATATTTATAAAGCACCTAATGTGTGCCAAGCAACATAGTAAGTGCTTTCTCTCACAATTTTCTCCCCCACAAATTTGATCTCTTTTATGCTCACTGCAGCCATGAAACATAGGTCATATCCTTACACTTAAAGTTGAGAAAACTAAGGGAAACAGAATTTTCTTAGCTATCAAATAGCTAGTAAATATTTGAGGCTAAATTTGAAATCAGGTTTACCTGAATCCAGGTGTGTAACTCTATTCAGTGTCCCACTTAGCAAAAAAAGAAACTCTTTATAGCAAAGAAGGCTAGAAATTTAGAATTTCCAAGGGTTACCAAAAAAACTCTAAGGTTAAAAGACATTGCATGGGGTCACACAGTCAAAATTGTGTTAGTTACAGGGCTCTGGTTTCCTTGATTTAAGATCCATACTATCTCATCTTAGAAATAACTCTCACTTGAAATAACTATCATGTTGATTATGGTATAAACTATTTTGATTATTGGCTTTTTTTAAAATAACTTCATTATTGTTTATATCACTTTGGCTGACTCCTAAAATGTTATTAAAAATATATTTCCCTTAATTGAATGGATGCCCATCAGTTGGAGAATGGCTGAATAAATTGTGGTATATGAATATTATGGAATATTATTGTTCTGTAAGAAATGACCAACAGGATGATTTCAGAAAGGCCTGGAGAGACTTACACGAACTGATGCTGAGTGAAATGAGCAGGACCAGATCATTATATACTTCAACAACAATACTATATGATGACCAGTTCTGATGGACCTGGCCATCCTCAGCAACAAGATCAACCAAATCATTTCCAATGGAGCAGTAATGAACTGAACCAGCTACGCCCAGAGAAAGAACTCTGGGAGATGACTAAAAACCATTACATTGAATCCCCAATCCCTATATTTATGCCCACCTGCATTTTTGATTTCCTTCACAAGCTAATTGTACAATATTTCAGAGTCTGATTCTTTTTGTACAGCAAAATAACGTTTTGGTCATGTATACTTATTGTGTATCTAATTTATATTTTAATGTATTTAACATCTACTGGTCATCCTGCCATCTGGGGGAGGGGGTGTGGGGGGTAAGAGGTGAAAAATTGGAACAAAAGGTTTGGCAATTGTTAATGCTGTAAAGTTACCCATGCATATAACCTGTAAATAAAAGGCTATTAAATTAAAAAAATTATATTTCCCTTGCACTTCCATGAAGGAGTTCAACTTTAGTACCTCATTAATACAGGGGAATGACATCATCCATTAGAGAGATAAGCAACAGTAGAAATTGTTTAGGCCTTCGATTCCATTGTGTAATCATATAAATTTGCCATTCAACTGAGCTGATTGAATTCTTGTATGTATATGAACACAATTATAAATGGAATGTAAAAACCACAGATTGAAAACTGAAAAATTCAGCCAAAGCAGTTATTTATTCATATTTAGCTTTATTCAACTAATGGAGAAAATGTAGAATTATATCTATTTTGTCACTGGATACAACTGTAAACCTGTAAGATAGAATGAACTGATAAGTTTTGATTCTCTTATAATTCATCTATTTTACATATATATAGATAACTAATATCTATATTTAAATAAAATCAATATGGAATAGGAATTCATAAAAATGAATTTCTATTTAATTAAAACAAATCTCTGTTATTTTTTAAAAATTATACTTGTGTTGATTGTCATTCTTTTTATATAATACTATTTTTGGGGAAAAGAAATTGTAAAAAAATTATTTAGTCCTTTTTTTTATTCAAAAAAGATTTTGCTAATACCTCTTTATATTATTGTTTCCTCCTAAGTTTAGCTTCAATTTATTCTGGGCATATCTTTTGTTTGTGCCTATTTTTTCATATTTATGTTGCATATTTCATAACAGTGCAGTACATAGCACATAGTAAGTACTTAAATTCTTATTGGCTTAATTATTTTATGATGACTGATAAAATTATTGTTATTATTATGGAAATCAATGTTTGTATTAAATTGGGATTAAAATAGGACCAAAAAGAAATAGTTGAAAAAAGTGGCTAAACCAAGTAAATTCATGCTGAAAGCAACATTGAAATTATTGGGGATTATTTTATAAGATATGTCAGGGTAAGTAAGATACCAAAAGAACTTAGATTTGTCTCAGATGATATTACAAACCCCAAAAGACAATAAAGAGAACATTAATAATTAGTGACCCATATACCAACTTTCTCATTTTTATTAAATGTTTATGAGAATGTTCTACATATTTGATAAACGTTTTCTTAATGAAAATATGAGAATGGAACAGATACAGTTTTTTCAAATGATTCTTCTCCATAGCAAAATGCATTTTTACAGTAGAGTAAAATGATTCAGCTTGCCTTCTAGTACACATTTGTATTCTACATAGTTGAAACTGGTGGTCCAATAATATTTGGAGAAGTGTGATATAATTTTAAAAAATTAATGTAAAATTCTGGGAAGTAGTTTGAAACTTTTAATAGCCAAAGAAAAAAATAAAAGCATAAATATTTGAATACTGGACCCCAAAGACACAGAATCCATTTATTTCTTTTATACTATATTCAGTCTTTGTTTACTGGATCTCCTTGGTAAAAGGGAACTGAAGAAAAAAAAATTCAATAAACTCAGAAGAAATTAAGTCTAAGGAAACCAGAACCAGTTCCTGAAAAACAAAAGAACTCTTTATTTGGGGGCTTCAAGGGAAGGGTGTCCAGACAGGTGATTTGACATTACTGGGAAACTTCCAGGGAATAAACTTGTTTCCTATCAGTGAAAAGAATCAAGTCTAAAGTAAGTGGTAGCTTCAGAAATTTCTTTGGGAAAATGAGAGATTAAATGACTTAACCAGGTTTACAGAGGCAATTATGAGTCAAACAAGGGTATGTGTGGTTGAGAGATAGAGAAGGAAATTGGGAGAAATTCAGCCTTACTGTCCCACTCCTGTGGAAGTCTTGGGAAACTCATCTTTCTGTATCCAATCAGAAAGCCAAGTTATGATATGAAATTGACAATGTTCAATTTCCCTTATAATTTACCTATGGTGTATGCCATCTTTGTGGAATCATTACTGGGTTAGCCCATCACAATGCTCTGATTTGTAGTGTGTCCTCCCACCATTCTTCATGATGTCTTTCTCCTTGCTATAGTTAATATACTTTTTTGGGATGCTAAACTCCTATATGTATTTTGCCTGCCAGTTAATGGCAGTGTGTGGGATAATGATCACCAGAATCACAAGTTTTTAGTCTGATTTGGAGATCAGAAAAAGTCTTTATTCTTTCTCATGAGAAATGACATAGTCCTTCTCACTCAAACAATGGTACCCAAGTATTCAAACAGGGACTTCAGTACTCAGACGCTCCAGACCTGTTTTGTCCTGATCCTAACCCCACTCCTAACCCTCTGTCTTGCCTCACCATTTGCTGGTGAAGTAAGCCCTCTTCTTGCTAGTACTGATTGTGCAAAATGGTATCAATCCTTCATTACCATAATTATTCATAGCTAATCTATTAACCTATCAGAATACCATATTTTATAAAATCTCATTTTGCATTTTCTTTAATCAAATTTGGAAGCATCCAATCAAAAGAGACTGGTATGGTTCCCCTTTTATATTACTTAATTTGGAGGAAATTATGGGTTGTTCAGGAAACAAAAGCTGAGTCTTTTTGTAGAGAGAAGAGTGCAGTAATGAGAAAACTTTACTGAAGGTCATTTCTCACAACATAATACCACAATGTGGTATATTCCCTTTATCTTGGTTAATTGTGAATTCTTTGGGGAACTTGACTTTTCCATTGTTAATTTTTAAAACCCCCTTTCTAGCTAACGTATGCTCTCCCATATGTATTTACCATATCTGGTACCTGTTTTACCTCTTTTTTTTTTTTCTGTAATCTCTTCTCATAAATAAATGCACTTTTCAGCAAAGAGAAAGCCATTTTGATTTCTTCATGTGAATTGTTACCAAATTCCATCATTTGGTACCTGAACTCAACCTTATCACTTGGTACTCATTATACACACACACACACACACACACACACACTCTCTCTCTCTCTCTCTCTCTCCCTCTCTTTCCCTCTCTTTCTCCCTCTCTCTCTCCCTCCTGTAGCCTCTTTGGAAGGAGAAACGAGGGGCATTCGATGGCATAGTGGATAGAACACCTGCTCTGAAGTCAGGAGAACTCAAATTCAAATCTGGCCTCAGACACTTAATACTTCCCAGCTGTGTGACTCTGGGCAAATCACTTAACCTCAATTACCTCAGGAAAAAAAAGAAAAAAGAGAAAGAAAAGAAAAAAATTAAGTTAAAAGTGTATAACAGAGAACAAAAGAATATCCTATAAGGAGAAAAGAAAAAATAGACATTCATAGACAAAAAATAGACATATATAATCTATTCTATTAATATAATTTATTGTTACATATTTTGAATTGATGTTCTGTTAGGCACACTACAGTATTTTGGGGGAGGTTTTCTTTTCCATTTTCATTTCCTGACTTTTCTTCTATTTTTTTGTATTTTTTTTAAATTTAGTTTCAAACAAGTAAGTATATTTTAAAAAAAAATCATTGAACAATGAAATATATAATGTTTCAGACAAAGATCCATTCTAGAACAAATCATGAACATTGGGATGGGGTACAATTAGAATATATATTCAAAAAATTGTGCTAAATACAAAATTTTCTATTACATTGAAGTTGCCATAGATTCATAATTAGAAGGGTTCTTAGAGGACTTCTAATCTGATCTAATCTTTTTACAGTTGAGTTCATTTATGGCCAAGGAAAAAGAGATTTGTGCAAGTACATAGGTAGCAAGTGGAAGACTTGACATTCTAATTTAGCATCTCTCTGTTGCACATCCAGTGTCCTTTTTCTGAGTTAACATGGTTTGTTTTTGATGTTTTAGAAAATAAGAATTATTAATGAGATCAAAGCTAGAATCCTACCTTCTGAAAGTTTTTCCTTCACCACCATCTGGAACATAGTAAGCATATAAAGGCTTGTTGAATAATTGGCAAAGCAATTGTAAGCATATGGATCAAAGTCCCATTACCAAACCTTTTTGAGAACTTAAGAGGGAACAATTAGTGCCTCCTTATTGCTACCTCTGCTGCATTCTTCCTCCTCATTCCTAGATTTTTTATTGAAATGTATGTCCCCTCTCCCAATTAAGGGGGATAATCCCTATGTTCAGGCTTGAACAACTTGAGGTTACTAGATAAATGGTTTTTTTGTAGCACAACATATCTGTGCCCAGTTAACTCAAGTAAACAACATAAGTTGTAGAAGATTGGTATTTATATGAAACAGTGTCCCTTCATGCTGTAATGTGTAAGTCATAAACAGAGATTCCAATATTACAAATCACTATTATTGGTTTTAAAGGAATATAGCAATAATGAAGACAAATCACCATTAAAGTCAGGGCAGGACAATAGCAGTGGGTGGTACCGTGGGTAGACCATTGAACCTAGAGTCTGAAAACCCTAAGTTCAAATCCAGCTTCAGACACTTAGTACTTCTGAGACTATGAGGATGTTACTTAAACTTTGCTGGACTCAGTTTCCTCTTCTTTAAAATGGTGAAAATGAAAATACTTCCTTCTAAGTTTTCCTGTAAGAATAATATGAGGCCATATTTTTAAAGCACTTTTCAAACTTGAAAGGCTATATATATTCTAGCTACTATTGATTCAGAGTATTCCAATTGCATACTCAGGACATTCAGGAGAAGATCTTCTTAAACTCTTCTAACTATGATTATAAAAGGTGAGAACTGGAAGGATCCTTTGAGATAATTTAGTCAAATCTTCTATTGTTTTATAATGGAGGAAAATAGAGCTCATATTGGAAAAATGATCTGCCCCAGGATATAAGATAAATATGTGAGAGCACCCAGACCAAAAAGTAGGTCATCTAATTCATTTATTCACAGTTTGTTCATCCATATATTTTCTGTTCCTTATTTTATTTCTCTCTATTACATAAAAAATCAACATTTTTAAAATTGAGTTTCAAATCCTCTCCATCCCTCTTCTTTCTACTCCAGGGGGACATAAGCAATTTAGTATTAATTATACATGTGCAGACATTTCCATATGAGAAATATTGCAAAAAATATTCATACACACACATACACACACACACAAAAGAAAAAATGAGGAGCATGCTTTGATCTGCATTCAGACTCCATCAGTTATTGTTGTGAAGGTAGATTATAACTTTCATCATAAGTTGTTCAGACTTGCAGTTGACCATTGTCTTGATCAAATAGCTGGGTCCTTGACAATTTCTCTTTGTATGATATTTCTGTTACTATTTACTATGTTAATTTGATTCTACTCACTTCAGTTTTCATCAGTTCAGATAAGTCTTCCCAAGTTTTTTCTGAAAGCATCCTGATTGTCACTTTTTATAATAAAATAATAATCTACATAATCATATACACATACACATATATATGTATATATGTATGTAGGTATATGCATTCACACTTCTTTTAAATGGCTTAATAATGATAAAGTTTTTAAGAATTATAGGTATCATCTTCCCATAAAGGTTTTTTAATAGTTTAATTTTATTGAATCTCTTATGATTCCTCTTTCATGTTTATCTTTCTATACTTTTCCTGAGTCTTATATTTGAAAGTCACATTTTCTGTTCAGTTCTGGTCTTTTCATCAGGAATATTTAAAAACTCTTCTTTCCTTCATGGAGAAGCTACAAAATCTTGTGTGATCCTAGGACTCCACAATATTTGAATTATTTCTTTCTAGCAATTTGCAATATTTCTCCTTGCCTTGGGAGTTCTGGAATTTGTCTATAACACATCTTAGAGTTCTAATTTTGAGGTCTATTTTAAGACATGATCAGTGTATTCTTTCCATTTTCATTTTAGTTCTAGTTTATTGATGAAGTATTCCTTGAAAATTTCCTGTAATGCAGTGTCTATTTTTTAATCTCTCCAATTTTCTTTTGTTAAGGCATTCAGATAGTTCAAGATTTTTTAAAAATGATCTCTTCTCAAATTATTTTCCAAGATATTTGTTTTTTTAATGAAATATTTCACATTTTCTTCATTTTTTTTCATTCTTTTGATTTTGTTTGCTTATTTTTTCATTTCTTACAGTGACACTAGCTTCCAAACCTGTAATTCTAATTTTTAAGGAATTACTTACTTTACTGAATTTTTGAACTTCTTTTTCCATTTGTCCAATTTTTTCTTAGGAATTCTCAGTGGATTTTTATTTCTATATTTATTATTTGGCTGATTTTTTTAGTTATTTTCTTCAGTTGCTTGTGTAAATTTTCCCCAAGCTATTTACTGGGGTTTTTAAAAATACTTTTTTTGCATCACTCTCACTTATTCTCTCAGTGTTTTCTTTTTTGCTCTTACTTGATTTTTAAAATTATTTTTATGCTCTTCAGGAATCCTTGTTGTACCTGTGCCCAATTTACATTTTTTTTTGAAACTTTGCTTGTACCTGTTTTTATTTGTTGTCTTCTGAGTTTATATCTTGATCTTTCCTGTCATCATATAGACAGATTTTTTTTTTTTGTTATTGTCTGTTCATTTTCCCAGTCTATTTCTTTACTTTTAACTTTCTTTTAAGTGGGACTCTGTCCTTGGGACAGAAATTTCACTGTCCCAAGCTTTAGATTTTTCATCCTACTCTTTTCAGAACAAGTTTTAGGTATTTGTAAATGTTTAGGATTTTTAAGATTGTATGATCTAATGAGAGGCATGACCACTGTATTCTTGACCTGTACTCTTGTCTATAAGTAACTATAAACATGTGGTTTTTTATCTTGAATCTATTTTTATCAGTGTTCCCACTCTCTTCAGGCCATAAGGAACTACTTTTGCTCCTTTTAGCCTGGGGACTGCATCTCAGAATCACATCTGAACAATGCAACATTATTCCCATATAGCCACAAATGCTGGCACTCATGGTTATCCTGTCCTGTGACCATGCAGTTGCAAGTTCTAGTGTTGCTTTTTTGACTTGGAATGGAAAGTCAGGTCCTTATTTTCCTGTGAGTGAACACAATTAGTCTTTTCCTTCTGAAACTATAAGTAGGTCCCTTATTCTTCTATGGCCAGAAGTGCTCATTTTTCTCTTAAATCTTTGGACTTTGACTCAAACTTTGTATGGGTGATGCAACAGGTACTGAACCCAGGATCACTACAAAGTTCCCCTGTAAATTACATGACCAGCTTCTAACCCTCTTATTGTCTGGGACTTAGAGATCCCAAAGCTGCTTCTGTCTGCTCCAAAGCCTGCTCCTGGAGTGCTTTGTTTCGGTGTGGCTACTGCTTGCTTGTGCTAGACCTTTCCTGCTGGTTTTCTATATTACCTTAGGTTTGAAATATGTTTCATCTCAAACTTGTATTGCTTCTGTAGTTCTGGAATTGGAAATGAGACATTATTTTTAAATTGTTTAGAAGGGAATTTGGGGAACTTTAGGTGAGTGTCTGCCTCTACTCAGTCATATTGGATTTCCCCTCGGTCATCTGATCTTTAAATTATAACTCCTTTTGTTATTCTTTAGTATTTTCATTTTAAAAAACTGATCTGGGTCCTTTATTTTCCCAAGTTATGATAAGAGGTAGAAAGATACTATCTTCTCCCAGATACATAACCGAGAGGATTGAAGAATAAATCTCCTCCAAGACTTTGCTAGGCTTGCTCTCATATAGGGATATTGGGCAAATTGCTCTGAAATTCATATATTGAAAAATAGAAATAACAGAAATACTTATAATTAGATTCTGTTTTCTGGTTCATCTATGGGTCATTAATGATGAAATGTATTATCAGATAACATACAGAAAATTCAGAAAATTGGATTTGTTGTTGGAAGATCTACATTTGTCTCAAAGTTTGTCATACTATTTGAAAATCCTTAGACATTACTTCCTCATTCTGTGTTTGTGATTTCTTATACATAATAAGAATAATTGTATTTTTTTGTATTTCATTAATGCTTTGGATTGTTTTACATGTATTCCTGATTTGATTCTTTAAGCAGACTTTGGAGATAAACATTGCAAATATTGGTATCCAGTTTTACAGATAAGGAAATGGAGTGAAGCCTTAAAGAGCCTAGGAGTTTCCTCTGGGTACAAGGATAGAAATTCTCAGAAGATGCATGTGAAATCAGGTCTTCCTGACACCTAATCTATGCTATTGACAAAATTGATAAAACTTGAGAATGAAGAAACTAGGAGAGGGTACCCTGCCTGATCAGTAAATTTATTATGCTATGATGAGGATAACAGTAACAACTTGTGTATTTGTAACACTTTTCACTTTTTTAAGTATTTTAGCACATATTATCAATTTTGAGCATCACCATATATTATTGAGGGAAATTGGGTCATTTTTGTTAGCTATGTTTGCATTTCCAAAATTTTCATAGATGAAACTTCTTGACACAGCTAATTCAAATATTGTTAGAACTACAAATCATTAGCATGTGATCCTTCTAATTCTCAAAAGCTAAGAGGAAGGAAGTAATTAAATGCAGATCTTTTCACAGAATGATTTTTTTTTAATTATTTTTAAACCCAGAAAGCATAAAAACATGGTAAGGCAATAAATGCTAGGATTTGGATGAGACTAGAAATTGTTGCAAACTATCTCAAGGGGAATCAAGAAATAGAGATTTTCTCTGCATTTATATCCTGCAGGAAGTTGATTTGTTTCTCGTCTCTCTTTTCCCTCCCAGCCCTTTTATATTTTCTTTTGTCTTTTTCTTTATTAAAGCATCTTATTTACAAAACACATGCATAGATAATTTTTGACATTCATCTTTTCAAAACCTTGTGTTCCAAATTTTTCCCTCCCTTCTACCTACCACCCCATAGATGGCAAGTAATGCATTATGTGATAAACATGTGCAATTCTTTCATACATATTTCCACATTATCATGCTGGACAAGAAAAAATCAGATCAAAAAGGGGAAAAAATGGAAAAGAAAACAAAATGCAAGCAACAACAAAAAAGTAAAAATACTACGTTACGATCCATACTCAGTCTCCACATTGCTCTCTCTGGGAATAGATGGTTGTATCCATCATAAGACCATTGGAACTGGCCTGAATCATTTCATTGTTGAAAAGAGCCACATGTATTAGAGTTGATCATCATGTAATCTTGCTGTTGCCAAGTGCAATAATCTCCTGCTTCTATTCACTTCACTCAGCATTAGTTCATGTAAGTCTCTCCAGGGCTCTCTGAAATCATCCTGCTGATTATTTTTGATAGAATAATAATGTTCCATTATAGTCATATACCAAAACTAAGTCAGCCTTGCCCAACTGATGGGCATCCACTCAGTTTCTAGTTCCTTGACACTACCAAAAAAAAAAAAAAAAAAAAAAAAAAGGCTGCCACAAACATTTTTGCACATGTGAATCCCTTTCCCTCCTTTCAGATCTTTTAAAGATAGAAGCCCAGTAGAAACACTGCTAGATCAAAGGGTATACACAGTTGATAGCCCTTTGGATATAGTTCAACTTGCTCTCCAGAGTGATTGAATCATTTCACAAATTCACCAACAATGTATTAGTGTCCCGGTTTTCCCATATCCCCTCCAAATTCCTCATTATCTTTTCCTGTCATCTTAGCCAATCTAAGAGATGTGTAGTAGAACCTCAAAGTTGTCTTAATTTGCATTTCTTGTATCAATGGTGATTTAGAACACCTTTTCATATGACTATAAATGGCTTTAATTTCTTTATCTAAAAATTGTCTGTTCATATCCTTTGACCACTTATCAATTGGAGAATAGCTTGAATTCTTACAAATTTGAGTCAATTTTTACATATTGGCATATGATCTGACATACTGTCCAGATTAATTTTCATCCCAACCCTTAACAATAAGTAAATAATACAACACAATAATTGCTGGAATGTGATAAGGGAAGAGGTATGTTTGCATATGGCGGAAGGACAAGTTGGGTAGCCCCAGATTTCTTGGTGAAAATATATCCATGTTGTTAAAGGTTCTGATAAAGGCCTCATTTCCAAAATATATAGAGAATTAACTCTAATTTATAAAAAATCAAGCCATTCTCCAATTGAAAAATGGTCAAAGGATATGAACAGACAATTCTCAGATGAAGAAATTGAAACTATTTCTAGTCATATGAAAAGATGCTCCAAGTCATTATTAATCAGAGAAATGCAAATTAAGACAACTCTAAGATACCACTACACACCTGTCAGATTGGCTAAGATGACAGGAAAAAATAATGATGATTGTTGGAGGGGATGTGGGAAAACTGGGACATTGATTCATTGTTGGTGGAGTTGTGAACGAATCCAACCATTTTGGAGAGTAGTTTGGAACTATGCTCAAAAAGTTATCAAACTGTGCATACCCTTTGAGCCAGCAGTGTTACTACTGGGATTATATCCCAAAGAGATTATAAAGAAGGGAAAGGGACCTGTATGTGCACGAATGTTTGTGGCAGCCCTTTTTGTAGTGGCTAGAAACTGGAAACTGAATGGATGTCCATCAGTTGGAGAATGGCTGAATAAATTGTGGTATATGAATATTATGGAATATTACTGTTCTGTAAGAAATGACCAACAGGATGATTTCAGAAAGGCCTGGAGAGACTTACACGAACTGATGCTGAGTGAAATGAGCAGGACCAGGAGATCATTATATACTTCAACAACAATACTATATGATGACCAGTTCTGATGGACCAGGCCATCCTCAGCAACGAGATCAACCAAATCATTTCTAATGGAGCAGTAATGAACTGAACTAGCTATACCCAGAAAAAGAACTCTGGGAGATGACTAAAAACCATTACATTGAATTCCCAATCCCTATATTTATGCACACCTGCATTTTTGATTTCCTTCACAAGCTAATTGTACAATAATTCAGAGTCTGATTCTTTTTGTACAGCAAAATAATGTTTTGGTCATGTATACTTATTGTGTATCTAAGTTATATTTTAATATATTTAACATCTACTGGTCATCCTGCCATTTAGGGGAGGGGGTGGGGTGGTAAGAGGTGAAAAATTGGAACAAGAGGTTTGGCAATTGTTAATGCTGTAAAGTTACCCATGTATATATCCTGTAAAATAAAGGCTATTAAATAAAAAAAAAAAAAAGAAAAAGAAAATATATCCATGTTCCTTACCTTCAGAGTCATGGAGGAATATAGCAGAGTGTTGAATCAAGAGAGATCTAATAGGAAGTCTTGGCTCCATATGAAGTGTCATTGTGACATAAGCAAATCTATCTGAATCTCATTTTCCTTATCTATAAAATGGGAATGATAATATTTTCACTACCATCATCATATGGTCATTATGAGAAAAGCACTTTCAAAGCTATAAGAAGCTAAATAAGCATGAGTTATAATCAGAAAATTAGCAAGGGAGAAATGTTTTCCTTGGAGTCATTTACATTTACTAAGTATAAACTTAGTTTTCTTTATGGTTACTTGAAAAAAGATCATAAGGAAAATTATTTCAGTAGCTGTAAGTTTTGATTCATGATTTAAATAACTTTCAAGGACTATTAGTAGTCGATAAAATTGCAGCAGAGAGATCAGATATTTTATTGACTTCATTCATCATACTATTAAATACATTTATCTGTCTGAAAACTCACTTAAATAGATCAGCAAAGTATTAAAATGCAGTATATACTCATGAAAAGCAATGAAGCATTAAAAAACAACTGTCAGTTAATCTAAATTGTCCAACATGAAATTTGGATCTGCCAATGGCTTTCTTTTCAATTGTATCCTGCCAATTTTTGCATGAATGTATTTTGTTATAAACAAACCTTTGAAAATTCAATGTGATCATTTTGTGAATAGATTTCTTCATGTTGAATAATATTCCTATACTCAACTGTCTGGTTATTCAGTGGCCAAATCAGGATTAACCGAGTTTCTTTTAAGCAGTCTAGCTTTCAAGAAGTTAATATTCTGTTATAAAATTTTTCAGTAGACATATTTACATTTGAATGAAATCTTTGCTTTTTTCACTCTCTAACTTTGTATTGAAAATACTCAACATTATTCTTTTAATTACCATTAATTATGTAAATTAAATCTTTCTCTTAAGAAACTAAGTTTTTATCTAAGTGGCATATTGAGTTTTTAAAGACATTTATAAATATTCCATATGGTTTGCAGTTTCTGTCACATCTCATGCAAGAAAGAGTAGCATGGGATATATATATATATGTATATATATGTATGTATATGTTTATACACACATATGTATATATGTATATACACACATATAGATTCTATATATATGTATATATGTATACTTACCTCTACCCATCCTTTACAAGCTATAAGCACACACATGTACACACATATATGTATGTGTGTATATATTCACATATTATATGTGAACTTTATATTTACACACACACATTATATATATATATTATATATATATATATATCACTGTAATCATATATTAGAAAAAAATTTAATAATGATCTCCAAGATTCCTTCCAGATCTAAGTATTAGGAAGTTATTTTGATCCTTCAATAGTAAACTCAAAACCACCTCTTCCATGAAGATATCTCTAATAAGCCCAGCCATGAATATGGGTTAGAAGTTTGAAAATCCCATTACTTAATTCTTACACACCACATCTCCTATATTAGTTATCTTCCAATATGAAAGTTTCCTAATTTTCTAGAAAGAAAGAACTACCTTTGTTTTTTAAAAACTAAATTTTGAGTTTCAAATTCTCCCCATCCCATCAGTCCCTTCTCCCACCCGCTGAGAAAGTAAGTGATATGATAATAACCATGTATGTGAAGTCCTGGAAAATATTTCCATAGTAGCCATGTGAGCAAAAAAGGAAGAAAAATAAAGAAAAAATATATTTCAAATTCTACTTAGAATTAATCACCCTCCCCTTTATCCTCTCCCCCCCCTCCATGCTAATTTTTTTTAATCATGGTAACTTTCAAATTATCTTTGATCATCATATTGATTAGAATAATTGAATCTTCCACAGTTGATCATCACTACAAATACTTGAGTTGTTTACAATATTGTCCTGGTTCTGTTGGCTCCATTTTACTCCAGTTCATGTCTTCCTCAGATTTTCTCTGAAACCATCCTGCTCTGATCAACTTTCACTGAACTTATATGTTTATAATATTTAAATATGAAAGGAACCTTAGACCTTATTAAATTGATCTGATTTAATTTAGAGATAAGGGAATGGGGGCCTGGAAAAGTTCAGCAGGTTTCCCAAAGGAAGATAAATGGAATAGCACAGTTGGAGAGATAGCTAAGATTCTTTAACAACAAATGTAGGTTTCTTTTCAGCCGTATAAAAGTGTTTCTATTTTCTTAATAGTAAATTTGTCAATGAATTAATGAAAATAAATGAAATCAGGTAGATATTTAACAACTCTCTCTGGGACAAAATAATTTACACATGATAGATTTTTAAAATCTGTACAATCAATAGTGCCTCTATCGCTTTCTTAAGACTAGACAATCAATAAAACAATAAACTACCTCCTGATTCTAGTGTTTGCTGACTTTGGAGTACAGATGTTTCCATTGCAAATTTTACAACCATGAGCCACTTAGAGACGGCTTCATTATATCTCTAAAAGAAAACCACATAACCAAGGGTCTGCTAATGTTACAGCAGTAGTTTTATGACCAATAATATTGTTTTATAAAGTTAAAGATAGTAGAAGTCACCAGAGGTCAAAATTTCTATTGAAGAGATTTTTTTCACTGTACCTATCTCTGATAGGGAATCAACCACCTATATAGGTAATTCTAATCTTAGACAAACACCCTCTTGTTAAGAAATTTTTCTTTATATTAAGCTAAAATTTATTTCTCTAGAAATTTCATTCATTACTTTTAGTTTTTCCCTTTGGGGCCATGTAGAGGTAGTCTGTTCCCTCGTCTATCTGACAGGTCATAAAGTAGTGGAAGATAGCTATATAAACTTTCTTTTTAATCTCTTCCCTAGATGAAACATCCTCATTTTCAAGTCATTCACATATGCAAGTTTCAAATCTTCTTCCTGTTATAATCATTCACCTCTGGATATCTTCCATCTTGTCAATGACTTTTCTAAAATGTGGTACCACTAAGGTGATCCAACTAAGATTGGACATACCAAGACTAAAATCTCATTCAGCCTGAACCCAATGTTTCCATTGGTACAGTTGAGGATTATCTTAGATTTTATACTTGCCATATCACATTGTTGATAAATAATAAAAATACAATTTAATAAAAACTTAAGAAATTTTTCACATGGATTGTTTTCTATCCATATTTGTCCAACTTGTTCACTTTATTTGAAAAACACAATCCCTGTCTAATATTTAGCAATCATTCAAATTTGATTTTATTATAATTCCTATCTGTCAATATAAAAACAATTTTAGCTTTCATTTTTTAAAATTTTGAGATCCAAATTCTTTTCCTTACTCCTTACCCCTGCATCTTCATTGAACATATGTGTGCAGTTATGCAGCACATTTCCATATTAGTTTTGTTATGAAAGAAAAGACAAAAAAATGAAAAAAAAATTTAAAAAAAACTATGCTTTTATCTGCCTCCTGCCTCTTTCAGTTCTTTCTCTAGAGGTGGACAGCATTTTTCATAAGTACTTTGGAGTTGTTTTAGATCTGTCAGTTGTGTTTACTATTTTAAAGCATTCTTTGCCAATTGTGTATAATCCATAAATGAACATACTGCTACTTATACCTGAAATGAAATTTTTGAGAAAAATATTGCACTTTAAAGAGCCAAGGACAGATTCCTAGGTCATACAACAAAATAACTCCAGGTACATATTAATCACATTGATAAATTCATTCAGCAGATCTATATATTTGCACATAAAATACACATACATATATAAATATATACAACAAATATATGAAAACACATTTATATATGATGTCATGTAGTAGAGACCATCTTAAAATCTCCACTCTTGAAGCATTTATTAAGAACTTATAAGACCATCTTTGAGAAATTTTGTATTAGAAATTCTTCATTGTATCTAAGGTTAGTTAACTTTGTTCTGCCAAGGCTCTTTGATTCTATGATAATGTCATCAAGTGCTGTTTGGCTAAGGGTTTTAAATGTATTTGTGGCACTTTTCTCCTAATCCATTACCAACATACTATCCAGTACTACCCATTACTCTCTTTCATACATCAGGTTTAGACATGTTCCTGAAAATTGAACTGCCTTTTGTGAAGGAATACTTGACACTTAATCTGGAAAAGTTGCTGTTTATGAATCTATTTTTTCACCCAGAAGGCTTTTTACTTGGATAGTTTTGCAATGATAGCTGCATTTCACCATCTACACTATTTTCACCGACTATTAACTTTTTTAAAAAATGGTTCATTAGATCTTGGATCTATTCCATGAAATGTTCATCTTCATAATTATAACTGTACATTGAAACACACTCTAGTATGTTCCACTATTGTTGAGACATAATTTGGGATTAGTCATGTAATGATTATATATTATATACAAGTATATCTATATATAAGTATATATGTTTAAGCATATATACCCATATCATTTTTATTTGCTTTTCTCTATAAAACCTTTTAACTCTTAGTGTAAAAGGTTGATAGTGTGGCTGCAGAAATATGAGACTACCATGTATCAGTGCTTTCTTAACTTGAGAAATGCAATTTTAGAATATACCTCTTTCAGTTGCAAAGGGAACATCTCCTCAGATTTTATGTTTTGTTGACCTTTACCACAGTTCTTTAGTCAAGGTCAACCAAAAGACAAACAGATCATCGTTGCCCAAAAGCTGATGGGAAACCAGCAGATTGGGCAGTTTATTTTCCTTCCTCTGAAAAATAATAAACTGACCCAAAGTTTTATTCTTTTCTCATCTGAGAGAACAAATAACCTTTCCCTCTTATAATGATTCCTTTGGGTTTACAATGATTCCCCTGAAATAAAACAAAGTTGGTGAGGAGATTGTGGATGACAGTGATGATATTAACATTTACATATGTTTCAAAATTTGAGATTAATTTTCCCTATTTGCCCAGAGTTTGAATAGAATGGAAGTTTTAAGCTGTTGCTTTTCTAGTCTGAGCCCTGTGGTTCCTTTATAGAATCTGGTAGTTGCTGTATTTCTGGAGGCTTGCCATAGCAATGAGTTCCTGAACTCAAGTGGTCTAATCTTAACCTCTTTAGTAGTAGATTACAAAGCACTTTTACATTCTACAACGCTCTTAATTGTGTCACAATATTTCTGTGATGTAGCTGCTACTATTATCTCCATTTTACAGTTGAGAACAAATTAAGAGTGGAATACAACTAGCACGTAGTAAGAGTAGATTTGTTCCTGCATCCAATTCTGTCCCTCTATCCCTGATAAGATGGAGCTGCATAGAGGTGTGGTCATCCTGAGTTTTTCAAATACTTATGGTATAGGACTCACCCATAGAGGAACTCTTCCTCCATTTACTATATTTCAGTGATCCCTGTTGCAGTGAGCATGGCATTAATGGTATTATGTGGTGGAATCACTCAGTGTCTAAAATCCAGGTAACCCTTTGAATAGTGTAAAGGCAAACTCCAAATCTAACACATCTCAGATATGGTTCAGATGCTAAGATTCAAACTTCCTCATTTACTCCCTTGGGGAGTTGGCAGTACGTCTCATTTTTCTTTTTGTCTTATGATCTTCCAAATAATTAATGTCCAATAGCCTATTTTTTAAGCCTACAACAATTTCTTCGTATTTGGATATATCCCTACTTTTTCTGAAACTAAAAATAAATTATATTATCAAGGTCATTTTCCTCTTCAATGTCATTTTGATTCAGAGGGAAAAAATGTATACATGAGTAAATATTTCAATTATTCAGTGACCTACATTCATATTCATGTATATAGTAAAGTTATGCTCAAAATAGGCCACATATCGTGTTTACAAAACTATCTAATGAAATAACCCCCAAGCATGTTTGACATCATCTACCCCTTTTTTTCCTGAAAGTCCATTTTTCTTTTGTACCAATGACTTTACATTCTCATCATTCCCTTTTTATCTCTTTGATCATTTCTTCTCTGTCCTCTTTGCTAGATTTCTATCCTCCTGCTGCTCCCAAAATGTAACTGTTGCCCTAATTTGTCTTAGACTCACTATGAGTTCCCTCATTTTTGGTATTGTTATAGACCTGTGGTTTTTGTCATTAACTAGATTAAGTTGATTTCCAAATATATTGATTCTAACCTGAACGTCCCAACAGAAAGGTTTTTTTTCTCTCCTTAAATTTGTCACATCTCTATGGAAACTTATATTTGAACATGTTTTGAATGAACATTGAATGAATGGAAATTCTTTTTGTGATTCATTTAATACAATATATAAACCATACATATAAAGAAAGAAAAAACTTGCCCTGTGCCTAAGAATTTTTGATAACGTAAATTCATCTGTAATGATGATGGATATAGGAGTCCATATGGTAGTTCCGACTGCTCAAATTATAGTAAATCTTATATCTGAGACATAAGCTACAATACTTTTCCCCCCACTGCAGTTATACAGAATAGAGGCCACCTGCTGTTATGTTCAAATAGTAGCAAGGGTATTGAGAAAATTCTGTTCTTTGGTACAAACAATCCACCTACATCTCTTCCCAAAACTCCCATGCCCACAATGAAATTTTCAATATGGAAGATAATCCCAGTTATATTTTGGCAGTTCATGGTTATATTTTTTCTTTAAATCATGAAGGAGATGGTAAAATAATACTAATAATGACAAATGCACTCATCAAGTCACATATAACTTTACAAGCTCCAGAGAGTGAATATAATACCTCCTATTACACCTGGCTACATTTTCCTTTTCTGCAGTGACCCAGAATTAATGGGTTTTCTCATTCATCAGAGGAAATGGACCCCAGATGCTCTACTATCTCTGACCTTTTCTTCCAGAGTGTGAAGGTGAAAAGGGAAGAAGGTCGGGACAGTACAAGACTTCAGAAAGACCAAGCATGAACATATGCAGCTGAGTGGGTACAAATGCTAAGTGCCTTGGTCAGCTGGTTTGTAGCATTTATAAGCCGTAAACTTATAAATTTTTAAAAATAAGTCCTGTACACTGTGTACACTCTCAATCTCAACCTTAGTTATAGATAGTAAATCTCAGGCAAAAGATTTTAGTGGCACAAATTACAATTGGATGTAAGAAGTTGAATGATCTATTCTTAAGTTAACGATAAAAACAGTGATAATTATTATAACAGAATCCTTAGCCACCATTTAGCTAGATAAAATGATACAAAGAAAAGAATTCTGGCTCCATCTCCCAGGAACTCCACACATATTCTTTTTTATTGTTGTTGTTGCTTCTACTTTATGATTCAACTTTGGGCAAGTCACTCTGCAAAGTGACAGTATTGCATTAAATAGCCCCTAAATTCTTTTTTGGATTTACTAACAACATCATGGGTGGTTGATAGTTATTTTTATCTTCATTTTCTAAATGGAGAAACTAAAGTACAGAGAGCTGAAGTGAATCTCTTGGTTATAACGATAGCTTACATTTCTAAAGCATTTATGTTAAGCTATGACAGAATTCTGAGGAGGTAAATGTATTCAAGTCCTCTCTTTATCATTGAAAAATATGATCCTGAGCAACTAACTTAATGTCATTCCCTATGATCTTCAAACATTTAGAAGTTGTGTGAGGTCAGATATAAGCGCAGGGATCTCCTGACATCAGATCTAATAATATTTCCACAATAATAAGGTTTCAAAATGTCCATAACTGTTTTCTCCTATCAGTTTGGGTACTTCCTCTACTGGGACTGATATTGTTAGTTAATACATGTGTCTTTGAAGACACAAGTTATCTTCATCACTAGATAGATCGATAGATGAATACATGGATATAGGGATGGGCAAATGGATGGGCAACTGGATGGATGGCTAGATAGAGATGCATTTATTAAATGCCATGTGTCAGGCTCTGTGCTAAAGCAGCAGGGGTATAAAAAAGACAGACTACCTTCAAGGAGTTTACATTCCGAGCAAAATTTATTATTTAATAATCCCACCCCCTATTCTGTCAAAATTTATTTTGTCAAACCTCTTTTCTCAGTCCAGCTTAAAAAAAAAAAAACACAGTATGCTAGTATGAATTAAAGGCATGGTTGAATAATGTAATCACTTTTGGAACATTTGCTAACTAATAAGTTAAGACTGGGACCCTGGCTTTATTTCTAGGTAAGGAGAGAATCCACTTGGGCTAAACCCTCCCCAGTCCTTCCTTTTTTTAATCGAAGTTAGGAGTGTCTTGCTGTCTAAAAGAAAAGCTAAGGAAAGGGAGGTGTGGATTAGAGTAGCTTTATTTTTTCATTCCATTACTTGAAAAAGCTGAGGCTCATAAAACAATGTGTATTCCTTCAGGATCAGAGAAGGTGTAAGCAGCTACATCTTGAAAAATAGCCAAATATTCCTGCTGCATCTAAACATAAAGCTTTCCTACCCAACTTTCTTTCCCTTTTGGCTTTCTCAATTTCAATCCCTTCCAGATCAAGACCCACTGAGGAAAAAAAAAAAGTCTGACCCATTTATTAATGATTATGTGAATGACAGTTAATAGTTTATTATCATGCCTTGAAATCTGGCCTCAGTTTCCATAAGGGTTCTTTTTACTCACCACAATTTTAATGGAGTAAAGACAACATCTTAAAGGTAGCCAGAAAATATGTGAATGGATCAGGTTGTAGGGAGTGATTTAAAGTAGCAAGGTCCAAAGAGTCAAATGGAATTAAGAGGGAGGTGAGAATGGATGCTCTGAACCCTTTAGAGACCTAATGGTTTCTGACAGGAATTTAATAATCAGAAAAAGAGCACAGTGATAATGCATCATTAGGAAGAGAAGGCAATTGCACTGAAGGTAACAGAGTCTTGAGGACTCAGGTTAAAAACAAAGGTTTTAGAGAATGTTATATGATACATTCAGAAAAATCCAGTATTCAGACAAAAACTAGACATCAGAATATGTGATCTGCTGTGTTAATGGTTCCACTCATTCCCTACTTTATTTGGTTCATGAGACTTTTGTTTTATTGCTTCAAAAGTGCTTTTAAATTATGAGGAACAAGTACAAATATGCAAATCAGATTTAAATAATCATGCTGATACTATAACAAAGTTTAGGTTTAATCCTATTCAAAACTGCCAAACTTCCTTATTAAATTGATAAGTAGAATTTTAAAACTGAACAAAAAGCTATTTCATTTTTTCTTCTTCTCAGATTTTTTAGAAATATTTTTACATTTAATTTAAATCAATCCTTCTAAGTCATATATAAACACACATTTTAAACATTTTTTTGAACTGAGTTACAAATTCTGTCCCACCCTTCACTTCCCTCTCTTTTAAAAGGCAAGCAATTTGATATAGATTATACATGTGCAGCCATGCAAGACATTTCCATGTCAAATATATTGCAAAATGAAAATTATATTTACTTAATTTATTTTAAAAAATTTAAAGATTTAATTAATTAATTAAAATGAATAATAATTTAAACCAAAAGATATGCTTCAATCGCGCATATACTACATTCCCTAATCCATGCCCTCAATTTAAAATTCTTTGCCTCCACAAAAAGAACTGCTAATATTTTGAACTTCTATGTCCAGTTTCTTTTTCTTTAATCTTTTTTGGAATGCTGACCTAGAAATGCTGTTGCTGGATCAAAGGATATACGGTTTTTATAACCATTTGGGCATAGTTATCAATTGTTCTCCAGAACGGTTGGAGCAGTTCTCCACCAACGGTACGTTAGTGCCCCATTTTTTTTCCATATTCCCTCCAACATTTGTTATTTTCCTTTTCTGTCATATTAGGTCGATAAATGTGATGTGGTTTCTCAGAGTTGTTTAATTTGCATTTCTTTAATCAATAGCAATTTAGAACTTTTTTTCAGATGACTGTCGATAGCAAAAAGCTAATACTTTTCAACAAGTTAATTTATAGCCAAAGGGGTTCCCAAACAACTGAAATTTACAAAATCCTCTTTCAGAGAGAATATTATATGACCACTTTGATATTAAAAACTACCATAAAATGTTGGCTTGGAATATCTGAAAGATCACCAGCAGTGCAGTCCATTTCAAAGTGGATTTGTCAGATTAGATTTTCTTCAGAAATTGAAAATAAGCTTTAAAGCTTTTTTTAATGTTATGCCAAGAAAAAAAAAAGGAATTTTAATCACTCTACTTTGGGCTTAGTAGTTTCCTTAAAAAGTAAGATTCCTTTAGTTCTGTCTCCAGTTTATTTACTCATGAGTTAACTGTAATCATTTTAAGTTTCAGTCACTTGTTCTGAACACACAAGTCTTTTTTCTTATTTCAAGCATATCTGATATATGTTTGGCCTATGTACATATAGTAATGACATGTTATAACTTGCTTTTAATTCATTCAATTAGAACTTCTTTAGAACCTATTCTGTGCTAGACATTGTGCTAAGCACTGAGTATCCAAAGAGTATCAAAGAGCTCACACTTTAAATTACAAAAAAACATGAATGTTTAATATATATATTCTTTCCTATGTTTGAACAATTAGGTGCTTAGAATGTATTTCTGGGAGTGCCATGTAATAAATGTATACATCAGTAAAATTATTTGGCACCTACCCACCTTAGTAGCATACATCATTGTGAGGAAAACAGAAACATAATTCCAATCTTCAGGAAGAACACATTAGAAAATGTCCAAGTCCATGAGCTATATTTTGTGGATAATTCTTGTCACTGACACAGTGGAACTCATCTATATCTCATAGTGTTGGAGAGTTACATGTGATCATGAGAGTTTATGTGAATTGCCAGTAATCCAGTCATGTGTTAGTTGAAGACAAGACTAAAAAATGTTTTTCTTGACTTTATCTTCTATCTAATTCCTCAGGCTTTTAAAGGTTAATCTCAAGAAATAACAGAAAACTGTACAAGATTTAAGTTCTAATTTAAAGGAATAAATAGTAATTGTGTTAGCTTATGATGACTTTATGCTCTGGAATCAGACAAAAAAATTACACACTCACAGGGATGGGTATGTTCCTCACCTGGAGGTACTTATAGCAACAAAATCAAGGTCTAGGAAAAAAAATCAAAGTATCTATTTACATTCCTACAAATATATGTATATGTATATTGTCAAAGCTACAGGCATATTGCCTCTATTCATTTTAGATTACATTTCAAAGGAAGTTAAATCAGGATTCACATTTATTACTTGTAAGTTAGCAAAGAGCATTACTTTCTGAATTTCATACTTTTCTTTGAGCTTAAGATCAATTATAACAACTTTATATAAAATTTTAACTCAATTTTTTGGTTTTCTTTCCAATTTAAAAAATGAAAAGTTCAAATGGATTTTAGCACCTGTTATACATATTCTTATGCAATCTATGGAAATCAAATTTATGAAGTAGAGGTCATTTTAATTTATGCTAAGCTGAGCTGTGAGAAAAGGTGACACTAGGTAAAATAACTCAAGGCACTAAAAATGCATATATTTTCTTAAGAAAGAATACTATTTAGAAGAAAAAGCAAATGTTATCTAAGGCTGAGCAATCACTTATTTTTACATGGTATTGATTCCCACTCTCCTATCCTCAGAAGGATAGAAGAGAGAAAGCAATTCAGGAAAGTATAAGTTTCCAAGTCATATGTCACAAATAGTATACAACTTTCAAGTACTTTACATACAAGCTAGTCACCCTCCCCCCTCATATTTTCATTATTGTTCCAATTTCTACATTTACATTATCAATTTTAATTTTTAAGTCATTGGGGGACTTTGACTTTGTTCATTTAATTGTTTTATATGGCATTCAGCACACTGTTATTAAGAATAAATAAATCTACCTTTCTTTTTTCAAAAGAAACTCAAAAGTAGAAGGTAACACAGCTAGAATGAATAGAGCAAATCATGAAATGTCTAAAGTATGGGAATCACTTGATCAAAAAGTAATGGTCTTTCTTCTACCTTCATCAAAAACCAGAAAATAATGATAATGGTAATTAGGATGGAATCAATTAGTTTGAGCAAGTTGCTTTCGTCCTATATCTCTGCTGCTTTTTACAATCTCTGACCTTCAAAAAGTGGCCATTTGGAAAGCAAGACTAATAGAAATTAACCACAATACACAAATAATAACACTACAATACAAACAAAAGCAAAGCTAACATGATTTCCTCTCCAAAGATAAATCCACAGCTAAGCTCTGAAGATATACTTGTTGAGTATATTTTGCAGGATTCTTTCATTACTGAGCATAGTCCAAGTTATGTGTAAGGAAAAGAATCTAAGTGAAAAGGGGAAATGAATTAAACAATGTTAGATGAACTCTGAAGATATAAACTGTGATCTTAAGCTTTGGGTTCACAAGAATTGCTCATTTAAAAAATACATTGGAAGCTATCCTAAAAAGACAATTCTCCCTTTGATTAAAATTGAATCTACCATCCCATAAGCCCATTAAATTCTAGACACAATCTTAACTCCCTTCTTTGTAATGTCATCCAGCTGAGTTGAAGAAATCCCCTGATCAATCATTTGTACTCTTCCCGCAGGTAAATATCTGCAGTCCCTTCAAATCAAAACATTTAAGTAGGAAAAAGACATTATCCCATAATTATAATTCTATATGTATCTGAATGTGTGTGTTTATGCATGTGCTTAAAGTTGGGAGGATGGGAATCAGACATAATCTAACCCCTTAATTTTTTAGCTGAGAAAACTGGCTTGGAGACATTAGATGGCATGACATGATAAGTGGGGCTTTCAACCCAGGTTTCTCTAACTTCCCGGCCAATTCCTTTCCACTTTATCATTGCTCTACCCCAAGATCAGGGTTTATACAGAGTCCATATCTTATCTGAAAGATGGATATCTCCTAGAATAGTCTACAGTTATTGATCCAGATCCAATTTGAAATCCTCCATAACAGAACAAATCATTCTTCTCAACTCATTCATTCTGTTGTGGGATAGGTCTAATTGCTAGGATGTTTGCTTTCTTTTGAGTTAAAATCTGTTTCCCAACATTTGTCACTAATTAGAAATACTTAGCAAATGCTCATCTTTATTTCTGATTAAAATCTCCTTTTGGAATTGGAAGAGCATGGTCATTGTCCCTTTGCTATTCCTTCAAAGATGCTTCTTTCAGGAGGCATAATTACTGATCCTGGGATTTATCAGAGATCTCCCAAGTGTCTCCTCTCATGCTTATAGAAATTTTTATTGAAAAAAAACAGTTAAGAAGCTTGCTCAAATTGATAAAATTCATCATTTGATTGCACCAAATAGCTTGCTGTCTATATGCAAATGTATGCTATAGTATATACACAGATATATATGCATACCTTTATACACACATATATACATACTTACACAGTATATACACATATGCTCATATATACATATATACACACATGTGTAAATGTGATTATGTATATCCATCTCTACACACAGATATAATGAAATCATATTTTCTAAATGTTAAATTTACTGTCTGGAAAAACATCATCTCCTTTATATCATCTATAGAATCTATAGAATTCTGTAGAATATGCTTGTTACTTTGATGAGGCAAATATGAATTAGCCAAAATTTTGTATCTGATTCGACTTTAAGATGGTGTTGAACTCATTATTTCATCGCAGCTGTAACTTTATTAGATGCTTCCTCATCATTTGCTTTTCTCCTGCTTACTTGATATTCCTTTCACTTGCCTAATTAGAAGGCAAAAGTATGATTCTTGAACTTTCTGTGCAGGTTCTGAGGTTATAGGTACTTAATGTCAATGGGACTACTTACAAAACTCCTTTTCCCCAAAAGATCCTCAACCCCCAAACTCAGATTATTTTGTTTTATTCTAAAAGATGAATAGAAGTGCCTTTTAGAATTAATTATATTATTAGCATATGACTTATTGACAGTACACATTTCAAAAGACTGTGCTCATAACATCCTTCAATTGAAAATATTAATTCTATATAGATTTACATAACCAGGCCATGAGTGTTATTGAGTCTTTAATATTTCACAAAAAAATCTATTAAATCTAACATGTTTTCTTGGAGAGTTTCATGAAATGTAAAATACCAAATGCCAAAAATGGAGGAATAATATAGAAGAAATAAATCCATTTCCTTCCTTTTGAAACAATATCTTACTGCTCATTTTCCTGATGAAGAAAAAAATCACTGAATACTTTTAAATATATATATTCTGTTAAATATGTTAATATTAATAAAAAATCATGATAAGCAAAGCTTAATTTAGAGGAGGGGTGGCAATTAGCTGTGTGTGTATACAGAGGGAGGGGATGGCACACAGACAAAAACCTTTAAGAAACCATGGGTAATTTAAGTTTGGAAAATAATATTTTAATATATGTTGTTATACTATGTGGGGCAAGTCCTTCTCAGCTTTAGATATTTACTAGCTGTTTAATCCTGGGCAGGTCACTCGGGCAGCTAGGTGGTGCTGTGAACAGAAAAGCAGGTCTGGAGTCAGAAAGACTCAACTTTTGTGAATTTAAATCTGGCCTTAGATATGTATTACTTGTGTGACCCTGTGTTTGAAATTCATTTAAGCCTATTTCTCTCACTTAATTCATCTATAAATTGAGTTACAGGAGGAAATATCCAACTATTTCAGGATCTTTTCCACAAAAATCTCAAATGGAGTCATAGTCACACAGGACTGAAAACGGTTGAGCAACAATATCATACATATTGCCGCAATACTGCAGAAATGTAGGGAAGCAATACCATAGTGCAGTAAAGGTAATTTTTATGTATTTTTCTAGGCATAATAAGCTCACATTAGTGTGAACGTCATTCATTTCAAACTTGCAAAGTTTTGACTCACTTTAAGTCAAAGCTGGTCTTTGTAATCTGGATACAATTTACCCAGAATACATTGTTTTATGGATAACCATACCAAATAGTAGTTAAAATAGTGTTATAATAATTTTTGTTAATACATTTATTCTAGCAATCATATCATACATGTAATAGTTGAAGGAACTATTTTTTTAGATAAAAATTTTAAACAAAAACAAGAATTGTTCTGAAATATCTGAAAGATTATTACATAGAAATTGAAATTGATTTTTTAAAATGGTTCTGGAAAGCATTACTAGGACTAATAGATGGAAGTTAACAAGAGTCAAATTTTAGCACGATATAAAGAAGATATTTCTAATTATTCTTCCTAGAAAGAAATAACAGGCTGCATCTATAATTCATATTTATATAGCACATGTGTTATATGCCTTGTTTACATAAACTTAATACATAATATGTGGAAGTAACTTCTTCTAACCTTCAGGAAGGGAATTACAGCTAGGACTTATGGTGACAGTAGATAAGGCTGGCTGAAATCTGAGACAGGGATCTGGGGAAGATAATGGACCGAAATACCAGGTTGGCCTATTGAGGCAGGTTCGGTTTTAGACTATAGGGAGCCAAAGGCAGGAAACAGGCTCTCATTTGGAATTGTCAATCTAATAATTGACAAAGTTTGAGGCACAAATAGATAAGGGGTTCAGTGAAAGGCAGGCAAAAGGACTCTATGTGTTGAACACAGAAGTGTCTAAATTACCTATAATCCTAAACAAATTATAGCTCTCATTTTCTTGAGCATTTTTATTAGAGAACTTGGGGATGGTTCAGTGTCACAGTGGATAGAACTCCCAACCTGGTGTCAAGAAGGCTCATCTTCCCAAGCTCAATTTGGACTCAGACATTTACTAGTTGTATAACCCTGGGCAAGGTACGCTCTTTGCCTCAGTTTCCTTTTCTGTAAAATCAGCTAGAAAAGGAAATGGCAAACCAAGATCTACATTCCATTTTCACAGTATTATCCATTCATGACTAAACTTGTCTCTTTTATGGTGATAGTTCTCTTCAGTTGTAATGCTAAAGACACAGACTTTAGGTATTAGGTACATGGTAAGAGAAATCTGTCACCAAAGTTAGTGGGAAGCACCAATAGATTAGTGTGACAGACTTAAGCAAAGAAGGGACATTTCAAGAATATTAAGCTATTTCTCATATTTTCAGATGTCACATAAGGCTCTATGCTATTCTTACAATAAATTCTGATGCAACAGCAGCATGGAATCGAGAAATAGTTATTTATCAAAATTGTACAGGAAAACGTGCATGAATAACAAGTATCCTTTCAACGAGCACCTTACAGTTATTTGCAGATGGATGTGGAGTTTGCTTTACCTCCTCTCCATGTGATTAATCTGTGTAGCCAGCCATGCCTTTCTTTAAAACTTAGTTTCCACAGTGAGGGTCTTTTGGGGCTTGATTTTCAAAAGTATTTCTTAATGAGATGATTGAGAGAAAATCACAAGGTCCATCATTTCTTTGGAGTAAATAGAAATAAACATATTGAACAGATATGCAGTGGCTCTTTGGATTGTGACTAACTCAGGGCAGTACTTTTTTTTTTTTCAGAAATTGAATTCAGTGCCCATAGAGATGTTAAGTTGCATCTAGTATTATTTTATAGGTGAAGACATTAAGGGACAAAAAGAGATTTTATTTTGCTAGATTCCTTTATCTGTGTTCTCCAAAAAATTAAATGAGTCAAGCTAAACCAAATCATTTACAAGATTACTAATTATTTGTTATCCATTATTATTAGGCCAAATTATATTAATTATTATTATTAATAACCTACCATCTGCCAGGAATTTTGTGATCCATCGGATATGCAGCAAGAAAAGCAAAAAGTAGTTCTCTGCTCAAGGATCTTATAATATCATTGTGAAAATCTGCACTAAGAAAATTTGACCTTGAGTTAGGAGATAAACTAAAATTTTTACCATCTCATTAAGTGATGATAAGCTCCCAAGTTCCATCTCATCTAGAATTTCACAGATCAACATCTTTAAGGAGAGAGGGGAGCTTCTTGACAAGATATAATCTGGGTTATTTATCAGTGCAACTCATAATATATCAAGAAGCACAGTGTTACCTAAATTTTAACAGAGAGAATGAAAAGAATCCCTTGTACGATATTGATTATCCTTTCTGTGAAGATCACCTGGATGTTCTATACATTAGAAAGTGTGTAGGGTGATCTTATGACCTCTCTGATGAAGGTAAAAGGATCCTTCTGGCACAAACATGTATCTCGCCTGCCTGTAAAGGAGCCTGGCTTGAAAAGCCTGCAGATGAATAGCTCATAGAAATGTCTAACTCTCGGCTTGATGACTAAATTAATCTACTTCTGAGTAGGAGTAATATATTTCCTTTGGGATGAGAGAAAGTACTTATTTCTGGAGATAGTTGCATTTATTTTTTCATTCTATTCCTTTTAATGTCAGAGAAGCATATCATATAAACAGGTAGCAACTTTTCTGAGATGTGCCTGGCTTTATAAACACTTTTTTTGCTATATAGGAAGGGTTTCTAACTTATTCTGTTATTCTCTATTCTTTAATGGGAAAGAAAACTATTAATTATCGGCAAAGATTTTTTGCAAAACTTTGATATCACTTTCAAATGATCTAAGCTCTCAAGATCATGGCTATCCATCCTATGATGTTGGGAGAATTTTCAGTTTATGTAGAATTTAATTGAGGTGTAGAATTTAATTATGTGACACAGTGGCTAGAGACTGCAACTCAGCAAAACTTTGGTTCTCATCTTCCTGAGTTCAAATCTGACACTTCGTAGCTATGTGACTCTGAGCAAGTCACTTAACCCTGTTAGCCTAAATTTCCTCATCTGTAAAATGAGCTGGAGAAGAAAATGACAAACCATGTCACTTTCTTCACCAAGAAAACCTCAAAATGGATCATCAAAATGTGATACACAACTGAAAATAGCCGAATGAAAATAATAAAATTTAATTCTAGTCATAGAAAAAAGCAGTCTATTTACAGAATTTTGATGTGGATTCCTGGCATTAGCTTTTAATGGAAAATGTAGGAAGTTATGTATATTTTGAGTGAGTATAATAGTGGGAGACATGCTTCTGGGTAATTGTGTAAGATCTAGGGTCACATGTCAATAGATTATGTGGTATCTTATGTTCATTCTTTCAGTAAACCAATATTTAATAAGTGACTACTGTGTCCTAGAATAAAGGGGAAATACAAAGAAAAATACAACTTGATCTTTCCATCAAGGACTTTAAAAATCAAATTAAACAAATTAAAATAATATTATTTTAAATATATGTGCATTTGCAAAAACATAAATGTAATATGAGTTCTTGGGGAATGTTTCAATTTAAAGATAAATAAGGAAACACTTAAATGAAGTATTTCTCTCTTCTTACACTTTTTCTCAGGTTGACTTCCCATAGCAGCTTTGGGTTTCTACCTTTCTCTGGCAATTTGATTTTTTTTTTAATGTCCTCAGTCTTTCTTTCCCTGAAAATATGGCTGCCTTATATGCATGTACCAAGCTATTTAGGCCAATACCACCATCTTGATTGCCATTTTCCTTGAGACCTTGATGGAGACAGCCCAAGATCCTGAGACAATGAACCTTGGATATAACATTGTTTCCCAAACTGACAAACCTTTTTTCTAGACCAACTTCTGTAGCTTTCTCTGAAAAGCAAATAATTTTTGATTATGGGCCCATCTTCCTCTCCATCACCAGCACAGAACTAGTGATGAATTGTCACCAACAAGTAGATAGGTTTAGAGGAAAGCCTGGTGGTGTCAGCATACCAAGACCAATAGTCCCACATCTAGACCAGACCCCACAGCTTTTACCAAAGAAATAACTCCTTGGAGTATTAGATTAGTCACTCCAACTGCCAAGAAACTGCCATCCACATAAGAGACAAGAGCACCTAGTTGAAGCACGCAAACTCTGGGTGAGAGATAGGAAGCAGCATATACTGAACGGGGCAGGTCATCATTACTACCTGAATCACCATAGCTCCTCATGCTCTGATGATGACAACCAAAGACCCGGAATCTAAGAACTTTGGGTATAGCCATGTTCTCAATCCCGGATCTTTAGCCCTCATTCTTAGATAAAATTATGATTGAGGTGCAGCCTGAAAACTGCCCCTGTATGTGAAGACCGCGTATTTTAAAATCAGTCGGAAATCAGGTTAAAATCAGGTTAGGGGAAAATCTTCAATCTTTATTCTCAGTAGAGATGAAGAAAGATAGGAGGTAGAAGGGACCAGAGGCAAAAGGGAACTGAGTCAAGAAGCCAGCCAGACCAGAAGCCACCAGAGCAGAACCCAACCAGCAGTCTCTCTCCGCTTCTCTCTTCCTGCCCCTCTGCCTCCACTCACCAAAATCGTCATTTCTTATACAACACATCAAGATTTACACAGAGAGTGGGTGGGCGCCATTCTTTCTCCAAGCATATATATGAATAGAGTATAGTCCAATTACTATTTAGCCTCACGTGCTTGGGACCTCAGTGCATCAACTCAAGCCTCAGCCCATTACACCTGTAGGTGCTATAATCACATCTATTGAAGATCCAAAAAAGCAAGTTTTTGCCATTAATGTCCTTGGTACTGTTTGAAACCTTTCACGTATGTGTCCTTCACCATTTTAAATGTGATCTACTTCAGAACAGGAACTGTTTTGTTTTGTTTTGTTTTTTTCCATTTGTATACAATCCAAGCCCTATACTTTATACAGAATAAGAAATTAAGAAAAACATTATTTATTCATAGGTTCAATTTACATAGAACCCTGTTTTTACTAATGAGATCTTACAAAGGATCTCCATGTCCTCTCTCCACCCTGCCTCACAAATATAGGATTTTTGACAAGATCCTCTTCAAGGAGAATGCATTTTATATATTTTGACTAACACGACTTCTAGGAACTGAAGAATGCTATGTGGGTAACTACACAGTGAGGACACATCAAGATATCATACAAGGGATTTGGGGTAATAATAATGACTAGCATTTATATGGTACTTTGAAGTTTCCAAAGCTCTTTAAATATGTTATCCCATTTGATCCTAATAAAAACCCTGTGAGGAAAGTTGTTACTTAAGGGTGAGAAAGTTAACATGGATCTGAGCCAGGATTTCAAATCGGGTCTTTCTGATATCAAACTCAGTTCTTTAACCCTGGAGCCACCTAAATGCTATGCAATTTGCCCTAGAGGTCATGACCCTTCCTATGTTTGCTGAGATGGCCTTTACCAGGTTATTTTTAGACATATAAACAGGAAACAGTCATTGATTTTTCCCTCTGATATCTCCTTATCACATTCCCCTAAAGAAAAAAAAATTAAACTCTCATGAAAGAAAATTCAACTCTAGAACCAAGAGATTTTAATGTTAATTATGGAATTGGGTGAAATAGGAAGAAGTCAGGTCAACAATTATTTATATGTATCTATGTATCTATAGATAAAATCACAGACTGAATAAATCTTATAAGAAGTAAGTCTAGATTAAGTATTTATTATGTAATTCAAATGTATAAAATTAAATAATAATAAAGCAATCTACCTATATACTTTTGTTCTTTTTGGATATACTGCTCAACTTGAAATTCAAGTGTCCAGAGGGGAGAAAAAAAAAAAAAAAAAACAAGATTAAAATGAACAGATTCTCATTGCCCAGTATTTTGCTAGTGAACAATGAATCATCAAGCTGGCTGGGAAAAAGAAAAAGCTTAAATCATATACTATTTTGAATAAATGATTAGGAGATTAATGTCTACTTTTCCAATAATTATCTTGTTAATAACAGGAGAATATTATTGGTGAGATGCAAACAATAAATATAAATTTCTGTAATAAATACAAGTAGAATAAGAAATGTGTAAGCAATTCGAGCCATTTGACAGTTTCTATCAGAATTCCAAAGTTTCATTTATGAGTAGGAATGTGGTAAAATTATGCAAAGGCTCCGAAAGGTCACTGAAGAACATCAGAGAAAGATTATTAGAAATTTCATCAAATATGATCCTATGGAACATATAGTCTAATTTGATATCCTGTAAGAATTTCATACAATTAAGGTGAATAAGGGGTTAGGAAAGTACTCTGCCTTTGGGATTTTCAATTCATGAGAGTGAATAATTTTTGACCATTATTTGAAAGTTACCTATCAAACTGATATTCTTATTAAAATGTATAACTGTCCTAAAAATATAGAATATTTAATAAGTGAAATTATATTATTACAATAATACATTTATTCCTACATTAGTTAATTTCAACATAAAGCCAACATATTCCCCTAGGGGAAAAAAAAACAATTTTTAAATTCTCATGAAAGAAGGTTCAGCTCTAGAACCAACAGTTATTAGGATTAATTATGGAATTGAGTGAAATAGGAAGAAATCAATGAACTAGACTGGAAATCCCATGAAGTAAAAATGGCATAAGTACATATATGACATACCTGGTTGATTTATATCATCATATACCTGAGTTTTCCCACCCTTAAAAATTAGATAATTATCCTTATTAAAATATTTACTGTAAAAGTGAATATTTTGTTTTACTTCTTAATTTTAAGTATTTTTTTTTTTTGATTTGTACTTTGTGGAATCAAATTACTTAGATCTGAAAAAAAATAAGAAAATCTTATCTATTTCTATTAGCATCGAAATCTAGGTCTGTGAGTTTTTTGAAAGGTAATTAATTGTTATAATCTAAATATGCATTTCCTTCACAGATAAAAAACACTGAATAGATTAAGAAATGAAAATTGCAAAATGTTTATGTTAAAATTTTTAATGATGTGTATACAAACTATAATTAAAATAACAAGGTGTACTTAAATTGTGGGCAGCTGTAAATATGCAAATATTAAACATAGTTGTTGAAATAGCTATCCATGATAATTTATAATATTATGCCATTCAATTATGCCAAAAGTTATACTGTTTATGCATAGGCTTTTATGAAAATGCATAGATTACAAGAAGAGTTATATATGAATGTACAAAAAGTGTTCAGTTTGCATTATAGAATTGGTGACCACATTAATGAAAAATGGGTCTCATATTTGTTAAGCAGAACTGGACATATTTACTTTACTCAACATCCAGAGATCATAAGATTTAGTGAATTTTGAATCTTACGAGTCTCATTCACCTATGTTTATTCCACATAGGTAAATGTTCTAAAAATTCAGTGTATGTTTTTAAAACACCACTAGGTATGTTAGTTTTGGACAGAGAGACTCCGTTCTTTTTAGTCATAGATGGGTTAATTGGAATCAACTAGGATTTTTGCTCTTTAGAATGAATTTCAAAACTCTGAACTGAATGGCTTATGTGTTTCTTTCCATTTTGGGGGTGGTTTTGTGATGCTTGAAGATGAGGAATTATTTTCAGATTTGGAATTATTCAAATGATTTTTAGAAAAATATGTGATGGATAGAGTAAATACTTTGGATTTTGAGGTTTCCAATGAAGAATCTAGGAATCATCAAGAATGAAATTAAGTTCCCTACTCCTGAAATTATTCACTCTTTAGCAATCTCTTTACCTAAAGCATTCTAGGATGTTTTTTACTTGAACTTCCATCTTCCCCCCCTCTACTTCTCACCCCTTTTTTTCCTCGAGGAAAAAGAAATTAGGAGACAGAACTGATAGAACATAAGATTTAGCACAACTGAGTTCAGGCTACCTGAGAGCTTACTAATTGTGAGAGCCTCACTAACTTATGTAACTTCTCTGTGCCTTACTTTCCTTATCTGCAAGAATTTAGACAATAGCATTTTACAATTTTTTGAAATGTGATATGCAAATTACTATGAATTTAATTGTATGTGCAAAATCATTGTTATTTGACTTTTTTTCTTCAAACCAGACATTAATTGTGAATGAAATAATGATGTGTAGCTCAATAATGCTTAAGGTACTATGAATATTTTATCCCTTAAGTGTTCCTATAGTACCTCTCAAAGTAAGAACACTCCTCTATCAAGGCCAAATGAAGTATTTGCAAACTTCTGGAGCAGCCTTGGGGCCAGCTGCTGGGCCAGATCTCACCCCTCTGGTCTAGTCCAGGCTCACTCCAAACCCAGCCAAGAAAGATGGGGACATAGTGGGAAAAAATGGGGAGCTTAAACAACCATGCTAAAGATTATAGTACCACAACCATATAGTACCTCACTTTAAGATTTATTTATTTTTGTCTCTGTTTTTCAAAATGAGATCTACTAAGTTGCTAATAAGATTAAAATAAAATGACTATTGCCCTGATATTGCCTCAGGTGTTTTTGTTTGTTTGTTTGTTTGTTTTTAAATAAACCACTAATGCTTAGTAGAAGAGATAGGGTTCCTGGATTTGCTTCCAGAATACTGATACCTCTTTCAGCCACTATCTTTGAATGTCTATTCCTGGGTTTTAAATTTCACAAAGTAAAATGAACATGTTTATATCAACCACAAATGTTTATAATATGATAATCAGGATTAAAACAACAATAACAACAAAGACAGCACAAGAGATCAACTGGAAAAGGATTATTGAGCCTGGCTACAGGTATGTGCAGGGTAGAGTAGAATTAGAGGAGTAATTTGTACTCTATTTCAAAGATTTTTGCACATGTGGGTCCTTTTTCCTCCTTTATGATTTCCTTGGGATACAGACCCAGTAGTGGAACAGCTAGGTCAAATGGTATGCACAGTTTTATAGCTTTTTGGGCATGGTTCCAATTTTTTTTTCTCTTGAGTGATTAGATTAGTTCACAACTCCACCAACAATGCATTAATCCCAGATTTCCCACATTTCCTCCAATGTTTATCATTATATTTTCCAGTCATCTTATTCATTCTGAGAGGTGTGAGATAGAATCTCAGAGCTCTTTTATTTTGCATTTCCCTAATCAATAGTGATTCACAGCATTTTTTTAATGTAACTGTAGATGGCCTGAATTTCATCATCTGAAAATTGTCTGTTCACATCCTTGATTTGAGAAATGTATAATGAAAAGACATTATGAATTAATGTTGTGGACAAATTTGTAGTTGATCAATGGCATCACATCTAATTTCTTGTAAGATCTGTCAAAAGACCTATGAAATGGGTTATCATTAGACATCACAAAGACTGATTTAATGTTGTAAATAATTGACAGTAAGATAGTCTGTACTCTCTCTTTGGCCCAAAATACCATAGGAGAACTTGGTCTTAAATTTGGGCCCATCAATTCACTTATTGATCATTCTCAATCCTTCTGGAGGCTAACAAGAAACAACTCTCAGCTGAGTAGCATCTGCTCTGGGGGATGACTTCAATATGGTACCACATCTTTCTTTAATTCAAAATTCCATAGCGTGACTCAACAATACCAAAAGCCAAAACCATTCCAAGTTCTCACATTTTCTCAACCCTATTCCATGTATGCAGGTATGAATTATACCTACTTTCCACTACATACTTCAGTGGAATTAAATGGGATGAATGGAAAAACTATTCTTGTCACATGTTATTTTCAATCAAAACTGTTAGCTATTTTATCTCAGTGTATATTTTTTTTGGGGGGAAAGTATATAGAGGCAGCAAAGTATGAATCAAGAACTCCTCAGAGCTAGAATAATTTTATTTCAGTTTGTCCTCTGACAAAAACTTAGTGGTGCTGGCAAAGTCATTCAAACTTTAAGTGTACTTTAAGATTTCTGGATTATAAAGATAATACCAATGTTTATTTATAAAAAAAAATAAAACAAACTTTCTTTACTAGGACTTCACAAACCAGTCCCTAAGATGTCACTTACCTAGCCTGGAAAATATGCATGCTTATCAATTGTCATTATACATATTATTTCTGAACTAAAGAGCCAAATGACAATTTTTGCCATGCATATGAATTGATGGATCTCTTGCATAAACTTCAAGGTACCAGGAGATTCCCCCCTGCCCCTTGCAGCATGGAAACAATTAATAAAAAATAATCAGACAGGCAACATATTTTTAAAGGACAAACACTTATTTTTCATAAACTGTAGCAACATAAAACCCCATAAACTATTAATTTTAGTGTGGTGACTAAAGAAGAATTGGGGTTATGGAAATAAGGAAGAGATGATGTGAGAGGAGAAAAGAAAAAAAAAGTCTCTTTGTGACAATCATTTTAGAAATATACAGTGTCTGCCCCTTTGCGCAAAAGTAACTGAAACCCCTGAATCATGACAAAAGACTCTATATAATTGTCATCTCTGTGGCAGTGAATTTCTATGATCACTATTTTTAGTGTCAATATCAATCAATCAAAGGATATGTGTTGAGTGCCTAATATGTACCATCATTTTATCTTGTTTCTATAAAAGTCCTACTTTAAAAGTAGTGCAGTAAGCATGCAAAAGAAGATTGGTGTGTGTATGTTTTAAAACATTTTGCATAGACTTCAGGGAAAAAATTAATCACAACTCCTCATAAATTAACCTTCCTACTCCAGTAATTAGGAACCAAAACACTGCAGGGCCTACTCAGTTTTTTACAGAACTCACAGTAGTTTAGAGATGGAAGAGAACTTGGAAAAATACATTCCAATATCATTGAACAAAAATTAATTGCAAAATATGACAGACAAGTGATCATCCGGTATCTTATTTAAGATTTCTAGTGAAACGGATTACATTACTCTTGATGCACCACATTTTGTTTAGTATTTTTTCTCAATTATACATAAAAAGAATTGTTAATGCTTGTTTTTAAGATTTTGAGTTCTAAATTCTTTCCCTCCTTTCATGCCCAACCTCCTACTTGAGAAGGCAGTTATTTCATTACAGATTATACATATGTAGTCATTCAAAATATATTTTCATATTAGTCATGTCATGAAGGAAAACCTAGGCAAAAAAAAAAAACCCTAAAAATAAAGTATTATTCACTCTGTATTCAAACATCATCAATTCTTTGTCTGGGGAGAAATAGTATTTTCCATCCTAAGTCCTTCCAAGTTGCCTTAGATCAGAGTATTGCTGAGAACAGCTAAGTCATTCACAATTGATCATCATACAGTTACTGTAACTTTGTACACAATACATTTCATTTTGTATTCGTTTATGTAAGTTTTTTCAGGTTTTTCTGAGGGCATCCAGCTCATCATTTCTCATGACATAATAATCACAAAGCACCATTTGTTCTTCTACCCTCCAACTGATACACATCCCTTCAATTTCCAAAAATTTTTTTTCATATATCTGTCCTTTTTCTTTCCTTAACAAAAAAAAAAAAAAATCTCTTTTTGGAATACTGACCTAATTTTGCTTGGTCAATGGGTATATGTAGGTTTATACCTTTTTGGCATGGTTCCCAATTGCTCTATAGACAGCTTGAATCATTTTACAACTCCATCAATAGTGCATTAATATTTCATTTTCCCTACATCCTTTCCACCATTTGTCATTTTGCTTTTCTTTTTTAGATTAGCAAATCTAATAGATATGAAGTAGTACATCAGAATTATTTTAATTTGCTTACATCCAATCTGTAGTAATTTAAATTTTTATTTATGGCTATATATGGATTTGATTACTTCATCTGAAAATTACTTATATCTTTTATTATTTTTCAACTGAAGAATAGTTCTCATTTTTTGTAAATTTGTATCAGTCATCTATATATTTGAGAAATAAATCCCTTATTGCAGATATTTGCTTGTTTTTTTTCATAATTATAATTGCTAAGTGTATTTCTGGAGGCATTACATTACTTTTCATAGCTAAGTAGAATGGTTTGATGAATTAGTGAATGAATGAAATAGCACTGTTTTGAGTACTTACTCTGTGCTGTAAACTCTGCTAAGCACTGAAGATTCAAATAGAAAAGGCAATATAGCCCTTATTCTCAAGAAACTGGCTGTTTAATTGAGGAGAACAAATGTATAAAGGATTAGCTGAAGGATGGATAGAAAAGCCTCTAAGACCTAAGGAGTCAGTGGCAATCAGAAATAAAGCCTCATGTGTTCTTAGTTTTATTCACAGATGAGAAGACAATTTTTCTGGAACCCAAGCTACAGATAGGGAAACTTATGATGCTTTGACATGGAGATGATAAAGTCTGATAGTCCTCCATGTTACTTGAAAAATTAAATTTGGTCATTTTCTGATCATCTAAATGTTGTGAGCACTCATGTACAGCCCTAAGATTAATGGAGAGGAAAGAGGCATGAAGGGAAAAGGCTCACCAATTGGCAAGTCTTCCCATATGATGAGATGAAGTTAATGAAAAGAGGGAGGGAATCTGTAAACTAGAAGAGATAAATGGAGGTTGCAAAATAGAGAGAAATGTATTCCTCCTAACATGGAACTACCAGCAAGGATGTTCTTTCTCCTTCCCTTCCCTCTTTCCATTGTTTGCAAGCCCAACAGATAGCTAAGTGATACAGCAACTTAGCCAAAGTCACATAGCTAGTGAGTATTGAAAGCTAGACACCTCCTTCTCCATTATACAACCTAGCTACCTGCTGAGCAATTTTTACTTTCTCCCAAATTTTCATTATTGTGGTAGACTCAGAGAAGAACACAAGTTATGGGAATTAAATCAAGTAATGGGTCTAGCAATTCTACCTTGGAAGAAAAGGCTTTGATTGTTCAATTGGATCTTTTTGCCCCTTTCTCTTTGGTTATAGAAGAATCATGTTTTAAGGAACACAGAATATTTTGAACTTCTCTTTTTTTTCTACCTGTGTCTACACAAGAAATAATAATACTAAGGGAAACTTAAGGAAAGATTGGTTAAATACACTCTCTAAGGAGTCCAAAAACAGGAGCTACACTGTGTTTGAATGGAGACTTCCAGCAGCCAAGAATGTGAGAAATCATTTTATCAAGTTCTTTCTCAGCTCCAACTCATTTTACTCTGGGCTATGTACATACTTATGAGAGAGTGTCACAGACTTTTCAAAAGCTACTTAAAGGTGGTGCATTAAGTCAATTTTCTACTCATCTTCTGAGAAGGAAACACATCAATTAGGGCTTGACCCATTCAGAAATATCCCTAGAATTGTAATATAAAATGTTGTCACGTATCGATTATCTATTTCCTTCTTTGCCACTTGAAAATTTATTTTAAGTAAATGCTTAAAAAAATCAGGCTTAGCTGAGCAACCATATTGTTCTTTGTCTTTTGCCAGGCTACTTAACTCATCACAGGGCTTGTATAATATGCGATTCAATGATTCTATTCATTCTGATGAAATGATGGATCAGTAGGCGTTAGCATCTGGCCAGTCACTGCTTCCTAAATTCTTACTAGAATCCAGCATATGCCCTGGCTCTGTGTCTTCAAGTTTCCATTTCCTCTCATCACTGTAATATTCCCTACCTATTTATTTTAAAGACCATTTGACCTTGCCCTTCACTAGTTAACTGTAATCTAAGAAATTCTTGACCTTTCCAGGTGTCTTGAAACTAAATTTCTTGTTATGGCTGACCTTCCTCAATTATGATATAGGTTCCTTGAAGTAAGAATAGCCTCAGTTTTCTATTTGTTTCTTTAAAATTGATCATAGGGCTTGTCACACAGCTAAGTGATCAATAAATGATTTTATTCATTATAGCCACTCCAAAGAAACCTAGAAATCTACAAAGGTGAAAAGAAAATTAGTGAAGTATATATTCCATTCAAATTATCACATGAGATGGACGGATACATTTCTGGTTTAGTCTATGAGTAGACATACATATTTTGGACAGTTTCTGTAAGTTTTATCTAGAACTGAATAATAGATTAGCTTTGACTACAACAGGGAGCTCGTGAAATGCTTTTAGGGATTTCAAACATATCTCCAATGTAAAGTATCCTTAACATGAATATTCTGACAATAATGTTCAAGGCTTGTGAAAAATGAAAACTCCAGGAGTTCACAAAGTTGGAAATTATAGATAACCCAAAAGGCAGTAGAAGGAAGCCTGTTGAGTAAAAATAAGAGGCTGTGTATTATTGAAAATGATAAGTATTATAAATGACATCAATGAAAAGTACAGCCAGTGGTGTGTTATAAACATTTTAAAACTATACAGAAATAAGAAACAAAAATGCATGGCGTTTTAAAGTTAATCTATATTAAATTATATGCTTGTCAGCTATGTAACCATGGGTAACTGACTCTACTCTGTCTGCCTCAGTTTCCTTAACTGTAAAATGAGCTGGAGAAGGATAGAGAATAAAATGACTCAGACACCCCTGAAATGATGGAACAACAATACACTTTCTCCATCAATTTGTTAGGTCTAAACAATCAATCAAATAACATACCGAGACCTGAATTGTAGATTTCAGATTTCTGAGATGAAGATGGTTACCTTGAAATTTTAACATTAAGGTTTTTTGAGGCAATTTTAGCAGATTCTTAAATACTGACAGAAAAAAAAAGGAGGTGGGTTAGTCATGAAGCAATACTAAAGACACAAGAAGAACTGTAGGCTATCTTCTAAATGCTGATAATAAATAAGGAATAGAAATGACATAAGATGAGAAAGTATTGCTGCAGTTCCGATGGCTAGAGAGGCTTATATCAGTGCCATCACAGACATATCGAAATATTGTTATATTCCATTAATCAGAATATTAAATCTTTTTAAAAATTCTGCTTAGAGACTTTAGGCACAGAAAGTGGCATTGCTTATCTAAATATTATATTTACCCATCATTAATTAATAGAATTTGTTAATTAGTATTATTAAAACACAATCAATATTCTTAATATAATAATATTCGATATTTCAAAAAAATAATTTGAATAATAGAAAGTTAGACAATTGTGAAGGTAAATGTCATGCGAAAATATTGTCAACAGCCAGTAGCTTTACTGGTTATCCAAAGGTAACATTTTAAGATGAAAATAAATGTACCTCAGATCATATACAGCACATACTGAAATGTTAAACGTTGATGAAAAATTCACAAGTTTTAGCTGTCATTTGATCATTTGTTTCACATGGCAAGCCAGGAAAGCTGTTATTTTTTTTAGCTTATGTCTAACAGAATCTGTCAATAGACTATGAGAAATGGAGAAAAATTGACTTCCCCCATAATGGATAAGGGAAGTAAAGTTTATAGGGTTTTGTTGCAAATTTTTATGAATCACCTCATGTTCAGGCTTTTTCAGTTTGCAACTTACAAACATGATCATCAGTTATCAGCAAATTATTTTGGCACTTAGAGATGTTCACACTGGTTTTGCTTGTGTATTTCTGACATGTTTCAAGGTATGCGATGATAAATTAATATTTGTGAATAGAGCTGGAGTAGAAAAATGAGCCAAATGCAACATTATGTAAATAAAAAATTTACTTGGATTGATGTTTCACATTTCTCTACATTAACTTTGGCCTGGATTGCAATGGAAATAATCCAGCCAGTGTAATATTTTGTTCTTTTTACCTTTAGGATATCTTCTGGTAGGAATTTGTTAAAAAATAACGTATTTTTCCTATGGAGCAATCATATTTGCTTAAGGAATCATCTCTCATTCCCTAAAGTGAGAAGTTTCATTGCTTTGACAACTATCAATATATTTTGGATTGTTAGAAAAGGGAGATGAGAACTAATCACATAATATACAAATATATTCCTTTAATTAGAACTTTTGCTCAATTAATAAATGATCAGTTTGTTGGTAATATAGCCTGAGGAATATAAAAAGTTATAAAAATCACTATTTTATTTGTACCACTTTGTATTTTCATGGGACCTTTCAATATCTAAAAAATGACTAATAGATTTATTCACTTATTATACACACATATATATTTCCATATTTGTAGAAATTTCTTTAATTTTCATTAATTTCTCCTGATTTAGTGTTGCTTTATACAAAATGAGACTGCAAATCCACTAAATACCAGAAACAAAAAACTTCTACTCATTTTTTCATTTCTGTCCAAACAATTGGACCTCCTACAGCCAAGTGTAGGATATGGGATAGCCATTTCTGAAACTCTGCTACTTTTTCCCCTGGGAAAACTAAATAGTAAAAACAAACACACAATGTATACTTTTAAAAAGACAATTGAGCTAAAGAGTAGAGGAACTAAGATAGTTAGATAAATTAAAACATAATCAAAAAGCCTGGATGCTATTTTGTATAATCGTTTTGTTTTTGTTTTGTGCACCACAAATTGTGTAGAACTTGATTTTACAAAGCTGTGAAAGACCAATCTTCTCAACATTGCCCTGAGGCACTAATTTAATACTGGCATATACAACTCAGTACTGTTTCTCATGGAAACCTTTCACTTTTCTTTTGGGGAGAGGAGCAATTTTTAAAGAAAATATTGGCCCAGATTGCTGAAAATATTACAGTAAAACATTATGTTTAAATTTAGATAGATAGGTAGATATAGATATAGATATGCTTTTATTTAACTTATTCTTCCTTAAGGGATAGAACCAAAAGTCAGGCACATGAACTTTCCTAACTGTTCAAAGTTTTTGAAAGATGATTCAGGTAAATCCATTTTGAAAAACAGTTTATTTTAGGAGCTCTATTATTTAGAGCAGCTTTAACATTGTTCAATGAATTACTATAGTCTTTAGCATAGTTTATAGTTTTTAAAAAATCTTCTTTTCCACTTAATATTTCCTTATAATCTTTGAAACACCTTGCAAATCTTTGACATTTAAAATCTGACATTTTTATATTTTCTCAAATCAATTAATCTGAGGCTCCTTCATTGAAAGATAATTATAGTTGAAACTTGGAAATGACTTGTTCTTCTGTAAAATTAAAAAAAAAAAAAACAGCTTAAACTGCAGACATAACATAGATAAAGCTATTTTTTGTGGCTTAGTACTTAAAGGAAAAAAAAACTGACATAATTGATATAATTTGATGAACATTTATTTTGTTCTCCCTAAACATCCAATTTCTCTGAAACCACAAAGTCATAGAATATCAATTCTGGAAAAGGTTTCAGGGATCCTCCATTTTCAGAAATACTCAAGAACCCCAATTTTCAATCCTTTTACTGTGACCCATTCCATATTTTTTTCCTATATACTTAAACATTCATCTATTTTTTCCAAGTATTACTACTTTCATTAATATATAGACACACATATTATATACATATTTATATATATATATAAATATACATATAATCAACATGTATATTTTAGAAAATTCACATTCATGTGTATACTCCTTTTCATATACATAATTGTATAATTTTTATGCAAGCCCCACTGATAAATACCTTATATGCCAGTGAAATTACTAAATATTATGGGGGAGTAGAATTTAGAACTAGACTTTGGAAATCATCTACTCCAGGGTTACTGAGGCCAATAACTTTTATGTTTATATATGTGTGTGCATATATATGTATATATGCACACACACATATATATATATCTGTACAATATACTCTAATTCCTTTGTAATCTGCTGTATTTTTTATGAATATTAACACATTATATAGGGTACCACAGATTTCACTAGACTGCTAAAGAAATTGACAGTAATAAAAACAAAAAGTGGTTAACGCCCTCACCTCCCAATAGTTCCTTCATTTTTCATGACTGAAGGAAATGCAGCCAGAGTGTCTGCCTCAATGGATTCAAGCTAAATAAAACTCTCTTGAACACTTTAGCAGGCATTCTCAATAGCTGATCCAATCAAGAAATGTACCATTTGTTCTCCCTCATAATTAATAAATCTGAGGCAAAGGTGATATTACAACCTGAGCCTTTTAAAGGTTTCCTAGATTTTGTTAGTGTTTAACAAGCAAATCCAGGGGAATTCATTATGCCACAGGTGTGTTCAGATGTGTTTAAAAGTTTCCCACTAAAGCCTTTGGACAAATGGATGTATTCTGTCTTACCTAGGAGAATCAATAGGAGTAACAATAGGTAATGGGTGGAATACTGGAAGTGGAGTCAGTTAAATATAAATTCAAAACCTATTTATTACAGTTACAAACTATGTCAGCTTGAGCAAATCACTATTTTGTTGTTGCTTTCTCTCTGAACATCAGAGAGTTCCATCTATAAAATGAAATTAATGATACCTGGAATATTATCTTCAAAATATTGTCATGAGTCTCAATAGTTGATTAAAAATACTTTGTGAATTTTGAAACATTATAAAACTTTCAATTTTTATTATTAGAACTAGTAGTCAGACCATACCATGCATTTCTTTTCTTTCAGTGTATGAATGTGGCTATATATTTGTTTGTGCATGTATGGATGTATGTAAACATACACACACACACACATATATATACATACATATACACACATATGCTGTAATGTTTGTACAATGCTTTTTGTTGTGCTTTATAGTCTTATGTGAGAATTTATCTTTAAATATATAGGGATATGTGCACACACACACACACACACACACACACACACACACTTTGGAGTAGGAAAATTTAACCTAAGAAAAATGACCTCTGTGTTATTAGGATTCTTTTAGTTCATCAATGTCTCATAATTCATTTTGTCTCACAATACATAATTTTTTTAAGAATAAAATTTAAGTTGTATTAATTTTGGTAGCAGCCAAGAAAGAAACAGTTCATTTATTTATATATATATATATATATATATATATATATATATATATATCTCCACTTCACCGGTCTTGCCAGTCATTTCTCTTTTCTTTTATTTTGCATATAAAATCTGGACTTAGAAGATTAGGATTGAAGTGCTATATGATACTATCAAAAGACTTACAAACTTAAGGTCACAAAACCTGAGTTCAAATGCTGACTTTGCTACTGTGTAACTTGAGTGATTATGGGTAAATAAAATAAGCTTCCTGGGACTTGGTTTCTTCATATAAAAATTGAATCAGTGCACTTTATGGTATCTTCTAGTTCTAATGTGGGATCTTAGGACCTCTGAGTCTGTCAACAAAACCTCTTTGAATCCCAAGCTTTCCATTTACCAAATAAGGTGTGATAGATAAGATATAGTGGCTTTGAGGTGAGGAAGAACTTGGTGTTGCCTCTGTGTTCTTGGGAAACAGCCTCTCTCTCCAAGCCAAGGCCTCTGAGATTAGAAGTTGTACAAAGGAGGCTTGCTAGAAAGTTTGTTCTCACCTGGAGTTATCTGTGCTGATAAAATCACGGGTTATGTTCAAATAGATAAGTGCACATTGGAATGAGAAACTTGAACTAGAAACCTCTAAGTTCCAGGGCTAGAGTCTTATTAATAGTCTTAGAAAATAAATTTGACTTCCAAACTTCATGACTTATATTGTAGTAAACTTGGGAGTGATTTTTATTTACCTTCGTGTCTTTAGATGCATTGTTTAACAATTCAATGTAAGGTCTTTTGACCAAATCAGAGAAATGTCTTCCCATTTTTCTTTGTGACAATTGCCAATATTCTTCCCCATCTCACAGTTATGGCTTCTGTACAGCATCCCAAAAAGAAAAAAAAAACTGATATAGGAGAGTGCTTTTTAAAAACACAGGAACTTTGAAGAACAATGACTATAAACTGAACCTGCTAAATTATTGTGTTGTTTCAAAGAAAAGTAAGGAAATTCATTTTTCTGTTACTTTCATCTCCCCAAAGCATTTTTCTCATTTTTTTGGCCATTAGTGACAAAGTCATTATACTCTGACAGTTTCAGTATGTTGGTAAAATGAAATGGTGGTCTCAGCCCCAGTCCAACTGGACAGGGCTCTGCATCTCAACATTTACCATGATGATTGGCACTAATTGCCTTTTAGGCTGGCAGCAGGAGGCAAGAAAGGAAAGGATTACATGGGGCTGAGGAATGAACAATTTTCTCTGTAGTAGGACTGAGTTCAGTAACCAAGGCTTGGAAAAGTTGATAGGGCAGCAGGGAAAAAGGTGTTGCCATAGACACCAGAGGTCCTCTGCCTCTAGTGAGTCCCTGGGTCTGTCTTCTGTCTCAGAGTTCTGAATTAATTTCTGAAAGGTATGCCATTTTATAGTAAAAGCCAGTGTTGTGGAAAAGCTTCAATAAATTGGTCAGGGACTAATATTTATGAAATATGGTCATTCAGTGTGTACAGGTGATAGAGGTCTTATGGTACAAAACATTGTAAAGACAGATATTTTCAGCCTAATTTGCCAAACCCTACTAGATATTTTTATTTAACATCAGACTACAATAGTTCTCTAAAATTATCTTCCTGTCTAACTGATCAGTTTCAGAAATCATGAAATTCAGTGATAAGCACTCATTCAAAAATGACTGTAGATGACTTTTGTTGGATATTCCCTTTTGGAGAGAGTCATCCCTATAGATTTATTCCTGTTGTCTTTCACAATAGCAATGATCTTTTATGTCAATATGGCACTATCTTTTAAAAATTCTAGAGTGGGATGAGCATGAGAGCAATATTGGAAAAGAAAAATAGTCCCATACTCCAAGGCAATGAAGCCTAGTTCATAATGCTCTAAATCGAATATATGAGTCTGAATCACTATTTAGATATAATATATAACAACTAACGTTCCAAAGTATTTTAACCTTTGTAAAGTGCCTTATCTCATTTGATCCTGTCAATAATCCTGTGTAGCAGCTATCTCTATCTCCATCAGATCCCTAAAATGTAATGATGGCACTTCTTTTGCAGGATTTGTTGTATGGATCAAAGGAGTTTGCATATGTAAAGATGCCTTATATTATAATAAAGTACTATATAACTGCTAGATGAGCAGTAGTATAATGCTTGGAAAACTATAATTTGAGAATCAATATAGGAGAATCAATGTAATGATGAGCCCTGTTAAAATAGTCAATTGTATTTGAAAAGTATATTATCTACATCAATTCATGTTTTTCATTCAGTACCCTTGGAACTTTAGAATTAATATCACAGATTGGATTTATCTCTTACTCTCAAGGAGTTTGTTTCAACTATCCAGTTGAAATACACAGCTGCAACTTGATAATAGTCGGTTCAAAAGTTGTATAAAATTGTACAAATTGAAATAACAGCTTTAGTCAATAAATTCTGGTGAGTTTCCATCATCTATGCTTGGTATTAAAAATTCCTAACTAATTGACTACAACTTCAGTGATACTGTACATTATTCCCCCTCATATATTTAGTTTTCTCCCACATAAAACTGTATCTCCTGTCTTTCCAATGGCTTTGTGTAAGCTGTCCCCCACATCTAGAATGAATTCCTTATCTGTGCTCTTACAATCCTCAGTTCAAAAGACATTTTCCACATAAGAAGACCTTACTATTTCCCTCAGCCTCACTGCTGTGATTCCTTCCCCCTCCACTGAATTTGTTTGCTTTTGTTTTATGTATGTTTTACATCCATTATTATAAATACATCCATTATTATATATACATGTAATCTAGCTTAATAAGAAGTATGCTTGTGTAGAGTAGGATTTTTTTCTGTTTCTTTTTAACCTCTGTACCCTTAGTGTCTGGGAAAGTCAATAATTATGTTATAGCTGTTACAGAGGTCCTCAAACTTTTAAAATAGGGGGCCAGTTCCCTGTCCCTCAGACTGTTGGAGGGGCAGACTATAATAAAAACAAAAACTTTGTTTTGTGGGCCTTTAAATAAAGAAACTTCATACCCCTGGGTGAGGGGGATAAAAGTCCTCAGCTGCCAAATCTGGCCTGGGGGCCTTAGTTGAGGCCCCCTGTTTAGCATATGAAATACTGGACTTTATCTAGTTTCTGCCAGATTACTAATTCTAGTTTTCCCAAGAGTTGTTTTTTAAATAGTGAATTATTGCCTCAATAGTTAGAAACTTTGTTTGTCGAAGACTGATACTTATTTGCTTCTGCAGTTTGTATTCCTGAATTGTTTCACTCATGAAACATTGTCTTACCTTTGTTGATCAAAGACTGATACTTATTTGCTTTTGCAGTTTGTATCCTGAATTGGTTCACTCTTGAAACATTTTGTCTTAAACAATAGGAAATTGTTTTGATAATCGTTACTTTTTTATATAATTTGATTTACACAATTTAGTAGTGCTTATTTTCCTTTCTTCCCAGTTTTTACTTGATTTATTTCCTTGTGAATTTTGCTGTTATTTTTTTTTTAGTTCTATAAATAAATTTTTGGTAGCTTGGTATGGCATTAAAGAAGTAATCTTTACTGAATGTTCTATTGTGTAGATTAGAACAATATATTTGCATGAAAAGAAATGCAAAAGAAATATAACACTGAAAACGTGAGCTAGCAGACCACTCAGGATATTATATATGCTTTGATTTTCGGTCAATGTCCCTCAGTTCTTTATTTGGATTTAAATAATATTTTCTTTCATAAGTCCTTTATATTTGTCTTGGATCATTGTGTTGCTGAGAAAAAAATGGATTTATTTATAATTGATCATTACTTGATCAATAGTTGATACTGTGTTCAAGATTTTCCTGTTCTGCTCATTTCTCTTTGCATCAGTTTATACAAGTCTTCCAAGGTTGAATTTTAACCTGTTTACTCTGTTTAATTCTTGTTGCACAATAGTATCCCGTTATAAGCACATGCCATATCTTTTTCAGTTGTTCCCCAATTGATGGATGTCCCTTCAATTTTCAATATTTTGCTACAATGAAAAAGGCTGGTGGTAATATTTTGTACATGTAGATCCTTTTCCTTTTTATGATCTTTGAGATACGTATATAATAGTAATATTGCTGGATCAAAGGGTGTGCAGTTTGATTTCACTTTTAGCATAGGTCCAAATTGCTCTCCAGAATGATTGGATCACGTCACAGTTCTACCAATAGTATACCGGTGTTCCAGTTTTTCCAAATCTTCTCCAACATGTATCACTTTTATGTCATATCAGCCAAGCTAAAAGTTGTCAGTGTAAACTACAATTATATTAATTTACATTTCTCTAATCAAGAGTGATTTAGAGCATTTTTTAAAAATTTGACATTATATAGCTTTAATCTGAAAAACTATCTATTTAATAAAAACTTTGAAAAAAAAATTGAAAAAAACTATCTGAAAAACTGTCTATTCATAACCTTTGATGATTTATCATTCAGGGAATAGTGTGTTCTTATTTGACTTAATTCCCTATATAATTGAGAAATGACACCTTTATCAGAATCATTTGCTGTAAAGATTGTTTCCTCTGTTTCTATTTTCCTAAGAATTCTTTTTGTTTCTTTAAGTCTTTGCTTATAGCTATTTTGATATTTTTCTTCAGAGTTTATATCTTTATTTTTCCTGTCACCATAGTAGCACCTTATGGTGATTTTCTCTATTTTGTTGCTGTTTGCTTCTATTTTCAGTCTATTTCTTTCAAGTTGTATTTTGTTGACACAGTGGGAGTTTAGTGATACTGTCCCAAGCTTCCAACTTTTTTATACTGTTATATCCACAACTAATTTTAGGATTTTAGTGATTTTTGTTGCATTCAAGGTAATGTGATCTATGGAGGAGTGCATTCACTGCTTTCTTGTGACCAAAAATGACACTGTTCTCTGTGAACTTTTTCCTTTGTTTGCTTAGAGAGAGATGCTTACAATTATGCCATTTGCGAATGATACTGTCCTGCTTACATAAAGAGGACTTATACAAACCTATAAGGCTCCTATTTGAGAAAATACATCTATATTGCTATAAATATCTATATGTATCTCTGTCTATCTATCTATCTATCTATCTAAAATTACTCCAAGTATTTTGGGAAACTTTCCCTATACTAAAAGCCAAGAAGAATGGCTGTGGCGCTGACTTTGACATCTCTTTGGAATAATGACCCATATTACCTATATACTGGTCGATCACCACATAGTAACAATAAGCAATTTATAAAATGGTAAAAGTTACATAGAGGGTGTTTGATTTTCCACAAGGAATCACATAGCTCTTTTAATTACCTCAGCCTTCTCTCTTAAATGTTAGAGTCCTCTTCCCACCAGCAATAATGTTTTCTGTGTAAAAATCATATAATTCCATCTTCCCTGACAAAATTTTGGTTTACTAAAAAGTCAATAAAATAGTGCATGGTAAATATAAGCAAAGTGTGACATGTAAATAACAAGGAATTTTAAAGGAAAAAAATCCATTAAACTTTTCACCCAGGAGGTGAGGCATTCATGAAAAAAGCATAAACAGTGGAAAATGCACACCCTTACTTGGTTTCTTTACAATGTCAAGAAAACTAGAAGATGCCCCATAAAGTATTTTATAGAAAACAGTAGAGAATTTAATAGAAAAAGAATGCAGTTTTGATGTGCCCATATTGATGAGATCATAAATCATAAAATCATAGATTTCAAGATAGGTGTTGGACACTTGGGGATGCCTGATTTTCTAATTACAAATGAGGAAAGTAGATTTTAAGTGACCTCGGAAGAATCACACAAATTGTAATTATTTGAGTTAGGATTCCAGTCCTGGAATTCTTGATCCCCAAATCCATTGTTCTATCCATTATACTATGCTGTCTTTCAATTATTGAAGAATTCTGCATATTTGAGTGTGTGCTTGTGTGTATGTTTGTGTTAAGATTTTATAACTAAGTGAATAATTTCTATCAAATCCTAAGATATGGAAATATTGAGCCTTGCATGATCTAAGAATAGAAACTGTGCTAAAATGAGAATGAAATATTTCAAGAGTTAAATTAAATATGACATTTTCTTCAAATTAAAATGTTATATGTGGGATTTCTTGGGAACAATGAGAAATGAGCAATCAGAAATTTAAGAAACGTCCTTCAAATCAAAGAAAAGCAAGTTATTATAGACTTCATGAATTCAACATGAAACCAGAATGTTTCTGCTTGAAGGTTAAGAAAATTATACCATCCTGGGGCTTTAAAAATCGATCTTGCCCTAAGAAGATTTTTTTTTTAATTAGTAATCTTTAAGATTGAAATCTTTTTAATTTATTTTCTCTCTCTCAGAGTGGAAGCATTTTGATTTTTAATTTATTTCTCCAGACCTAAAGAGACATCTTTTTTAAGCCTATCCCTAGAGAAGAGAGTTAGTACTTTCGTGTGTCTGTGTGTGTGTGTGTGTTTTCTTTCTCTTTGAGAAGGACTGTTCTCTATCTGATTATATCCCTTTTCATGAAGGCTAAGTGACAGGAGAAAATCTCCCATTTCGAAGAATTAGGCTATGTCCCCAGTGCCCTGCCTTTGGAAAATGTATTTTACCCTAGCACAAATTAAAAAGATTATGAAACGATACTTTTAAGCATGAATGTATGTGTACACACAAATTTATATGCATATATGTACATACAAATATATATGTATATGTGTATCCTGGAATGGTAAATGAGATATTTTCATTTTTGGAGCCAAGAAAAACTTTAATTCATTTTATTCTACCCTGGAGGCTTTTGAATTTCTTGTAATTTTTTCTGTTCCCCAAGATGAAGCAAGTTTCTTACCTTTATATTTGTTTTTTTTTAATTTTTTTTTCTAACTTAATCATTCTGCAGAAGAGGAATTACAGATACATTACTTCACCTTATTAATTGATATATAATTAAGAATGGAAGTAAATATACTAATTATGAGAGAATTTTGTAATTTTAATTATATGTTGCAGCATGTATACATACATACATATATATGTGTGTGTAAATATATATGTGCATATTCATACACATATAATGTGTATTCAAACTTGAAGTTCTTGTTTAAGTAACAAATCTGTACTGAATTCTAGAGGATGCCATTCTTTTCAGTGTATTTGATTTGTACTGTGTTTGCCTGTATGCTTTCGATCTATCTACATCTCTGGTCAACATTAACTTTCAGCTCATGGTGACTATTGAAAACTGTCATTGGTAGGATGACCTCATGTAAAGAAATACGTGTTTATATCCAAATTAATTCTTTTGTGATTTAAGTTTAATCCACAGTGAGATGTAACCTAACCTAATAGATAATACTTCATCAAGGATGCATCCTTGATGCATGGGAGTAACTCCTTGATAATTTCAGCATTTTAAAATGAATAATTACTGTTAATATTAACAACTACATTTATTTTTAACATTTGTTAATACTTTAAACTATTTTAAAGATCTTTCTCCTACATAATGTTACATCAGTGTAAGAGAGCTTTCTCCCCTCCCACCCCCAGTATTATCAATTAGAAAACTGAGATTGGAGGAAAAGAAAGAGAAAGATATAAATATTTAAGTTCCCAGTATGTTCCAGCCACTGTACTAAGTGCCTTAAAAGTATCTCATTTGAATGTCAACAGTCTTGCAAGGTAGGTACTGTTATTTTTCAAATCATCAATAGATGAGAAAACTGAAGCAGACAGATTAAATGATTTGTCAGTTGTCACAAAGCTAGAAAATATCTGAGGCCAATTTGAATTCAGGTTTAACACTACTGACTTCAATACCTTGGGGTCAGATTAAATTAATGTCTCCTATTACATGAAGATTAGGTCTCCTGAATCCAAGTCTTGTGATCTTTATACATTGCCTGAGGGGAGTTACAACCTGAATTTGATGCAGATTTTTCAATAGAGAAACAGAAAATCAGGAATGAGACAGAGACAGAGAGACAGACAGAAGACGAGATGGAGAGAGAGAGACAGAGAGATGAGGCAGAGAGAGAGGGACAGAGAGATGAGATGGAGAGAGAGGGATAGAGAGACAAGACAGAGAGAGAGGGGGACAGAGAGATGAGACAGAGACAGACAGACAGAGATGAGATTTAGAGAGACAGACAGATTAAATGGAGAGAGACAGACAGAGATGAAATAGAGAGAAACAGACAGAGAAATGAGACAGAGAGATGAGATGGAGAGAGACAGAGAGATGAGATGGAGAGAGACTGAGAGATGAGACAGAGAGAGACAGACTGAGAGATGAGACTGAGAGACAGAGACTGAAAAAAAGGAAGAAGGGAAAGAGAGAAGGATAAAGAAAGAAAGAAAGGAAAACAAGGAAACATTTATTAGACACTTCTTATGTATTAGGCACTATCCCAAATATTTTTATTTGTGTGGGGATACAAATATAAGAGAATAAAACAGGGTCTACACGCAAGAATAGGGGACTCAGTATATGCAGAGGAGATAAAATGTGCAGAAGGGTTAGAGGGAAGGATCCATAAAAAGCATCAGTAAAGAGAATCTACAGTAAGTCTAAGTGCTAGTATTTATAAGCTCATGAGCATTTTTTAAAATATCTATAATCTTTCAATATTGTACTAGGTCTCAGGGATAAAAATACAAAACAAACAAACAAACAAAATAAGCCTAAATAGAAGAAAAAAATCATCACCCACAACAACATGGAACATAAAAATGAGAATGAAATGAATAAAAATATTTGAATATTTAGTAGAAACCTTACATACATTGAATGAAGTACAAAATCCTTCTACTTTATCATAAAACTATATAAATACAACTTGTTATATGACTTATTTAGGATTTGGGGATAGGGTAGGCAGAGAGAAAAGATAACAGTTCATAGGATTTAAAACATAACCCTGGAAGGAACTCCAGAGAGCAGCTAATACAACACTTTCAATGTACTGAAAGGGAAACAGAGTTTCGCAGAGATTAATTGACTTTTCCATGGTCACCCAGATAATGAATAACAAGGATGAGATCTGAGGCCATCTTCAATGTTAATTTACATTTCACTAAGTAGTAAAAGAAAAAACATACACAATTTAAATACTGTAAATACTGTAAATCTAAATGTTATTGTTTGATATGCTGATATTCCCAAGGAAATATCAAAAGACCAATAAATAACAATATGCTAAAATTATGCTATGAGCCTCAATTGTGATTATTTTGTCAAGAATCACTATGACATTATATTTTAACATATTTAACATGTATTGGACTACCTGCTGTCTAGGGGAGGGGATGGGGGATAGGAGGGGGAATTTTGGAACAAAAGGTTTTGCAAGGGTCAATGTTGAAAAATTACCCATGCATATATTTTGTAAATAAAAAGCTTTAATTAAAAGGAAGAAAAACAGACAAAAAGAAAAAAAAGAAAAAAAAAAGAATCACTATGATAAGCTAGATAGCATTAAGCCTGGAAGCAGAGACATCTTGAGTTCAAATTTTGCCTTGGACATTAAGTAGCTATATATCCCTGGATGAATCAAGTAATCTCTCTGCCTCAATTTCATCAACTGAAGAATGGAGATAACCACAGCACCTACCTGACATGGTTGTCTTGTGGATCAAATAAGATAATATCTGCAAAGTGCTTAGCACAGTCTCTGGTATGCAGTAGGTGCTATATGAATGATTATTTCCTTCATTTTCCTATAGGAGTTTTGGTTCAGTTGGAAAAATTATAAACAGCCCTCTAAGCACTTCATCTATTATTAAAGTATAAGATCAAAAAGATTTGAGTTTGAATGTAGCTTCAGACACTTACTAGCTGTGTGACTCTGGATAAGTCACTTAACTGTTTACCTCAGTTTCCTCATTTGGAAAGTGATCTAGAGAAAGAAAGGGCAAAGGACTTTTCCAAGAAAATCTTACAATTGAACATGACTGAACAACAATCAAATTACATTCATCACACACAGTAGGCAGGCACTCTTTAGAATTTATTTTTGCTATTTTTTTTTTTTGCTATTATGAAAAGAGCTACTACAAATATTCCTACTTTTTCCTTTATGTATGATTTTTACACCTGTCCTTAACAGTGAAGTAACTGGATCAAAGATTTATGCAATCTACTGATATCTAGGAGTTCTCATTTGCTTTCCAGTATTGTTCTTCCATTTCACATCTTTGTCAAATCTGTCCTTTCTGTAGATTTTGGTGGAATTTTAAGATGTTTAAATTAATATTTCTCTGAGTATTAATGGTATGATATATTTTTTTCACATGGTTGCAATAATGAGCTTGATTTTCTCCTTTTGACTACTGCCTATTTATATCCTTTGACCATGTGTCTATTGGGAAGTATTGTTTATTCTTTGGTTACTTGATTTATTTCTCTATGTATCTTAGATATAAAATCCTTATCAAAGAAATCTACTGAAAAGATATATTGTTCTCGCAAAATAGTGATTTAGCACAATGAAATTTGTCCATTTTATTATCAGTGATACTCTACAGCCTTTGCTTGGTTTTACCAATCCATAGAGAATTAATTAATACATTAATTTCTTCTTTGCTCCTCTGATTAATAAATATTACATTCATTTCATTGGGGTATTATGTTGTTTATCTGATCTAGTTCTCTCATCTATTTCCTTATTTTTTATCCAGTACCCACTCTTTTTGATGATTAATGTTTTTCAGCATGGTTTCAAATCTAATAATACCATTTACTTTCCTATGTTTGTTTATCTATTTTATACATATATATATACACATATATATTATATATGTATATATATATATATATATATGTAACTCATATCCCATGTATTCCTATACAGTATAATTTTTAAAAATTTAATATTCCACCATAAACTATTTCATAATATTTTTATTTAAAATTTATTTAAAAAATAGAATTTCATTGAAATACAAAATTTCACATAAATTTCGTTAAAAATTGTCTCTCATGTTATCTGCTTTGCCTCTCCCTGATTTAAATACTGTGTATTACCTAATTTGCAAAAACTTTAATATTAAATTCATTTTTATGGAAATCATCATCTTTTTGTTTCAATGAAATGTATGTATGTTTGTAATCCCATAGAATTTTCTTTATTCTATTTTGAAGTTAATTTATAACCTGTTCTTTCTTTTAATATTGGATCATTTAAATAAGTTTTTTTAAATTTGTGCATCTCATTTTTTAAGAGAAATTTCTCTCTTTTAAAAATTTATCTTATTGGCATCTATGTGAGGAAAAGTATTTCTGAAAATTTCATTCATTTCCTCTTCAATTTTTATCATTTTGATAAAATTCATATTGATGTCTCTCTTTTTTTAAAAAAAATCAGAACAATACAATTTGTCCATTTTATTAGTTTTTAAACATTGCAGAATTTTATCAATGTAATGGAATTTTTTTAATGTCTCTGATTTTTCAGAATTTCTGTATTGCTATTTATTTGGATGATCTGGGTTTGATGTTATTCTATTTTCCTTTTTGATTTCATTGTTGGTTCATTGATTTGTTCTTTCATTTATTGGTAAAAACATTACTTATATGTGTGTGTGTGTATAGTATATATATATATATATATATATATATGCCCATTTGTGTATATATATATATATATATATATATATATTTATAGCTATAAATATACATGTATAATTTTCCTTAATGACTTCTTTAGCAGATCCTCTGTATTGTTTGCCTTAGTGTCTCATTTTTATTTCCTTTCAAGACATTTTCTATGGTTTCTATGACTTTTTAAACACAGTGATAGTTATTCAGAATGATGAGGAAAAAATAGAATCTTACAGTGACTTCTGAGCAATCCATAAAAGGAAGAAATAATGTTAAATATGGTATGCAAAACCACTAATATTGAAGAATTTGAACTTTATCAGTAAGCTCTCTATCGTGATGGTTTGGGCAATAGATTATAAATTAGTTTGTATTAAATACATATGGAAAGGAACTGGCTCTAAGTCAGGAGATACAACTTTTCCTAAAAATGTAGGTTGGCATGTTTTCAGCAATTATAGTATTAGAAAATTGCCTAGAAAACTGATAGGTAACTTGTCTCTATTAACTTTGCTATGTTACCTCTCATGAATTCCAATAAAATTAACACATGGTAAAAGATATAGTGTGTCAAATTTATGTTCCCAAACACTTAGGAAATGTGATGGAGAGTCCATTATTTCTGTTCCTTACACGAAGTATTTCCTTATTCCCTTAGGTAATTGTGCTCTCTGTAGCACCTAGAAATTATGTACTCATCTGTCTCACCATTCTTCTACCATAGTAAAATGTTAGTTCACTGAATGTAAAAACAATTTTGTTTTTTGTCTTTTCATATTTGGCATCTGTACAATACCTGGCACTTCATAGACATTCAATAAAAAAACGGCCTGGTAAATTAAATTGAATATTATCTATTTATATATTTTCATTTTAATTTCTTGTCCATTGGTAAAACTCAGATACTCACATGTTGTACATTCCTTATTTCTATTGCATCTTCCATTTAAAAAATGTTATATTTAAATTATGTACTCTAACCATCAAACATACATTTGTACTTTAATGTACAAATCAATGATGTTTTAAAAATATGAACTCAGAAATCATATGCATCTTGATCCTGAATTTTCTTTGATGAACATTATTGAAACTTACAGGTGTTTTTGATCAATGGCTGTTCTAAATCAAATCAGTAAGTTAACTAGTCATGTTAAAAAAACCGAAGTTGTTTGGAATTACAATTAGTCTGTGCTGATTACTGTTTTTAACGATGTTGCTACACTGAAAACATAACTTGATTTATTAAAAAAAAAATCCTTTCCTATATACATACTAGAAATATTTGTAATTTTATTTAGTTGACCTGCAAAGTTTTTTCTGTGAGGCCATGATGATTATGCATTATATATAACTTTGGGAAATAATAAAAAGGAAAGACATATTTAATTACCAGGATGATGAATTTGTTAGTATATTTTGTGGATGTGAAACCAATATTAATTAATTTATGGTTAATATGTACTTTGGAGAAAATAATCTTAACTACAGCTTAAAGTTAAAGTCACAAATGTAAATGAAAATGACTCCTAATTTTGTATACTTTCTTCTCCAGAAGTTCCTATAAGTCTTCCTGGCCATTCTTTACACTGTTTCTTGTGACATGAAAATTTTGGATTACATTCATATTTTGTTTAGTCCCACTTTATTTCTACTTATTTGCTGCAATGTAAGATGTTGTAAATGTCTTTCTATATAAAGATTCTTTCCATCCATCTCTGACCCTCTTTGCATTATATCTTATCTTATACCTTTGGGGTATTATCTTTTACATATCAGTAATAGTATTTGGATCTAAGAAGTATAATAATTTGAAGGTTTAGTACCAAATTACTTTCCAGAATTGTTAGATAAATTGACAGTTCCACAAATGAGTCATTTTTGTATCTGTTCTTTCACAGTCCCTCCAACACTTGGTATTTTAATTTATGATCTTTCTAAATCTGATGGGTGTGAGAAGTACTTAGAACTGCTTTAATTTACATTTATTTTATTATTAGTGAAATAGAATTGAGAGGCTTATGATTAGTGAAAATGACTGAAAATGTTCAACATTTCCTATAATGAGAAAAGTGTTTTTTAAAATAGTTTATAATATTATACTTACAATAATCCTGAGAAGTAGGTACTATCATTACCCTGTAGAAACTAAGACAAAACGATCAAGTGACACACCTGTGGTAACAGCAAGTGTTGGAGGCAGGATTCAAACTTGAGTCTTGCTGATCCCAATTTCAGTATTCTGTACATTGTGCCAACTAGCTTTTATTGTACTGGCAACTGCTTGTGGATAGCTCATTTGTCTTCTTTAACTTCATAATGCAGGATTATTTTTTTTTCATGGAAATGGATAGAAAAACCAAAGATGTGAATATTATCATTAGGTACTTTCCTTTCTTACTCAAATTCTGTAGTCTTAAATAACAAGGGTAAAGGCAAAGAGCTGGTTTACTTTACAATAACACTAAAGTACCAGTCCCCTTTACTCTTGAACTTTTCAATAAAAATCCTAAAGATGTATTAATATATAATTAATCAAAGTGTCATCAGCATTAGCAAAGTCTCTCTCTTCTTTTGGCTGAAAGCAGCAGAATTTAGATGATCAAAGAGGACAGCTATATTATGTTCCTTGTTTTTCCTTACCCAGTGTCTGTAGAAGTAGAAAGCATAGATGTCAATGAAAGGAAACATAGGAAATGAACAATCATTTATTAATTAGCTGCTATGTGGCACATACTGTGCAAAGCACTTTTACATGTATTATTTCATTTGATATTCACAATACATATCTTGTGTATCATTTGAAACAATAAATACAAGGTTGTAGAAAACTCATAGAAACTGATCAAAAGTGATGTTTGGGATGGGTAGCCAATATGGACCAGGATATAGTTCTCTCTGTCCATTGCTTGCTAATTTCTATCTCTAAAGGGCTCACTCTTTCAGTATTGATCTTCAATCTCTATGATCTTTGATGTGAATACAACCTAAACAAATAACATATCAATATTATTCTTTGGTTCATCTCTCTAGTAGAACTCCTTGGCTCCAGCCAAAGGAAGGGGAAGGGAATAAACTTTTATATTATGCCTTCTGTGATCCAAGCACTGTGTTAATATATTTCAACAAATAATGTCTTTATTTGATTCTCATGCCAAATCAGTTATGTAGGTATTATTGTTGTCATTTTTCACCTGAGGAAATTGAAACTTGGGAGAACTTCATCATAGGGAGTCTATGGACTGATTAGGTTAGTCCTTGAGGAAGGATAAAAAGATGGAGGCCATGGAAACATGGGGAGCTTGAGACTGGGAGATGTACCAAATGAGAAGGCTGAAGAGAATTGGGTTGTAATGGGAAGTGTGGAGGAAAAGGGTGATAGGAGAAATAGAGCCTACCTTCTTTGAAGATTTCCTGCACAGATTTAGTCCCAGTTAATTTTTTTCTTCCAATTCTAAAATATTAATTCAGTTTTTATACAAAATTTTCAGCTTCATACATGGTTTAGTGTTTTCTTTTCTGCTCATTTTTTTCCTTTTTCTTTTTTCTTCTTCCTTCTTTCCTTCTTGACTAAATAGTCAAGAAATGTTCCACCCTCATGCAAAGCAGTGAGATATCTTTTCTTTTTTTCCTATAAATTGATTATAATATTTTTATATTTAGATCATATCCCATTTCAAGTTTATAGTGGGATGTGGTATGCGACTTTGGTCTAAAACTAATTTCTACCAGATTTGAGGTTTCACAAGATTTTTGTTAAAAAGATAATCCTAATGCTGGTAGTGGAAGCCTTGGCTTTATCTAATACAGGTTTACTATACTCATTTCCTCTAGCCTTACCTCCAAATTTTTATGATTTTGCATCCCTGTCTATAAAATTATTTAATGTAAATCTTCAATTCAGGTGATATTTATATTATGTGTTATCCATATCAAAAGTAATGCATTATTTATTTCAGAAAGCATACAGAATAGAAATAAAATGAATGAAATAGAATTTTATTGGTTATTGATTGGTGATTTAATTATTTATTAAATGTGCAAAATATATTTCTCTTACTAAAATAGTAACAATAATATCAGTTTTATTTAGTGAGGAAAACATGATTGAATGAAATTCAGTATTTTGGGAGGAAAACTATGGCATGAGTAAGAGGGGAGAAGTCAGTCATCATGCACTTCATTTAAATATCTGATCCAAAAAGTTGAACTCTTAAGATACTTTTTTTTACTGAATGATATACATTACCTTAATCATATCACAAGTTCCAATAATCACTGTACATAAAAAAGCATTATGCAGGAGTCATGTTTCCATTTTTAGATATATTCACCATGCACAATGAAAAACAATAAAAAATGCTAATTGTCTCTGATCAAAAGCTATCAGAATTTTTCAGTATAAATATTCACATCATAGTTTAGTTGTACATTTATGTTTGTATTTTTCTTCATTTTTATGTTTTAAGGACAGCAAAAAGACTGATTTGACTAAATCATGGAAGTAAGGAATGACTACATCATAAGGTTGAAAAGAGGAGTCATATTATGAAAAGTGAATTATGAAAAAAGAATGAAACATCAAGAAAAGGAATTAAGAAAATCACTCTGCCAGATATGTGGATAAAGGATTGAAATACAAAGAGAAAAGGTATGAAGACCAGTTAGGTGCCTATTGAAATTGTATAGACAAGTGGCTATGAGGGTCTGAACTATAATAGTCGAGATGTTGATTGAGCAAACGGATGCTCTGTAGCCAGAAACAAAGATTTGACAATTACATGGATAAATGTAAAGCAAAGTCTGAACAACTCATACATACCATGTTCCACTCTGAACTTTTTCTGGTCTTATGTAAGTATTTACCAATATACTTTCTCATCCAGATATAATATCCTCTTTGTTCATCTCTTACCCAACCTGTTCACTTCCTACACTCCCAGTTTTCCTGGCTTCCTTCAAGGCTTTATTGTGTCTTCTACAAGAGGTCTTTCCTATGCCTTCCCACTATAACTTTCTCCCTTCTTCATAATATTCTCTTATAAAGAGTGGGCACTGCACCTCTTTTTGTTATTTTTCTTTGTTTTATTTTGTCTTTCTTTTTGTCTTTGTATCCCCAGTGTCTACATAATGACTGGCAAATAATAAGTGCTAAATGATAAAAATAACAATAATAATTGATACTTAGCTCGCAATGTGACCTACTATATTAAGTATTTTGCAAAGATAATCTTATTTGGTCTTCACAACTCAGGAAGGTAAGTGTTAATATTATGTACATTTTAAAGTTCAGGAAACTGAGGCAAATAGAGGTTAAATGATTTTTCCATTGTCAGGCATTTAGTAATTGTCTAAGACTCTGGGTTGAGAATTCCAGCTACCGCACTATTGAGCTGCCTAGATTCTTTTTGATTGATTGATTTGTTGAGTGATGAGTTGAAGATGTTAAGGTGGAAACTCAAAGAACTAGAAGGGATGTTGAATGTTTATCAATAATAGGAAAGTTTGGAAGAAAGATGACTTTAAGCAGAAAATTAAAATAAAATTTTATATCAAGCCAATTCTAATCCATCCTTACAAATTGTATTCATCACCTTAAAAGAAAGATTGAAATTTTACTCACTGGTCACAGGACATGCTCTCTAAAAAGTGTTAGCTAGAATTGAGAACTGATTTAGGAGGCTGGAAGTAGTTATATTGTTAGAAGGGTTGGGTGAAGGTTTTCAGAAGCTGATAAAGGGGCTCAGGGTATTATTAGGTTGTTACAATTAGCCTATTATAATGCTTTCAAGGGCCACTCTTGGAGAATGAGTATTGAGTAAGTTTGGGAACTTGCATAGTGGGAACAGAGAAAAGAATGAAGGAGTAATATATGGGAGTGGAAAGTGGAAGGGATGGGTAAATTCCATGATTTGCTGTTATAGCATAGGTAAGAGATAAACCAACTTCTTATCCTTTCATGGGTTGACTATATACAACTTAGAGTCCTGATACCCATTTTGGAGACTACAACTTCAAACAATAGTGCTGATTCACTTTCAGGATAAGTTGCTGAATTGGTGCTATTATGCATCCCTCCTCATTCATCTTCTTGGTATGTAGTAGTCAGATTACAGTATTGACCAGCCTTTTAGTTTATGAAATGAAATTTGGGGGGGAAAAGCTTAATTCCAATCATCTGATAACAACATATTAGATTAATACTATGAATAAAAGTTAAATATATATACATATAGAGAGATAATAATATTGAAGAAAACTAAATAAAGGGATTAATGTTCCTAGTATCAAAGTAACTAAATCACTAAAACTGTCCCAAGTCAAGTGCCTTGCATAGAATGGATTTTTGATAAATTCTAGATGAATAAGTTAATGAAAATGAAGAGTCTAAGGATGAAAGATAGAAAAACATAATTTCCTATAAACTAACTACTTTTCTCTTGAGTATCAGAGCTTAAAAAATCTTTTCTTTTCTCTGTTTTCCATTTATTTCCATGGTATCCAATTAATGTTTTGCCTTTTTTTTGTTTTTTTTTTCCTCCATCAGAAATACCCCAAAAGAATCATCATTCTTATGATTTCCTACTTTAATCCCCCAAATGCATACCAAATTTCTACTAATTATAGAATTTCAGAGATGGAAGATATTTAAATAAAATAGTTTTCAAATGAGAAAATGAGACCAGAGAATTGTTTCCTCAACGTTATGTACTATGTAGTTTTGAGGAGTTTTGGTTTCAAGTGCTTTTCACTCTATAGCTTTTTCTAGACTTAGCAAACATAATGGAAATATATTTCCAATGGGGGGAATTTCTTCTTTATGCTATTTTTCCTATATTCTAGATGTTATTTCTAATACAAAGTGTACCATTTGGCCTCATTTCCACATCAATCATGTTTAAACAGTCAACACCAGAATAATTTAATTATTTTTTTTAATATTAAGTACTCTGCCATATGAGATTTACTTTTGGGTATGGCTGTTTGCCAGGGTAGGCTATATTTTATAATTCATGAGATATTAATAAAAACTCATAATGAATAAACGTGGGACCATTTATGATTATTCATCAGCAGTTCATGCACAACAAGTTTAAATGTTCACCAATGATGTTCATGAAGTTATTACATGTACATCTTTAACAAATTGATAAAAATCTAATGATCAGTCATCACTAATTTCTTTATGGAGTGGCCATATTTATCTGGGAAACTGATTACATGAGACAGATTTGTAGATGAGTACACTCAGTGACCAAATAGATAAGAGATGAATATTTACCTTTTCTGTCTAGGATGGATAAATGTAGGATGTATACAATTATGTTCATTTGTATTGTTATTTTTAACATGACACAGAAAAATAGATTATTGGATGTAAAGTCAGGGGAAAAATACACTTTTGTTCTATATAACTTGTAGATTATGTATTATTATAGAAAATCCAACTCTTAACACAACTCTGAAGGAATTGAGTTGTAGCTGAGTTATAAACTAACACCTCCTTAAGAGCAGGGATTCTGTTTGGCCTTTCTTTGCATAGTGTCTAGCGCACAGGGCACTTAGTCTTTGTTCACTGACTAACATATTGGATTCTGATTTAGTTGGTAGGGGGAATTCCTATCCTCAGAAAGTCACAGGTCTTTTACATATTGATATTATTACTGAAAATAAATCTTCCCCACCTCTAGCAACATTAATGAAATAGGAACCCCATTAATATTTGTTGATTGATTAATAGCATTAAATATGGGAAATAAAAATATGAAAATTGCATTTACTAATGGGAAATAGTTAATGGGAATGCTATAAATGATCAGGAGTAGGAGGGACTGGATATCCTTTGTACATTGATATATAAGGACCTATAATTTGTAATCATAAATACTCTCTAATCCAGATTATAATGCATTTACACAATGAAAGACAATCTTCATAAATTGCTATAGTCAAGAGATATATACATTGATCTGCTGCCAATCCATCTCAATTTAGTTAAACACATTTTCATTGTTTTATTAATCTTATTGTAAAAGCAATTAAAAACAACTTATTAATTAGCCTCTCTGCTTTTAACTTTTCCCTCTTCCCTCTTCCCTCTTCCCTTCATCTTCTGAAAAGCTGCCAAATGGATACTCCTAAAACAAAGGAGTAACCATGCTGGTCTAATACTTAAGAAATTCTCTTATTGCTTGGGATAAAAAGCTAGATCAGGAATCAGGAATATCTAATTTCAAACCTCCCTCAGATATTTACTAATTTTGTGATCTTAGGCAAGCCACTTAATGCCAGTTTCCCCAATTTGCCTTATCTATAAAATGTAGATAATAATATCACCTACCTCTCTGTTGTGTGAAGATAAAATGATGCATTTTTTATGAGTAGCCATAAAGCTTAGAACATAGTGGAAGCTTAATAAATATTTGTTTCCTTACAATTTACCTTCAATGTGCAATTCAAATTCTTTCTTGGCATTTAATGCTTTTTACAAGTTTCCTCCAATCTATCTTCCCAAGCAAATTTGCATGTTCCTCTCCTTCAATGCATTCATACCCAGCTGAATTGACATTCTTGCTCTTCTTTGCAAAAGACATTCTATCTTTGATTTCTATGAGTTGTAGTCTGATCACACCTGTTGCTAATTCTCTCCCACACCTGGTAGATTAGTCTCTAATTCATACTTATTGAATATTTGAGGATATTTTGGGAAAACTTACTATATCGTGTTATATAAGATTAATGATAAAATGGCTATGTAAATAGTTGTAAATTATAGACTAGCACTTGTTGCTTAGGAGAAATGATAGTGAAATATGTGAAGAACTTAATAAAAAACTCCAAATGGGATTAACACTGATCCATGGTGACTTCAATGTAAAAAAGGTAAAATATATGTGAAAGTATGGTAAAAGTATGAAATGAAAGGCCAATTATTTATAGATTATATAGTAGTGTAAGACCCCTATATATTTTTCTGGTTTTATATAGCACTTTAAATTTTGCCAACTAGTTTTTCTTCAATAGGTGAATAAATTGAAAAAAATCTGGGAGAGTTATCTATCGATGTTAATTTGACTCACGATGAATCAAATATTCTCAGTAATTAATTTTTCCACCTTTTTGAAGGGTATAATGAAGAAACTGTAGAAATATTAACTATTATGGTAAAGACAAATTCTAAATATACCAACTAACTTGTTACCCAATCTTTTATCTATCATTTTCTGCTCTGTAATATCATGTGCAGTGGCCTAAATACCATAAATATTCGAATTATTAGTTCAGCTACAATTAACAATATAAGTAAACTGTTAATAATAATAACTGAAATTTACATAGTGATTTAAGGCTTGTAAAATTATTTTATGTATACAATTTCCTTTTGTCCTCATAACAAGCTTCTGTGGTATATACTACTTTAATTTTGTGTCATACTTATCTCTCTGAACTTTCTGAAATCTTGTTCCTTAATATGTGGGGCTTTGTCAATAAGTCTGCCTTTAATCTCTCACAAATTTTAAGATATAATGGTGACTATCTCCCAAAGTTCACATCATTTATACCTCAACAGTCACAAACTTTTAATGGGAATCACATCTATAATAGCAATTTCTCTCATTAGTTAGTTAGTTTTCAAAATGAGTTGGTCATGCAAAACTCTTCTAATGGCAATATTTCTGTTACTATGTACGTTATTATCTTATTTTATTAAATTCACTTTTCATTATTTTATTTTAGTTTTCCATGCCATACCATTTCAAGTTGTGCTCCTTTGCCATCTTGGTTTTTCTTCTCTTGTCATTATCCAGCTTGCCAGCATCCATGTTAATACTTTCTCTTTTTTATTCTGCTCTTCCTTCTCTGGTACAGTCTCAGCCTAAGTTCTCTTTCTGTCCCCCAACTCATATCATCCTATACAAATCCTTCTCAGCATATTGGGATATATTTACTTTAGTTTCAGTATTTTTTTCTTTTATCCATGATCCTTCTTCTTTTCCTTAATTGTGTCAAGCTTTTCAAATTTCTCTCCCCCCAGAAAAAAAATGCCAAGGCCTTCACAGTTTCAAAATCTCCAGTTTTACTTAGAAATTAGTTCTCCTATTGTTCCTCCTTTGATTTAAATTTGTCTTCTCTTCATCCAACACAATGTATTCTCTCTCAAGCTGGAAGTCAAATTAAAGTCAGGTAGCATAAAATATAAAGAACAAATTTAAAAACATATACTATTTGCATGTAGGAAAATCTAGGTGATGGGTTATTTATATTATATAGACCTTTCAGTAGAGTAGAAAGGTTTTTTTTTTCTTTTTAAATATCTTGTCCTTCCCAATATGTAAGAGCTGCACATAGGTGTCTTTACAGGTATTTAGTTATAAATACAAAGACTGCATTGTAATTATAAAGACCCTTAATTGTCTGATTCCAAAGGCTGTTAGCAAATTCTTTTCTTATGTAAAGCCTGTCCTCCTCATTCAAAATAATATAATTGTGCTGAAACCCTTTGAAAGAATCTTTATGAAATAAGTTGTAGTGAATGTTTTATGAAATAAACTAAGTCAAGATTTCACAAAGCTCAAGAATAGCATTGATTACTCACACACACACACACACACAATAATCTGATCAAAATTTTCTGGAAAATATTGGGTTTTGTGTATATTAATTATTAATGTTTGTTATAAGAAAATTTTTCTGCTCTAGATTTGGTTCTTAAACACTACATCTCAGTATTTATTTCAATTTATATTACCTACCTTTTAGAAATCTTACTCCTTGTTCAAAACCATTTTTTTATACTCAAGATTTCTTCAGTTTAATTGGTTTCCAGATAATACCTATACTAAAAGGAGAATCTAATTGTCTTCAACTCAGATAGTTTTTATTGTAAAAAAAAAATACTCCAGCAAGATTTTTTCATAGTTTATTCTAAATTTATTTTAAATTCTCTGCCATTTAAATTTCTAATATTCTGCCATTAAGAAATGCTGATGATTTAGCAACAGGTAAATCAACCCAAAAACCTTCTCACTGTCAATGTTTTCATATTCTGAACATTGGACAGACAGTTTGGGACATTTGAGAGCCTACATTTATTGGGGTTATTGGGAGTCTTGTGAATTTAATGCTTCTTAAGAGGGAACTGAGAGAACTGTCTTTAGGGAGCTTTTTTGTTTTATTTAAAGATATCTGTTATTGTAGTGTTATGTAAAGGTTAAAACAAAACATTTTTCTCATTAACATAAAATCAAATGTTACATGTACCAAACATGATTTGTTCAAAATTTATATATAATAGGAAATTATGTCCTAATAAAGCATTTCTACCAAGAAAAAGCTCAAAAAATAAAGGTAAGAATCTCTACTCATTTTCTATGCCACTAGAAATATTTCTAAATATCATATCTTCTAAACTTTGCCTTCTATTGTAGGGATGTTCCTCTTCATTGGCAAATTGGGTTACAAAGTCCAAAATAGAGAAGCAGAAGGAATATATTAATTCTAATTAACCTTTATAATCATCTCTTAATACCTAGTTGTTAATAAGTACCAATTAATATATCTGTGTATTTGCATAAATCAAAATGGATAAAGAAGCAGAATTATGATGTACTAAGAATAAGACTGTGATGTTTGTTATTAATTTACTTCTGGGCATGTGAGGAAGATAAAGATAAGAGAAGTTAGTTTCTATAACTCAATAAAATATATGGAAATTAGTGCATTCATTAAAAATTGAATCAGAAATAACACCACCATATAATTTTTCTAATAGAATTTTATCAGCAACAATCCATTAATTTGACTAGGTCATCTCTAAGTTAAATGCTTTTTTACCTTGACAATCCTGGGATCATAAAATATATGTATTTTTTTTTTTTTAACTCGAGGCATGTTGCTTGATCTACCACCTGAGAAGACTGCTTTGATGATTTAAGCCTTGGTTTTACTAGGTGACTTTGTTGATCCCTTTCAACTTCTAATTCCATTTTATGTGTACCACAATAGCTTATTGATCAGCAATACTAAGGAACTTGTTTTGTATTGGGTGTTTTAGTATCATTCTGAGGCTATACTTTCAAGCATCATTTTGCTCTGAAACTTTTGAGAAAATATCTAAAATAATGGCATTAAAAATGGAGTGGTCTTTTATTTAAAGGGAGGCAGATTCAAGGAAAATATAATAAATAATTAAGAAAAGTACTTTGTAATCAATCAATGGAGGAAAAGTGGGATTAGAAACTACCCTATTACCATTTATATCCAATAGTTTTCAGAATAAAAAGTGACAAAAATGGATATGCTTTCAGAAATGAGCAGAATAGTTTCCAACATATCCTTCACAGTGTCCTTAGTAATCAACCATACTTCACTTAGTCCCACAGATGTTATGCTATAATGGCCTTCTTGGTTTGTCTAATGACTTCATCTGATTTCAGAAAAGTAAAATAAATCAGTGTAGCCACAGAAAACTTTTTTCCCCAATTAATGATCTGACTTGCCAGAATTTTGACAATTTTACTTTTCTAGAAATATGTTTATCATAGAGATGTGCAGTAATAATAATAATAATAGTTCTCATAAAGATTTTGTTTAAATGTTTCTTTGTTTTAGTCTTACAAAAATCCAGTGAGTGAATAATGATATTAATCCACATTTTTAATTGAGTAAACTGAGGCAGACAAAAGCTTTGACTTGCTGAGAATCTATTAAATGTTGGAACTCAGATCTTTTCTATTCTAGGGTCAATGTTCTAGTCATTGTATCCCCTAGCTGTATTAGTTTTTGCATTCAATTTGAGACATAAATATTTTATGGGCAGAAAAAATGCTTTTGGACAAATAATTTAAATTTAAAAGCAAAGTATGTGACCCCAAAGGATTAGGTGCTCTTTTTTGATAAGTAGGGTGCAGAGCAGAACAATATCCCCCACCTGCTCTTAGATCACACCACCTTGGAAACAGTGAAAATTTCCAAACCCCCAGAACTTGCTCTGAAAACAGGAGTGCAAAAAATCTTGAATCATGAGTGTCCCTTTCCATAACCATAGAGAATAGGGCAAAATATTAACAAAAAATTCTGAATCAGAGAATGGAATGGAAAAATGAGCAAACAACAAAAAGCTAACCATAAAAAAAAAAAAAAAAAACTATTATGGTGACAGGGAAGACAAGACACAAACTTAGAAGACAACAATATAAAAAGAGATACATGCAATGATGCAAAAAATTTAATTGAATCCAGAACAGTCCCTGAAAGTGTCAGAGAAAGAGATGAGGAAAAATAAGGAAAGAAATGAGTGATGCAAGAAAATTAACAAAAAGAAAATAAAATTAACAGCTTTATAAAGGCAGTTAAGGAAAAATACCAAAGAAATCTACACCTTAAAATCATCATTTTCCTAATGGTAAAAAAAAAAAATGGTAAAAGTTCTTCCTAATGAGGAACTTGCTTAAGAAAACAGAATTGGGGGGGGGGGAGGGGCAGCTATATGGCACAATGGATAGAGCACTGTTCCTGAAGTAGGACCTGGCCTCCTACTTCAAAAATTCAAATCTGGCCTCAGACCCTTAATACTTCCTAGCTACATGACCCTGGGCCAGTCACTTAAGCCCAATTACCTTAGCAAAATAAATAAATAAATTAAATAAACTATGCCTAAAAGGCTATAAAATTGTATATCCTTTGACCCAGCAGTGTCATTACTGGGTCTGTATCCCAAGGAAATTATAAAGGAAGGAAAAGAACAAATGTTCAAAAATATTTGTAGCAGCTCTTTTTGTATGATATATGAAGGTAATGGAATATTATTGTTCTATTAAAAAAATGATGAACAAGCTGATTATAGAAAGGCCTGAAAAGATTTACATGAACTGATGCTGAGTGACATAAGAAGAACCAGGAATATATTGTACACAATAATAGTAAGAATACAATGATCAACTATGAAATTCTTGATTCTTCTCAGTGGTTCAGGGACCCAAAGCAATAGCAATAGACTTTGGACAGAAAATGGCATATGTATACAGAAAAAAAATCTAAGGAGACTAAATGTAAATCAACAAATGCTTTGTTTACTTTTTTAATTTTTCTTATCTCTCCCATGATTTTTTTCCTTTTGCTCTGCTTTTTTTTACTTCCAAAATGATTCATAAAGCAATGTGTATTAAAGATAAACTTACTACAATTAAAATAAATAAAGTTTTAAAAATATAATGGAGCTAGTTGAAGCAAAGGATTACAAAATACTTCAAGAAAAATAAAATGACATCCAAAGAAAAAAATAGAGAAAAATGTTACCTCTATCACTGGAAAAACAAAAAATCTGAAAAAAATAGTTCAAGGAAATATGATTAAAGAATTATTTGATTACCTGAAATACATGACAAAAATAAAACTCCAAGAAAATGTATTTCAAAGAAATCAAGGGTAAAAGAGTAATAAAAATAATCTACCAATTACCTTCTGAAAGAGAACCCAAAATGAAAACTTCCAGAAATATTAAAGCAAAATTTCAGAGCTCCCTGTTCAAGGATAAATCATTATAAATAGGCAAAAAGAAACAATTCAAATAGGAAGCTACAGTGATTACACAAGACTTATAGACATTAAAGAAGCAGAAGGCTTGGGATGGTATGATACAAATGCAAAAGAGTTAAGATTAGAACCAAAAAACACCTATCCAGGAAAATAAAATACAGTTCTTTGTAGGAAAAAAAGGCATTTTTTGAAATAAGGAACCTACCTAAGAACCAAAGTTGAATGGAAAATTTGACATTCAAAGAGAAGATTCTAGAGAAGCAAAAAAAGGTAAAGAAGAAAGAATATCATACATGACTCATTGAAGTTAAATTGTTTATATTACCAAATGGAAAAATATTTGCAACTCTAAGAACTTCATAATTACCAGGGCTATTATGGTGACAGGGAAAATAAGATCCAAACTCAGAAGTCAACAACATAAAGAGAAGAGTCTATATAGAAAGAGGACATGAGTGTGAGTCAATTATATTAGCGTGGTTTCCAAAAGAAATGTAGGAATGACAAAGAGGAAAATATAGAATGAGGAAGTTATTCTTCCATTACGAAGCTGATAGAATGGATTAGAAACCAGAATCCAACAACATGTTCTGTGAAAGAAACATACTTGAAACAGAAAGACACATAAACCACTATAATAAAGGTATAGAGTAGAATCAAGTGAAGTAGAACTTTAGTTGAAATTAAAAAGACAAGGATAGTAATCATGATCTCACATAAAGAAAAAGCAAAAATGGACCTAATTAAAAGAGATGATTAGGGCAACTACATTTTGTTAAAATGTATTATAGACAGTAATGTAATATAAAAAATACCAAGCAATTCTCTCTAGTAATTTCTCAAATATATGAAGAATTGAGTCAAATTTGTAAAAATAAGCATCATTCTCCAAATGATAAATTGTGAGGGAGTATGAACAGATAGTTTTTAGAATAAGAAAGTAAATATATGTATAGTGATATAAAATATTCTAAATTATTACTGATTAGAGAAAGATAAATGAAAATAACTCTGAAGTAGCACCCATACTCATCAGAAATGACAAATGCTGGAGAGGATAAGAAAAAATAAGTATATTCAGGATTTGTTGATAGAGTAACTCATCGGTCCAACAATTTAAAAGGAAAAAATCCACTAAAACTATGCTCAATGCACTACTCTGATAAATGTAGTGATCCAAAACAATTTTAAAGGACTTATGATGAAAAAAAATATTATCTACCTTGAAAACAAGAATAATGATGAACTCTAAGTGCAAATTGGAGGGTTATTTTTCTTTTTATGAGGTGGTTAATGTAGAAATGTCTTTTTCATAAGATCATATTGTTTGCCTTCTCAATATCTACGGGTGGTATTAAGGGAAGAGAGAGAAATGGGAACATAAAATTTAAAAAGAAAAGGATATAAAATATAATTAATAATATTTTTAAAATAAATATAAATAAATTGACAACAAAGAAAATATAGCTAGCAGAGAATTTCTCATTCTTTTTCTTTCTACAATTCAGTAATATTAATTTATTACTATGCAAATAAAGCTAAATTAATTGCCCAGGTATTAATATGAGAAGAGGGAGTAAAGTACTTGAAAGAAACAATTAATATTCCTTTTATAAATCCTTACTTGGTAAAAACAGATTTTTAAGATTTACAAGGATACAAATCAAAATGTATTCACTATAATTGAATACACAAGCTTGGATCCTGAAAGCCACAGTGCAAGGAGAACAAATTGTGAAAAGCCGTGTTATTGTTCCATTCAAATAAAAATGATTAGCTGCTTGTGTCACAATTATTTCTCTAACTAAATGCATAGTTATAATGAAACATGATGATGATAATAGCAGCTGAATTATGTTTCTCCTTCCCCTGTCCTCATGCTCAATCATGAGCTAAAATCATCACAAGCATTAATTAACCTGAAAAATTTTCCATTGTGGGTTGGTTAGTTTTCTTATAGCGAATGTCTGGGCCAATGGGCACATTTCTATATATCAGGTGTAACACAAGTTAAAACATCATAACAAGAAAAATTTTATGCTGATAACATTTTCCCTGAAGGAACAATGAATAATGTTTCAAAGAGTTCTTTTTAATGTATTTTTTAATTAACAAAAATCAGTTTTTCACCCTCCTATATCTATTCCCCACTGGTAAGAAAAAGGGGAAAAAACTCATATTAAATATAAATATTTAAGCAAAGTATATTCCCACAAATATAGGTCAAAGGATTTACATGGTTTAATGACTTTTTGGAAGTAGTTACAATTTTCCAGAGTAATCAAGTGAAATTATAGTACCATCAATAGTACATTAATGTGCCTTTTGCACCTTTAGTCTTACCAATATTTTACTTTTTTTTTCCTTTTGGGGGGGTATATTTGCAAAATTAATAGCAGTAAGGTAAAACCACAGAGTTATTCTATTTTATATTTAGCTAAGTACTAGATATTTTCCGTTTTTTATGTATCCATTGGTAATTTGGAAAACTATCTGTTCATAATATTTGATTATCAGTTGGGGATTTCTTTTTTGCTGTAAATATGTATAAGTTATTGGAATATATTGGATATCGGAAATGGAGAACATTTTATGAGAACCTTCTGCAAAGACATCTTTTTTTCCCCCATGATACTATGTATTTTATATGAACTACACGGTTTTCTTTATTCAAAACCTTTTTGATTTTGAGAAAACAAAATCTAATTTATTTTCTGTGATCTTGACATAAAATTAATTCATGAAGTCTTTCCTTACCCATAGATTAGAAAGCTAATTTCTTTTTTGGTTCTGTAATTCATTCATATTATTAAGTATTATGTCTTTGCCAGATATTTATTTGAAGCATATTTTAGAACATAATGGGGGATATTGTCCTATATCTAGCTAGACTTCTTTTCATTTTTCTCAGCATTGTTTCCCCAATAATGACTTCTTACTCAAATTATCTGGAACCTTTGGGTTTTGGGGGGAAAAAAAGTCTATTCTGTTCAGTTTTTTTTTTATACTATACACTGAGTCTATTCTGATCGACTTCTTTGTCTCTTGAAAGTACAAAATTGTTTTTGATGATTACTGCTTTGTAGTACAATTTTTTCTTTGAGATGCTCAACCTTTTGTTCATTCAGATTTTTTCCATTTTTTTAAATTTTCTTATAGTAATACTTTGGTGTTTTATATTTTGTTAACTAGTAATGGTGACAATGAATATCCTTGCTCAACCACTCTTTCTGTTGGAAAGGCTTATGGTTTATCAACTACATTTTAATTTTGGCATTTAGAAACATGTTAACTTTTGAAAGACGTGTCCCATGTTTCTTAGCAGTGTTTTGTATTTAATCATAAGTTTTTTCTTCCTCCTAAATCTATTGATGTAAATATGTGGCTTGTCTTGTTCTTTTTGAGTATGAGCAGCTCATTTTATATTTTTTTTCTAATATTGAACCAAACCAGTATTCCTGGTGTAAATTTAAATCTGGTCATAGACAAAGTGAAGGGGAAAAGCATTGGATAGCATCTATTTTGATTACTATGCTAAGCACTCTTATAAATATTATCTTCTTTCATTTTTACAACAACCCTCTTGAATGATTTCTATTATTATATTCATTTTATATTAAAGAAAACTGAAGCAGAGATTGTTATTTGTTCAGGATCACAGAGCTAGTAAATATCTAGGAATAATTTGGAACTGAGGTATTTCTTTCCCTGAAAGCAGACCTAGAATTCTAACTCCTATACCACTAGCTCCTTATAATGTACATGTCCTTAGCTCCTTTAATTATATTTTGTTTTTGATCAATTTTATCACTGTTTATTAGAGCTATTGGTGTACAGTTTTCCTTCTCTCCTTTGAATCCATCTGATTAGGTTTCAAGACCTTATTTGTATCCCAGAAAATAGGATACCTCTTTTTCATATTTTTTTTTGTACTCGGTCTTTATTATAATTAATTACTTTGAATATTTTATATAATTGGCTTACAAATCCATCTAAGCTTAGGGTTTTTCCTCCATTCAGAAATTTATTCATGAATTGTTCAATTATTTCCTCTGAGACTGTGTTGTTTAAATTTTCTACTTTTGTTCTATTAACATTAATATCTTTACACAGCAGTAGAGGTAGGGTTGAGGATTTTAGAAGATAGAGAAAAGTTTGCAATATTCACTGTGCAGAATCAGTTAAAAAATGAGCAGAGCATCCATGGAGCCTCAGTTAAGGTTATTTGCCATGAATTTAGATGTGATTAAAACAGCAACATCTCAATTGTCAAGCAAATTAATTGCTGTGTGGTAATACTTATGAAGGGTTAGAAACTCACTGATATGACTATCTCTGGTCTTGCTCATGAGCATATGACAACAGGCTAAGTCATATGCATTTGTTGAATGTTAATGTACTAGTCATGGTATTAAGGGGTGGGAATACAAAGACAAAAACATCCCCTGCCCTCATGAAAATTTAATATCTGATAGATATACAAGCAACTATATACAACCAAAATATAAACAGGATAATTTGGACATAATTTTAGAAGAAAGCTATTACCACTAATGGATATGGGGTGGGGGAGAAGGGGGACTTCTTTCAGGTGGGATTTTAGCTGAGATTTGAATAGAAGTCAGATAACAAAGATGATGTAGAAGAGAATTCCAGATGATAGGGTTGCTAGTAAAAATTCATAGAGTCATGAGATGAAGTGTAATGCTTAAAACAGTTTGTACAACTCTATCATAGATTGTGTGGAAAGGAATAAGGTATAAAAAACATGACAAGGTAGGAAAAGCAAGCCTATGAAGGGCTTGAAAATCAATTATTAGTACTACATTGCTAACTTTCACTGCTTCTGCTTTTGCCATCTTGATAAGCGAAGATTTAGGAAATGAAAATTTTACTTTAAAAACTCAGTGTATCTCCATGATCTACATATTGGGTTACTCCTCAGCACCATATATGGATATAAAAAGATGAATTTCAAAGCAATGAGGTAAAGGAGATTCTGTTTCTCTAGTTAAACCATTTCTTTCAACTCAATGGCAAATATTTGAAGGATTCATAGTGTCACTACTTCTGCTAACTCAGTGAGTCTCTCTCCAACTTTCAAAATAAAATCACAATATTTAGAAACAACAAGAGCTAAGTTAGTGTCCAGGGCTGCCAATGTGTTATCTTATGAAAGCCCAATAAACTTTCTGGGACTCAGTATCCTCATCTGTAAAATGAGAGGGTTGGAACAAATGATCTCTTCCAGCTCTACATCTATGATGATGTCAATGTTGATGATAATAGCAAAAATAATAATAATATATTTAATGCATTTAAAGGTTGCAGATCTTTATATATATATATATATATATATTTTTTTTTTTTTTTATTTGAGAATCACAATAATTCAGTGGTGTTGGTATGGTTAATATAATGTTAATTATAAAGAAAATTATATAAATTTTAAAGATGAGTTAACTGGAAGTAAAAGGTTAAATGATTTTCCCAGACTCCTAAAACAAGTAAATGAATGAGATAGATTTACAATGCAGGTTTTCCTGGTTCCACATTCAGCATTCTAGCCTCTGGGACACATGGCTGCCGAAGATTGTTTGTCTCTGTGCAGATAGTTTTGCTTTATTATAATGCAACATGAAGTTCAATGTATCATGTTAGTGACAACCAGAATCTAAGTCCCTGCAGAGTGTATGACACAGTTAGTTACTATGTGCTTAGGAAGACATTGGAAAAAAAGAAAGAAACAGTCCCTAGACTCAGATACCACATCACAAGGTGACAAAATAGGAAAATGTGCCATTAATATAAATGTTAAAAATAGGTCAGTAAACACAAGTTGTAAAAGAAGGGAAGAATGTGGCTTGTATAGGAAGTAATGTGTTCTGTGAAGGGTATCACCATGAAATCCCTAAAGATTGATCCACCACAGAATGGGGCTAACCACTTTATTGTTAGCCTGGTATCTCTGCTTCAGGGAGGACTGATTGCAGCATTAATTGCTCCCATTAAAAAACCTTCTGAAAATACTCCTCAAGTCTTCTCCCTTCCAAACCAGATTAGATCTAGAAATAGAGAATTAGAGTACAGTTATTACTTCCTCTTGGTCCAATAGAGTAAAGGACTTACTCCTTTTTCAGTTGGTAACAGAACATTATCTAATAGTAAGTATCCTATTTTCATTTCATTCAATCTTATAGAAAGTGAGAAAGGGATAAGTCTTAAAATGGAATAATGATGCGTCACTTTCTTATTAAGTAGTAGTGTTATCTTTAGTTCAATTTAGTAATTTTTCTCTAGATAATTTGGGTTGAAATCTTACTTCTTGAAATTTATTAATCAACAAGCCTTTTTTTTCCCCTAGTGAATTAATTCCAACCACATTAATAGTTATTTTTTGTACTTATGTATAAAAAAAGTTTGTGACTTTGGTAAATATATTTCTTTTCATAATTAAAATGTCTAATTTCTTACAGTTTTATAATCAAACTGCAAGTGATTATCCCAATATAACAAACTCATTTTAGAAGATAATTTGCACTTGTACACATTTAAATGAAGATATTTACAAGAATATTACTAGTTGAACTATCATGATGCCACATGATTATGAAATGATAATTTCATAATACTCTTATTTCATAACTAAAATATTATGTCCATCTCCATTTGAATAAACATACATTTGAGGAAAATGATTATGGATGCAATCTTTATATTTACTTCATAATTAAGGGGAGTCATTTGATTATTTTCATATAAAATATAAATATTTAATGAATAAATTTATGTATTATATTATCTAATATTCTGTCATGGACAATCCACTTTTTAGAGAAGCTGAATCAGAAACATACAAGTGCAAGTGTTCATAGGTCACAACCTGGAAGGGACATTAGAAGACACTTAGTTTAGCCTCATTTTTTAAAATATTTTTTTAATTAAAGCTTTTTATTTTTAAATGGATAATTTTTCAACATTGACCCTTGCAAGGCCTTCTGTTCCAAATTTTCCCCTCCTTCTCCCCACCCCTTCTGCTAGATGGCAGACAATTCAATATATGTGAAACATGTTAAAATATGTTAAATCCATTATGTGTGTGTATGTATATATATATATATATATACACACACACACACACACACACACACACACACACACACACACACACACAATTATCTTGCTGCTCAAAAAAAATCAGATCAAAAAGGAAAAACAGTGAGAAAGAAAACAAAAGGTAAGCAAACAACAACAAAAAGAGTTATTTTTTGTGATCCACACTCGGTTCCCTCAGTCCTCTCTCTGGGTGTAGATGGCTCTCTTCATCACAAGATCATTGGAATGGGCCTCAATCATCTCATTGTTGGAAAGAGTCACGTCTATCAAAATTGATCATTGTTTAATCTTGTTGTTGCCATGTTCAATGATTTTCTATGGTTATTCAGCTTCATTTTAAATGGAAATTGAGGCCTAGAAAGTTTAAATGATTTTCACACAGGTACTAAGTGGCTGAAGTATATTTTACACATAGGTCTCATTTCAATACCTTTTTTAGTGAATCATGATGTTTCACTCTGAATTATCATTGCTATTAACTAATGCATTACCAATTTCATAAGGATTGTGTTTCATTTCCCAAAGTCATATAAATGGATGCATCACTCTTTACAATTTCAGTCTAAGTTAACCATTATTCACAATTTGAATATGACTAGATCCTGCAATCCTTGTCTCTTCCTAGTGTGATCAATCTATCCTCAATCTTCCTGCATGATTAAATTTCTTATAATAGAGTCTTCATCATGCAAGTCTCTTGCTCAGAAAATTTCAGTGGTTCATTATTGCTTACATCAAGCATAAAATTCTCTGCTACTCCAATTCAACCTGCCTAATTTTACCAGACTAATCTTCATACAGTACTTTTTTTTTGTCATATCACTATCTTACTGAAAAATCTCCAATTTCTTTTACCTACAACATCAAATATTATATTCTATATCTGGATTTCAAGACACTCCCAAAGCTAGTCTCAATCAAAATTTATCTTCAATTACTTTTTCCATTGTGTCTATTTTAGACTTAAATAATAGTGGTATCTTCACAGTACTTTGAACTGTAACCTTTTATATCTTCACAACTTTGCTAATAACATTCCTATTACTTAGCATGCCCATTTCTTTCTATCTAGCCCATGCAATTACAACCCATCACTCTGAAGAAGGTGGTAATGTATCGATGACATAAGATAGAATCAGTCAGTGTCAATCAAATGGAAGGAAGAAATTTGGAGGGGGGAGAAGAATTGACATGTAGTTGGAAGTTGGATTTCTGTAGAAGGTGACTGGCATAAAAATGTCAGTTGTGACTACTGTTTGCATTAGAGCAATGGAACATTATCTTTCTAGAGAGCAAGATAAGGCTTGAATGAAATGAAAGAGTTAGCATTTGTATGGGCAACTGCCAACTACAGAGAACTGAGGTTTGAAATTTGTAAAAAAGTAGAGAGGAGGAATTGTTTCATTGGCAGGTAGTTGACATAGTTGATAGAATGCTGTATTAATAATAAGCTGTACTGAAATTCCAATCCTCCTAAGACATTTGCTATTTGAATGACTTTGGGTTAAGCATTTAATTTTTTAGCCTTAATTTCTTTAATATATAGATAATAATATTGTCTACCTGAAAATTTTGTTCTGATGATTAAATAAGATTTTTAATATATGAATAAAATATATAAACATTTTGCAAAATTTATCACTCTATTGACAAATATGAAAATATGTTTAGAAGAATTGCACCTCTTATCTAGTTGGATTACTTACTGTCTTAGGAAAAAAAGAAAGGGGCGGGGGATTAGGAACATCAAGTTTTCAAAGGTGAATGTTGAAAACTGTCTTTTTAGGTACTGGATAAAATACTATTTTGTTTTATTAAAAATTATCATGCTATGTAAATGTTGGCTATTATTATTTTAATTCTGCCACCAGCAGAGTTTATATATTACACTTAGATTTTTTTCCATAACCCAATGAACAACTATGTATTTTAAAAATACAAGTTGGCCTCCTTGATATAGGGTGAGATAAAATAACTGCAGTAACACTTCTCAGCTGATTGGTTTGCCTACACTTTTTTTTAATTGCTTAAGAAAAACCCCAGCAAAATCAACTTTTAACAAGCTCTTTAGAGGGCAACAGATAATTTGAGCAAGTTTGGCACTTTGGAGGGTAACCAAGAAGAAATTAGGAAAAGGATTTCAGAACTATTAGGATTACATATTAGAACCGAGGTACAACTGGACCTAGTAAAGAAAAAACAATTTTATGATCTTAGCAAACTATCTGAGGCTATCAACAAATACTAGAAGGATTGAGTACATGAAGATTTTTTTATTAACTGAAACTAGGAGCTCTTTTGAAAGGAACAGAAGTCTAAAATGTTTATGTATATAAAATTGAGTTTTATAATACTTTTCTAGGCTCAATTTTTTAATGTGATGAAGAGTTTCCCTTTTATGTCAGTCCTGAAAAGCAAACTGTGTCCTGGTGATTGTTGTATAGGCCAAAAAGAATGATATCAAGTAAACCTAAAGAAAGATATTATATGGGGGGCGGAGCCAAGATGGCGGAGAAGACACACGCAACTTTCTAAGCTCTTCTCTTACCCTCTTTATCAATATTATATCGAGCCTCAAAAATAGTCTTGACTGCTACAATTCGTAAAGATAAGAAGTAGAACAACTCACCGGCTGAAGAAAATCTGCAGTCTCACCAAAAAAAGTTGGTTCCGGGGCCAGGGGGGAGATCAGCGCAGACGGGGAGAGAAATTAGGTTCAGAGGAGAGTCTCAAACCGAGGGTGAAGGCACAGATCTCAGCACAAGCGCGCAGCCCCAACCCGCAGTACGGGCTTTTCCTTGGGGCAGTTGTGATCCTGCACGGCAGGAGGACACAGCCCGGGTTAGCCTCCAATCTGCGCAGTGGGGAGCTCGGCTTGGGGCCATAGAGCTTTTCCAGGGCCGATTTGCATTGGGCAGAGACACTGGGGCAGAGTTCGGGGCGGTCTGCGGTCTGCGGTCTGTGGTCTGCGGTCTGCAGTCAGCTGCTAATACTCACAGTCCCACAAGAGGCTCTGGCCTGGGGCAGTGACACTTTCACCCCTTAGTCTCTAGCCCAGGGCAATCGCTAACCCACTCAGCCCTACTAAGCAGTTTGATAGCTGGCCAGTGCTGAATCCACTTCCTGTTGGGGGAAGGGAAAACTCTCACTCAGAGCACTCCCATACCTCGGAGCTGGAAATCGGTTTACATCTTTCCCTGCTCTGCAGAGGAAGCTGGTAACCCCCTTGCCTAGGAGACCTACCCTAAAGGCTTTAAAACATGAATAAAAGATGAAAAGAATGATCGACAGCTTCTATGCAGAAAAAGAGCAGGTCAGCAAACCTGAAGAGACCTCAAACAGCAAAAATGCATCAGACTGTCCTCCTTTACATGATGCTCTCATAGAAGAGACCATTAAAAGTCTCAAAAGAGAGTTAGAAGATAAATGGGGAAAGGAAAGAGAAGCCTTATAAGAGAGCAAACAATCTTCCTGAAATACGAATTGGAAAAGTAAAAAATCTCAGGAAAGTAAGAATTGTGAATTGGAAAATAAAGAATCTACTAGAAAGTAGGATTTGTGAATTGGAAAAGACAAAAGAACTCGCAAGAAAGTAGGATCCATGAATTGGAAAAAGACAAAGAACACTCAAGAAAGTAGGATCTGTGAATTGAAAAGAAAATAATTCACTAAAAAAAATTAGTGAAATGGAAAAAATTCCACAGACCAAAACAATACATTCAAAAACTCAATTGGACATATACAGAAAGAAGTAAAAAGCCAATGAAGAAAATAATTTTAAAAATTAGAACTGAACAAATAGAAACTAATGATTCATTGAGACAAGCAAGAATCAGTCAACAAAACAAAAAATGACAAACTGGAAAAAACCATGAATTATCTACTTGCAAAAATGACAGACTTGGAAAACAGATCTAGGAGAGATAATCTGAGGATTATTGGACTTTTGGAAAACTATGATGAAAAAAAGAGCCTAGATACTATTTTACAAGAAATCATCAAAGAGAACTGCCCAGATGTAATAGAATCAGAAGGTAAAATAGGCATTGAAAGAATTCATCGAACACCTTCTGAAAGAAACCCTAAAATAAAAATCCCAAGGAATATTGTGGCAAAATTTCAGAACTATCAGATTAAGGAAAAAATTTTACAAGCAGCCAAAAAAAATCATTTAAATACCGAGGTGCCACAATAAGGATCACCCAGGATCTGGCTGCCTCTACATTAAAGGAAAGAAGGGCCTGGAATATGATATTCCGAAAGGCACAAGAACTTGAGATGCAGCCAAGAATAAACTACCCAGCTAAGCTGAGCATTTTCTTCCAGGGAAGAAGATGGACATTTAATGAAACAAATGAATTCCATTTGTTTCTGAAGAAAAAACCAGAACTAAACAAAAAGTTTGATCTCCAAGCATAGAACTCAAGGGATGCAGAAAAGGTAAAAATAACTCTTGAGAATTGTATTTCTGTTGTGGATATACAAAAAGAATACATGTATAATCTGATTGTACTGATATAACATAAAAAAGGGAAGTAGATATGGAAAAGGGATGATGGCAGAATAAGGTGGGAAGGAGGGATAAAAAGAGAGAAACCACATCCCAAAAAGAGGCTAAGGAAACTTATCATATCTGAGGGAATTTAGAGAGGGGGAGGAACATTGTGTGAATCTTACTCTCATCAGAGTTGGCTCAAAGAAAAAAAATTGACATTTGTTTTAGAGAAAATTCTCTCGCCTCATTAAAACGGGGAGAGGAAAAGGGAAAAGAAAAAGAGTAATAAGGGAAGGAAGGGGAAAGATTCGAAAGGGGAGGGAGGGATTATAAAGAGGAGATAAGTATCGTGATAAAAGAGGGGTACATAAGTTTAAAAGGGGGAAAGAGGGTTGGGGGAGGCAAGAAAAGTAAAGCACAATCTGGGGTTATTAGGGATGGCAGGAAATACAGATTTAGTAATTCTAACTGTAAATGTGAATGGGATGAACTCCTACAAAGAGGGAGGCAGATAGCAGACTGGATCAAAGTCAGAACTCCTACAATATGTTGTTTACAAGAAACACATTTAAAGCAGGGAGATACATAAGAGTAAAGGTAAAAAGGCTGGAGCAAAATCTATTATGCTTCAGGTGAAAAAAAGTAGGGTAGCCATCCTTATCTCAGATCAAGCAAAAGTAAAATTGACCTAATTAAAAAGAGATAAGGATGGAAACTACATCCTGCTAAAGGGTAGCATAAACAACGAAGCAATATCAATATTAAACATATATGCACTAAGTGGTATGGCACTCAACTTCCTAAAGGAGAAGTTAAGAGAGTTGCAAGAAGAAATAGACAACAAAACTGTAATAGTAGGAGATCTCAACCTTGCACCTCTCAGAATTAGACAAATCAAACCACAAAACAAATAAGAAAGAAATTAAAGAAGTAAATAGAATATTAGAAAAATTAGGTATGTTGGATCTTTGGAGAAAATTGAATGGAGATAGAAGGGAATATACTTTCTTCTCAGCAGTTCATGGAACCTATTCAAAAATTGACCATATATTAGGACATAAAGACCTCAAATTAAAATGCAAGAAAGCAGAAATAGTAGATGCTTTCTTTCAGATCATGATGCAATAAAAACTACATTCAACAAAAAGTTAGGGGAAATAGACCAAAAGTAATTGGAAACTAAACAATCTCATCTTAAAGAATGATTGGGTGAAGCAGCAAATTATAGATACAATTAATAATTTCACTAAGATAATGACAATGATGAGACATCATACCAAAATTTGTGGGATGCAGCCAAAGCGGTAATAAGAGGGAATTTTATATCCTTAGAGGCTTTACTTGAATAAAACAGAGAAAGAAAAGATTAATGAATTGGGCTTTGCAAACTAAAAAAACTAAAAAGACCAAATTAAAAACCCCCAATCAAATACTAAATTGGAAATTTAAAATTAAAAGGAGAAATTAAAAATATTGAAAGTAAAAAACTATTTAACTAATTAATAAAACTAAGAGTTGGTTCTATGAAAAAGCCAATAAAATAGATAAGCCTTTGGTAAATCTGATTAGAAAAAGGAGGGAGGAAAATGAAATTAGTAGTCTTAAAAATGAAAAGGGAGAACTTTCCACCAATGAAGAGGAAATTAGAGAAATAATAAGGAGTTATTTTGCTCAACTTTATGCCAATAAATTTGATAACCTAAGTGAAATGGATGACTACCTCAAAAATACAGACTTCCCAGACTAACAGAGGAGGAAGTAAATTGCTTGAATAGTCCCATTTCAGAAAAAAGAAATAGAACAGGCAATTAAACAACTCCCTAAGAAAAAATCCCCAGGACCAGATGGATTTACATGTGAATTTTACCAAACATTTAAAGAACAATTGGCCCCAATGCTATATAAATTTTTGATAAAATAGGGAATGAAAGAGTCCTACCAAATTCCTTCTATGACACAGACATGGTACTGATACCTAAAACCAGGTAGGCTGAAAACAGAGAAAGAAAATTATAGACCAATCTCCCTAATGAATATTGATGCTAAAATCTTAAATAAGATATTAGCAAAAAGACTACAGAAAATCATCTCCAAGATAATACACTATGATCAAGTAGGATTTATACCAGGAATGCAGGGCTGGTTCAATATTAGGAAAACTATCAATATAATTGGCCATGTTAATAACCAAATTAACAAAAACCATATGATCATCTCAATAGATGCAGAAAAAGCATTTGATAAAATCCAACATCCATTCCTATTAAAAACACTTGAGAGTATAGGAATAAAATGGACTTTTCTCAAAATAATCAGCAGCATCTATTTAAAACCATCAGTAAGCATCATATGTAATGGAGACAAACTGCAAACCATTCCCTAATAAGATCTGAGTGAAACAAGGTTGCCCACTATCACCGTTACTATTTAATATTGTATTAGAAACGCTAGCTATAGCAATAAGAGCTGAGAAAGAGATTAAAGGAATAAGAATAGGCAATGAGGAAGCCAAATTATTACTCTTTGCCGATGACATGATGGTATACTTAGAGAACCCCAGAGATTCTGCTAAAAAGTTGTTAGAAATAATCCACAACTTTAGCAAAGTTGCTGGTTATAAAATAAACCCACATAAGTCATCAGCATTCTTATATATCACTAACAAAATCTAACAGTCAGAGTTACAAAGAGAAATTCCATTTAAAATAACTATTGATAATATAAAATATTTAGGAATCTATCTGCCAAGGGAAAATCAGAAACTTTATGAGCAAAATTACAGACCACTTTTTACACAAATTAAGTCTGATCTAACCAATTGAAAATATTAAATGCTCTTGGATAGGGCGAGCAAATATAATAAAGATGACAATATTACCTAAACTAATCTATTTATTTAGCGCTATACCAATCAGACTCCCAAAAAACTATTTTAATGACCTAGAAAAAACAACAACAAAGTTCATATGGAAAAACAAAAGGTCAAGAATTTTCAAGGGAATTAATGAAAAAAAAATCAAATGATGGTGGCTTAGCTGTACCAGATCTAAAATTTTATTATAGAGCAGCAGTTACCAAAACTATTTGGTATTGGCTAAGGAATAGATTAGTTGATCAGTGGAATAGATTAAGTTCAAGGATAAAACAGTCAACAAATATAGCAACCTAGTCTTTGATTAAACCCAAAGATCCCAGCTTTTGGGATAAGAACTTACTGTTTGATAAAAATTGCTGGGAAAATTGGAAACTAATATGGCAGAAAGTAGGCATTGATCCATACTTAACGCCGTACACCAAGATAAGGTCAAAATGGGTTCATGACCTAGGCATAAAGAATGAAATTATTAATAAATTAGAGGAACATAGGATAGTTTACCTCTCAGACCTGTGGAAGGGGAAGGTCTTTATGACCAAAGCAGAACTAGAGATCATTACTGATCACAAAATAGAAAATTTCGATTATACCAAACTGAAAACTTTTTGTACAAACAAAACTAATGCAGACAAGATTAGAAGGGAAGCAATAAACTGGGAAAATATTTTTACAGTCAAAGGTTCTGATAAAGGCCTCATTTCCAAAATATATAGAGAATTAACTCTAATTTATAAAAATCAAGCCATTCTCCAACTGAAAAATGGTCAAAGGATATGAACAGACAATTTTTCAGATGAAGAAATTGAAACTATTTCTAGTCATATGAAAAGATGCTCCAAGTCATTATTAATCAGAGAAATACAAATTAAGACAACTCTAAGATACCACTACACACCTGTCAGATTGGCTAAGATGACAGGAAAAAAATAATGATGATTGTTGGAAGGAATGCGGGAAAACTGGGACATTGATGCATTGTTGGTGGGGTTGTGAACGAATCCAACCATTTTGAGAGTAGTTTGGAACTATGCTCAAAAAGTTATCAAACTGTGTATACCCTTTGATCCAGCAGTGTTACTACTGGGATTATATCCCAAAGAGATTATAAAGAAGGAAAGGGACCTGTCTGTGCACGAATGTTTGTGGCAGCCCTTTGTAGTGGTTAAACCTGAAACTGAATGGATGTCCATCAGTTGGAGAATGGTTGAATAAATTGTGGTATATGAAAATTATGGAATATTACTGTTATGTAAGAAATGACCAACAGGATAATTTCAGAAAGGCCTGGAGAGACTTACACGAACTGATGCTGAGTGAAATGAGCAGGACCAGGAGATCATTATATTACTCAACAACAATACTATATGATGACCAGTTCTGATGGACCAGGCCATCCTCAGCAACGAGATCAACCAAATCATTTCTAATGGAGCAGTAATGAACTGAACTAGCTATGCCCAGAAAAAGAACTCTGGGAGATGACTAAAAACCATTACATTGAATTCAATCCCTATATTTATGCACACCCTGCATTTTTGATTTCCTTCACAAGCTAATTGTACAATATTTCAGAGTCTGATTCTTTTTCTACAGCAAAATAACGTTTTGGTCAGGTATACTTATTGTGTATCTAATTTATATTTTAATATATTTAACATCTAATGGCCATCCTGCCATCTAGGGGGGGGGTTGGGGGAGGTAAGAGGTGAAAAATTGGAACAAGAGGTTTGGCAATTGTTAATGCTGTAAAGTTACCCATGTATATATCCTGTAAATAAAAGGCTATTAAATTAAAAAAAAAAGGTTAAAAAAAAAGAAAGATATTACATAAGAAAATAATCAACAGTGTTTAATGCATAGATGAAGAAGAATGAAGAGGGAGCAAAGAACACCAGGTTTGGCACATTGCTAACTTGGGAGAAAGTAGATTTCAAAGGATGAAAGAATTTGCTAAGTTGATAAAAAAAATAGAGGAAGTAGACAAATAGCTTTATTTGTAAGGGTGTTTGTGGAAAGAGGGAGAAGAAATATAGGACAGGAGCTTGAAGGCCTTTAAAGAATGATGGAATCTTGGAAATGTCTGAGTACAAACATTTTAAATTTGCAAATTGCTTCTACACCTATGTTTCCAATTAGAAATATTGTAGCTGGTGTTTCCCAAGTTTGTTACTATACTCAAACTTATTTCCCAAATGTCAAAGTCTATAAAAAGAAAGTTTTCTTTCTTTTTTTTAGCTTTTTAAAAATAACTTTATTTAGATTAGCATTCATTTAAAAATTTTGAGCTCCAAATTCTCTCCTTTTCCTCAGTCCCTATACCACCCATTGAAAAGGTAAATAATTTGAAATTAATTATACAAATGGAGACATACAAATATATTTTATGTTATATTGCCAGCCTCCCCCAAATAAAAAAAAGTGAAAAACATATGTTTCCATCTGTAGTTAGAATTCATCAGTTTTTTTCTCCAGAAGGGAATAGCAATTTTCATCATATGTTCTTTGGAAGCATTTGGATCATCATATTGATCTGAATAGCCAAGTCTTTATAGTTTATCATTGTTACAATATTGCTGTTACTGGGTATAATATTTTCCTGTTTCTGCTCATTTCATTTTGCCTTACTTCATGTAAATCCTATAAGTTTTTTCTGAAACTATCCTGTTTGTTATTTCTTATACCATGATAGTAATCCATCAAAATCATATACCACAACATGTTCAACTAATCCCTAATTGATAGACATGCCCTCAAGTTCTAATTTTACCAACACCAAAAGAGATGCTAACATATTTTTATATATATAGATCTTTTTTTTTTCCTTTTCCTTTGATCTCTTGGGGGATGCAGACCTAGCAATCTTGCTAGGTCAAAGAATAACTCAGTTTAATTGCCCTTTGGGAATATTTCCAAATCTCTCTCCAGAATGATTGGGATAGTTCACAATTTTCCACATCTTCTATAGCATTTGCCATGTTCATTTTCTGTCATGTTATTCAATCTGACAGTTTGTCAAGTGGTACCTGAGTTGTTTTAATTTGCTTTGTTTTAATCAATGGTGAATTAGAACATTTTTTACGTAATTTTAGAAAGTTTGGATTTCTTCTGAAAACTGACTATATCTAATAGGCAGTTTTCAAAGGAAGAAACTCAAGCTATCAACAAGAATATGAAAAGAAACCACTAATGTTTAGATAAATTATAATTAAAGAAACTTTTAAGTTGTACTCCACACCCTTAAGATTGACAAAGATGACAAAAGATAACTTGGCAAATATATAGAAGAGGATATGATAAAATAGGTATATTGTTGGTGGCACTGGTGATCAATCTAGACATTCCAGAAAGCAAACTTATACTATCCCAAGAAAGTTTCCTAACTATGTATACACTTTTGACCAAATAAGTACAATCAATATACTTATACCCCAAAGAAATCAAAAAGAATAGAAGACTATCTGCATTTGTGTATAAGTAAATATTTATATATACATATATGTATATATACAGCTATATACAGATATATCATGTATATTCTTTTTTTATTATTATACTAACTTTTTATTGACAGAACCCATGCCAGGGTAGTTTTTACAACATTATCCCTTGCACTCACTTCTGTTCCGATTTTCCCCCTCTCTTCCTCCACCCACTTCCCTAGATGGCAAGCAGTCCTATATATGTTGAATATGTCCTAGATACAATATATGTGTGCAGAACCAAACAGTTCTCTTTTTGCACAGGGAGAATTGGATTCAGAAGGTAAAAATAACCTGGGAAGAAAAACAAAAATGCAAACAATTTACCCAGTGTTCTTTCTTTGGGTGTAGCTGCTTCTGTCCATCATTGATCAATTGAAACTGAATTAGGTCTCTTTGTCAAAAAAATCCACTTCCATCAGAATACATCTTCATACAGTTTCATTGTTGATGTATATAATGATCTCCTGGTTCTGCTCATTTCACTTAGCATCAGTTCATGTAAGTCTCTTCAAGCCTCTCTGTATTCATCCTGCTGGTCATTTCTGACAGAACAATAATATTCCATAACATTCATATACCACAATTTACCCAACCATTCTCCAATTGATGGACATCCATTCATTTTCCAGTTTCTAGCCACTACAAAGAGGGCTGCCACAAACATTTTGGCACATACAGGTCCCTTTCCCTTCTTTAGTATCTCCTTGGGGTATAAGCCCAGTAGTAGCACTGCTGGGTCAAAGGGTATACACAGTTTGATAACTTTTTGGGCATAATTCCAGAGTGCTCTCCAGAATGGTTGGATTCATTCACAACTCCACCAACAATGCATCAGTGTCCCAGTTTTCCCGCATCCCCTCCAACATTCGTCATTATTTTTTCCTGTCATCTTAGCCAATCTGACAGGTGTGTAGTGGTATCTCAGAGTTGTCTTAATTTGCATTTCTCTGATCAATAATGATTTGGAACACTCTTTCATATGAGTGGAAATAGTTTCAATTTCATCATCTGAAAATTGTCTGTTCATATCCTTTGACAATTTATCAATTGGAGAATGACTTGGTTTCTTATAAATTAGAGTCAGTTCTCTTTATATTTTAGAAATGAGGCCTTTATCAGAACCTTTAACTGTGAAGATATGTGTATTCTTTTCAAGGTAGACAAACACTGCATACTAAGCAATGTTTCTCTTGTGAAAATGGCTAAAGAAATTTTGGCACATGAATAAAATAGAATATTATTATGTCATAAGAAATGATCATGTGTATATCTCTGAAAGAAACTAGGACATCTTAGTACAATTGGGGAAAAAGTTATACATCAATAACAATTTTAATGAAAAATAACTACAAAAGACTTTACAATTCTGATCGACAAAATAATAAAATGATTAATTACCCAGAAACTGTCTCTTAAACTTTTCATGTGTTATAATGCCAAAAAAAATTGATATGATCAATGCCATTCATCTCCTTAAAAAGCAGTAATAAATCTTTAAAGCAGAAAGAAAATTTTTCACATATGAATAAGTAAATTCATATTGTATATGTATAGTTTATAGTTATTATATAGTATATAGTTATTATATATGTATATGTCTAGCATATAGTTATACACACACACACACAGTATATTGTGAAATCCAGGTCAGGACCCTTTTGACCTCAGGATCAGCCAAAGTACTTGATCTTTAAAGGAGAAATAAAGGAGATGGAGGAAACTTCATGAGGCTTTCCACCAACCTCCTCTCTCCATGTCATTCTCCTCCAAAAGTGACCCTGGCTTGTTATACTCCACCCCCTGATCTCTCTGTATATACCAAAAGATCAAGCCAACACTACTTTTGGTAGTGAGAAGGGCCATTTTCCAAGCATATGCTAATAGAGTATTGTCCAGTAGGTAATTAGCCTTAAGTACTCAGTTATCTGGTCCCACTGCACCTATTCAGAGTTTCAGCCTTTTACATTTTTATATATATATATATATATATATATAGTTATAGTTATAGTTATAGTTATATAGTGATATTTATAGTTATAGTTATTATATAGTATATAAATATGGGTTTGTAAATTTGGACATTTTTATTTGTTTAATGAAAGAAAAACCAATTAAATTAAAATGATTTTTAGTTGAACAATTTGAAAAAAATAAAGTGGCTCTGACACTATCTTAGCTTAAAATTCATCCTTTATATTTATATCTGAAGTTACAAGTTGTAAGGACTGCTTTGGTTAACTATTGTGATCTATGTTTTATTATTTGAAATTTTGTGAAACAAATCTAGTTTGGCAACTTGCCTTGGTGCTAAATTCTCCTTAAGAATCAAGTAAATTGTTTAAAAGGCAAAATGGAAAGTGTATTCTAACTGCTAAGATCCCTGCCCATTGGGATCTTACATACAATATGACCAAGTAAAATATTTTGCCCTACATTTAATGAGGAATGGAAACCGTTTTCTTAAGTTTTCCCTTTGGATTTTCACATTCATCAGTGCCCACCCAGCTGGGACTGGTGATATTTCATTTTTCCATGCTTATTAATTGTATTGTATGGGACATTAACTGTCTATATTATAAATAGCACCATATCATCATAACCACTGGATTTTGGTAACAGATTGTAACTTTATGCCAATTTGGACAATTCATGCTTTTCTCATGTTCTAGGTCAGCATCACCAGCAAGTTAGGTACTAAGTGGAGAATTTTATTTTTCTTGGGGCAGCTAGGTAGTACAGTGAATAGAGCACCAGACCTAAAGTCAGGAAGACCTATGTTCAAATCTGATCTCAGACACAACTCTTCTTAGCTGTGTGATCCTGAGCAAGTCACTTAACAAGAATTGCCTCAGTTAAAAAAAATTAATAAGAATAGAATAGAATAATTATAATAGAATAAAAATATAACAGAATGTTTAACCATTCTATGTTCTGCCTGAGGTACAATTTTGTTTTGTTTGAGGAATTGCAGGCCATGATAAAGATAAAAATAGATTTTATAGTCATAAGACAGAAAAGAAATTGAATAACAAGAGATTGTGATCAAAAAAGGGAATTTTCACAGTTTATGAGCATAGAACTGGTCCATTTGTAGAGGATGGTAACATCAAGAGTATGGCATTCTTAAGTTGGTGTGGGTTAAAGAAATAGTTTATTGGAAATGAGAAAACTGAGTAACTTAGAAGTTAGAATTTTTGAAGAAATTTTGTTACATACAAAAGCAAATTTGAGAGTGAGACAGCCAATGAACTTGTAAAGAAAAGATGGGGAATTTCCCAGTGTTCAATAGTCTATTTTCCACTTGTGACTCCTTTTTTATCAGAGAAATTTTAATGTGACCCCAACTCGATTCTGAGCTAAGGTGTTTCTGACAGTATTCATGAATGCGCAGTACAAAAGGCTGCAGTGAAGTTATAGGATGCAACTTGGTGCTTTCATAAAACCTCAGATTCATTAAAAAGTCCCTCCATGGGAATCTTTCTTATTTTAAAAATATGGATTTCTTTCCCAACTTAGGTATTCACATAGCTGCCAAGGCAGCTTCCAGCTTTTAAAGGAGTTAATTTTATTTTTTCTGATCATATTTGAAATATAAATATTAACACATAATAGTCTTAAAATGATTTCTGAGTTGTTTCCTTACATGAAGTCAACTTCCCATAATATAGGCTTATGAATACTGCCATAAAAATAAAATAACAAATGAATTTTCTTAACTACATAAGTGCCTTTTGATAAGAACAACTCCTATAAACTCAAACTACTGAAGAAATGAGCTACAAAAAAACCCTTGGCAGATATTTTTAATGACTGTGGTATAATAGCCATGCTGTTTGTTTATGTGTTTTCTTGGCAGAAAGAAGTCTCAAGATATCTCTTGGTATTTATTTTAATGTAGCATGTGTTTCAGGGAACCAGATGAAACCATTCCTTTCTTCATCTTCCTTTTAAGTCACAATAGGGTAAAAAAAATAAAACAACAGATCTATTCTCCCCAAAGGGAAACAATGTTTAAGACCTAAGAATGACTTCTAAAGGAAAGAACAGTGTAAAAGAGAAATCAATGTCAGATGAACCCAAATGCAAGCAGTATTCTGGTACTATCGAAGGATATCAAAACAGAAAGTAAATGTGTTCTCCATTCCATGTATGTTTACCAAAGGGATAAATGTGATATCTGAAACTTGCAGGTACCATTCAATTTGGAGGTATTCAAAGTTGATTTTATGTTCAGTAAATATCACCATCTCACACCTCTGCATTTTTTGAAATATTTATGTATTGATATAGCTTTTGCTCACCTTTCAATCTTTAGAATCCCAGTTGTTAATGGAGCCTTTACTAAGGCAACTATAGTAGATTCCTATGACCCCTCTCTCTGAAAATTTCTGATTGATTCTCTTTTGAATTAGGTAATAAAAATAGCTGCAAATAACATGGAAAATGATAGATTTTGATTTCAAAGGCAGCAATGCAAAAATAATGAATATGTTAATAATTTTAAAAATATATGTCTGGAAGACAAAGCCATACAATCATTGGGATGCCAGTGATCAGGTCCAAATGAAGTTCTGGCTATCCAGGTAGTTGGTTAATAAAAATAAGCCAAATGCTTCATCATCAAAAAAAGTCCTTTTGAGCTATATAAACCCTACTCTGTGTGTGTATATATTAAAAGTGATATAAAATGAACTACTGTTTTTAAAAATATAGAACTTTCTGAAGTTTCTGAAGTTAATCCACATTTCTCCCTTCTCTTAGATTTGACAGCAGTGCCATATTATTTTATTCATTTTTACTTTCTATGTAATTTGAAATCTGGTACTGGTAAGTCTCCTTCCTTTCTATTTTTCATTGGTTATCTTGAATTTTTTATTTTTCCTGAGGAAAATTTCTTCAAGTCCTATAAAATTATTCTTATAGGAATAAATAGATAACACTATGGTATGTCAAAATTGCATTGCTCCAGAATATCTATGAACAATAGTATAGATCTGTTTTTATCTGTGTGAAAAGTGCTTTGTAATTTCATATTCATGTAATCTCTGCATTTCTTTTGGAAGTAGACCCCTCAATATTTTATGTTGTCTATAGTAAGTTTAAATGGAATTTTTCTTTCTATCTCAATTTCTGCAGGGTTTTTGTAAGTAACGTATAATGATGTTAATGATTATATAGGCTTTTATATTATCTAGCTTCTCTAAAGTTTTTTAATTAGTTCAATTAGGTTTTTTAAACTGATTCTCAAAGATTCTCTAAGTTTACCATCATTACATATTTAATGAATAATATTGTTATCTTGCATACTCTTCTTGTTTACTCTTCTTATGCCTTTAATTTCATTTTTCCTGTTATATTGATATAGCTACCATTTCTAATAAAATATTAACCAATAGTGGCAATTATAGACATCCTCACTTCATCCCTGCTCTATTGGGTTGGCTTCTAGCCAATTCATAGGACAGATAATACTTTTTCTTGGTTTTAGATAAACACTGCTTATCATTTTAAGTAAGATCTTCTACTGTTTTTCCAAGAATGGATGTCTTGTTTTGTCAAGAGTTTTTTCAGCATCTATTGAGATAATCATGATTTTGTTTTTTTTTAAGATAGTCAATTAATCATAGAGTTTTCCTAATATTGAACCAGCCCTCAATTCTTAGTATATATCCCACTTGATCATTATGTATGTTGCTTCTGGCATATTGCCCTAAAGCTCTTGCTGTTATTTTATTTTTGTTTTTGCCATTTATATTCTTTAAGGAAATTGACCGATTTGTTTTTTCAGTTTTTGTCTCCCTAATTAAAGCATCAAAATTTGTGTCATAAAGTTAATAGGAATCCTACCTTTTTAATTGCTTGATGTAATTTGTTTGTAAATCCATACAGTTCTGGAGATTTTTTCTTTGCCCCTTTGTGGCAGTTTTTTTCCCTTGAATTATTTAAACATTCTGTTTCCTTTTCTAGTAATCAGAGAAATTTATATCTTTTTAAGAATTCACACATTTTATTCAGATTGTCAGTTTCTTTTTTTATTGTTTTATTTTTTTCTGGTTATGCACGTATATTAACTTTTTCAATACACATTTCTTTATGAAACATGTTTGAAGGGAAAAAAGAACAAAAGGGAAAAACCACTGGAGAGAAGGAAACAAGAAGTGAACATAGCATGTGTTGATTTACATTCAATCTTCATAATTCTTTCTCTAGATATACATAGTGTTTTCTATCCAAAGTTCATTGGGATTGCTTTGAATCACTGAACCACTGAGAAGAACTAAATCTTTCATACTTGCTCATTGTACACTCTTGCTGTTATTGTGTATAAATATTATCAGTTTCATTGGCAGGTCATTGCACAAAAGTCAAATAAGCTCAAATAAAATATTATTTATTAAATATTTAATATTTAATAGTATTAAATACTACACTCAAGTATGTCTTAAGAACAATGGAGTAAATTCCAAAAACCACCTCAATTTATTTTTAATTTTATTTTAAATTTAAAATGACTACTCAAATTTACAGCACAGGGATTTGGGTGAAGCAAATGATGTTTTTATTAGTTTACTAGTGGTTTTCTTAATCACCTTAAAAAACCAAAGATATATTAAAATTCCTTTTAACTAATATTGTAGAGTAATAAGAGATATTTTACATCATAGAAGAATCCGAGGGACAGATTCATAGAGTAGTATAATGGATAATGAAATAAAAAGATTTGAGTTGTAGTTACTTCTTTGTCATTTATGTGTTTGTGTGTGTTTAAATTCTCTCATCTTAATTTCTATATATGTAAAATACCAACAGCAACATTTAATGACTGTACATTACCAAACCACAAGGATTAATGATGTCATTTCAAAAGCAAGCATTTCTTAAGGTGTACAATGCTACATGCAATGTCTATCATTTGTACTGTGTTTTAAAATTTGCAAAATGCTTTACATATTTGTCTTATTTGATTTTCATAACATCCCTGTGATTTGGGTGCTATTACTATAGTCTTTTTATCAGTGAGGAAAAAAAACCAGACTGATTTTAAGCCCAACATCACACAAGTTAGTAAGGCTGGGAGTTTATAGCTCCAGCTACAGTGTATATAATATATACAGTATATAATAAAGTGTCTATATTGGAGTCAGAAACTCCTGAGTTTGAATTCTACTTCAGATACATAGTAGCTTACTATTCTGGGGAACTAGTTTAACACCTCAATTTAATGTCCTAATCCATGAAACAAGGCTAATGACTGAACCCATCTCCCATAGTTGTGAGTTTCAAATGAGATCACATGTAAAATATCAAAGTAAATATTAAATGTGGCTATTGTTATTCTTATTAATCTCTAAGATCAGAAATCTATTCACAATACAATGTAACTATTGATCCTCAAGGACCTGAACATGTTTAGAAAAGAATAACATTCATTCCAATATTTGGAGGTAAGATGCTGATGGAATATAGTAGTATATTATTGGGCACCTCTTTTCATTAGTGAAGATTTCAACCACTCTAGGCTTGCAAGTAGTTTTCAGGATTTTCTGTGCTTTGAAAAATTCACCACCCCGAAGCTTTTTCTTAGCTAGGTCAGTACTCAGACAGAAATTATACAATCAATCACTGGATCTTATACCTAGAGTCTTTATCATTTAATGCAACCTGCAAAAACTAATACCTCCTTGGGAAAAAAACCTCTTTAAACCCTCAATTTTTTTTCCATGCTAAATAAGTTATTGCAGGATTGTGGAGAAGAATATTTCACAGCCATTCAAAAGATTGCCTTTCTTCTACTGATCTTCCCATTGTTTTGAATGCTTTCCTCTTCACAAAATGAAGAGCATGTGTATTATATTATTGCTGACTCAAACTCTAGGGAAACACTTTGAAACCATAGTTTATTTCAAAATGACTGCCTTTGGGTATTGAGGGCAAGAAGTAAAAATAAGATTAGGGTTCCTGCAAGCAACATCAGACTATTCTATTTATTAAAAAATGCTCTTCTTGGTTTTAATTTTCCTTCCTATTTATTCTTAAATTTTTGGAATCAGCCTGTGATTTACAAAATCCCAAAAATAATTTTAATGTGTAGAATGGTATTTCTTAAGCTGGCTCTGTAAGTTTTTTGTTTAGAATGGAATGATCATGCACTTAATTCAATAATATAATAAGAGAATCAGATATTTAAAGATTACCAGAAGTCCTACTCTGGAAAGTACAGACTAGCTGTTGGGAGAATCTCAATACCAGCCTGAGTGCTTGGTCTTAGAAGAGAAGTGAAGAGTTGGGACTCACATGGATGGTCAAACATGGAGTCTGTTTATTCCAAATTCTCTCAGCATTATATACCCTAATACTCTTACATAACTATAGTACACTGTGTATGCACGAACTATATACTGCACATATTTGATGACATAACTTACTATTTTGTGTTGATGTCTCTTTGCCACTTGATATCACTCTGCTTTAATTACAACACAGGTAGTCACCACCCCCTGACTTCTCAAGTAATACCTCAGGATGAATTCTGAAATAGCAGAACCACAAAAAGGTAGAAGCAAAATACTTTTCTATACCAAGAACATTTAGAAGGTCCATAGGAAGGGTTAGAGTGGAGGAAAGTGGAACACAGCCAATGCTGGAAAATCAGAGACAGTGGGCATTAGGGTCCTCTTGCTACAGACAGTGAGGAGATGGGACAAATGATCAGAAGAGCATTACAGGGAATCTTTGCGGGCACAGTTCTCTCCTGGTTCTGCTCATCTCCTTTTACATCAGTTCATATGAGTCTTTTTTAATGTTTTTTCCTTCTGAAATCTACCTATTCATCATTTGTCATTGAACAATAATATTCCATCGCATTCATATACCACACCTTGTTCAACCATTTCCCAATTGATGGGCATTTCCTCAATTTCCAATATTTACCACTACAAAAAGATCTGCTACAAATATTTTTGTGCATGTAGTTCCTTTCCCCTTTTTTATGATCTCTTAGGTATAGATACCTAATAGTGACCCTGGAGGACAAAAGGTTACATACAATTAGCTTGCCTTTGGATCATGGTTACAAATTGTTCTCCAGAATGGTCAAATCAGTTCTTGACTCTATCAATAATGCATTAGTTTCCAATTTTTTTTCTACATCCTCTCCAATATTTATCATTTTCCTTTTCTGTTATATTGCCAATCTTATAAATGTGACATGGTACCTTGGAGTCACTTTAATTTACATTTCTCTAGTCAATAGTGATTTGGAGTATTCTTTTTTAGCTTTAGATAAAGCTATAGATAGCTTTAATTTTTTCAATTGTGTATTAATATTTTTGATGATGATTTTTTGTGGAAAAACTTCTTATAAATTTTACTCAGTTCCCTGTGTATTTGACTCTTTTCATCAGAAATGCTTAGATTTCCTGTATATCATTTATGATCTATATCTTTTCCTTTAAAAATTATACTCCACTTTGCTATTTTAGCCATTACAGCTTTGCTGTAAGTGTTTAGCTTTTACCTTCTGGAACACTATATTCTAAGATCTCTGCTCCTTTTCAGTAATGGATGAAAAATCATCTGTGATTCCGACTACATGCTCAATTCTTAAATTTTGTCTATTTGCAGTATTTTTTTTTGACCAAGAAACTTTGGATTTTGTTTATAGATATATTTGTGAGGCTTCCTTTAGGGGGTGACTTATGGATCCTTTCTATTTCCTCTTGTCCTTATTGTTCAAAAAGATCTGAGTACTTTTCTATTAAGATGTTTGTTAACATATAATGTTTAGGTTCTTATTTTTGGACATGATACTTAAATAATCAAATCATGATTTTTGCTAATAGATTACCATATTTTAGATACCTTGTGTTACCTTCTATAATTTCAGTCTTCTTTTGTTTCCTTATAGAATCATTATTTTCTATTTCTTTGTTTCTAAAACTATGAATCATGACCCCATGTGGAGTCTCATAGCAGAGTGTGGGAGTCATGAAATTCTGATCTATTATCAGCAACTATTTGATTTGTATACTTATTTTTATACTTGTATAACTGGAGTCATGAAAAAAAAATTCAGGTAAGAAAGGGGTCATGAGTGGAAAAAAGTTTAAGAAGTTCTGCTCCATTTAATTCATTTTAATTTTTAGGGAGTTTACTGCTTAGGCAATGCTTTCTATCTCTTATGCCTATACCTTGATTCCATATCCAGTTCGTTCTTCCTTAGTTTTTTAAGGGTTTTAAGTCCATATATAAAAAATATAGTAATGCATCATTTGGCAAGTCTTGTTTTATCTATTTGGGGTTTGGGGTATTCAACCTGAGGTCATGTCCAATTTGTGTTTTTTTTTTCCTATGGCTTTACTTGTAGATATTTTGGAGCCATTCTTGTGAATTTACATCATGAAGTTTTCTGCCACTAGAAGTTTTTTATTGTCAGGAATCTTTTTTGTTTGTTTGTTTGTTCATTCTTTCAGCCTATTTCCTGAAATCAGAGGAGGCTAAGGCTAATTTCTACTGCACTTCAAAAGGAGTATCTGGGATCTTTTGTTGATGCTTTCTTAGAATATTGAGTATTGAGTTATTTCAAGATTTCAGCAACAAGTGGGAAACATGCAAGAATTCAATGCTACCAAAATGGTCTGATTGCTTCTTTCCTTGGTTTGAGTTCTGCAAGTTCCTGACCCATATTTTGGTCTGAGCAATTGTAGACTATTACTGGACTATCCTCATAGGAGTTATTTTTAAAGTTCACATTAATTTTAATTCTTGCCTTGCTTATTACTCTGCAGATTGAGTTACATATTGGATTCTGAGATTGTGTTCAGCTCCTGAGCATTGCTGCTATTTCTGCTGGCTTTTTAATTTCCTCTATCCTCAGTACAAACACAGGAATACCCTGTGCAGAACATTCACTCTATTGTGTAGGTCTCCTTTTCAGTTCATCTTAGCTCTAAATCCTAGTTCTGTTACTGAGTAGTATACCACAGAACTGCCCCTTAGCACCTGTGCTCTACCACAGTGTCCAAAATATGTCTAAGATATCCTCTTGCTATGACAGACTGTGTCCTTACATAGCCTTTCCTCGATGCTGGATTAGCCATATAGCATGATCCTGGACCATCCTAATTCCCAGTGTCTCCAGACATTGTGAATTTAGGTTAGATGGACAAATACTTCACTGTTTGCAAGGTTATTTTTTTTTCCAAGATTGCCCCATCAGGATTTGATCTGGTGCATCTGGAAGAGGGTTGTTAAAAATACGTTAGCTCTACTGCTTTCTAACACTTTGTGATCTTGATCCTGACAAAATAATGTTTTATTGATGACTTTTCTTTCTATATCACAGTCATATCTAAATATATTCCCTTCATTGCACCTTCTCATGTAACAAAAACAATTATGCAAAAATAATGAGTATAACAAGCACATAAAATTGAGCAGACATTCTATTTAACATTATTGTCCTGGTTCTTTTTTTCTACAGAAAGGAGAGATGCATATTGCTTTATCTGTTGTCTCAAACTACTATTATTTTAAATACTATACATTGTCTCCTTTTGATGATTTTTATATAAACATTAAATTTATACATCTTATTTTCCATAGTTGATGCAAATCTTTGAGTGCTCTTCTTAATTCTTTATATCTGTCATTACTTATTATGTATTTTTTCCATTATATTCTGTTTCCTTAGTTCTTATCCAATTAATTGAGAATATCAGTTTCCATGCTCTCACCTAAAGTGATATTCTGAATATAATGATATATACAAAATTCATCCTTTTTTTAGTTTCTTGTCATATATATGCACAGTAATGGGATCACCAGCTCAAAATGTGTAAACAGATGATTGATTTTTTCTGTATTTTTTTTTGTTTTATTTTTCTGCCAATGTTAGCTATTCATAAAACCTTAGGCTTATGTTGATATGTATTTCTCTTAGGAATTTGAGTCATATTTTCACATATTTATTAATATTTTCCAATTCCATTAAAAACTGTGTTCATAACAATCGACTATTTAATTTCCTGGGACAGGTCTTTTGTCATATATTTTTGTCAAATTTTTTATATCTTGAATATTTACTTTTCATCATTTTTAATTGATTCAGGTACTTTCCCAGCAATTTTTTTTTCTTTGTATGCTTTCTGATTTTATTCCTGCAAAACCATGTTTTATTTGCTTTTAGATATAAGATGATAATTGTTCTTGTATGATCAACTCAATTACTTACCTGGTTTAGAATTATTATCTTACTAAACATAATTGTGAAAGGTACCAGTCTTATTTTTTAAAATGGTATGACTTCTTATATTCAAAGTGACCATATATTTGTTATTTAATATGATGTGATGTTATGTAACTTTAAAAGTTGTTCTAAATCTGTTTTCTTCTAGATTGCATTTGAGCTTTCCCTTCTTATCAAATAGAGAGTATTTCTCAGAACTTTCTGCTCTTCAATTTATCAACTACTGTATTTCATACATATAATAATTTAAGGTTTGGTAATATTCAATCCTTTTAAATTTCCAATTTTTTGTTAATTCCCTTCAGAGCCTTTATTTTTTCTTCTTCCAAATGATTTTTGTTTGGTCATCTAGATGGAACAGTACATGGGTTCTCCTAACTTCAGGGCTGGTACTCCAAGTTCAAATGTGACCTTAGACACTTAATACTTACTAGATGTGTGATCCTGGGCAAGTCACTTAACCTCAATTGTAGAAAACCAAACAAATGATTTTTGTTATTGTTTTAATCTAATTATTTTAGCTTTTCCTTGGCATCTTCATTGTTAAAATACTAAACCAGCACATTAATTTAGGGGTTATCATTTGTGATATTGATGACCCCACATCACTACTTTTCTTTCTAATTATTTTTCTTTTTTGCTGTACACTGTAGTTATATGCATATAAATCAACAAAAGTTATCAAAGCATGGCAATAATATGATCATGAAATAAATTCATGACATTCCACTAAAAAGTCCTCTAGTCTAGATGAATACTAATAATCTTTGGGCCAGATCAACCAGTTAGTGTCAAATTCATATAATTGTGGTATTACCTGCTTTATACTTCTCCAAATTATTCATATTCAGAAGCCATGCAATCTAACTGGACAAAAACCTTTCCTCAAAAAACAAATTAGGGTGATCCAACCTTGTATTAAGATAGCTCTAATTATTAGATATTTTCCCCTTACATTGACTAGAAATCAGCTTCATTACAAATTCACTTCAGTGTTTTTAGTTTTGTTACCTAGGGACAAGAAGATTAAATTGAATTACTTTTTGATATGGTATTCAAATACCTTTTTGAAATTTTGACATATTTTTCTGAACCATTTGCCCAAAAATAAAGACCATTACATGCTTTTGAGCAATTAGATATAAAACCCTTTCCAAAAGAATGAAGGAAATTAGAATTGCCTGGAATTTACTATTATTTTCCCCTCGTGATACAAATAGTAATTTAATTTTCTTATACTAACAAGGAAACACAGTTTGCTACAAGTAACATTTAATTATCATTAGACTTATAATTTCTTACATATCTTTGCACTTGAGCAAACACCCTCAATTCTGGTTAAAACAAATTCCAAAATATTGTTCATTTAGGACAGAAGCATAAACTGTTCTTACCAATCATTTATTGCCTGAAATGTTTATAGCATCCTGATTCCATTTCACTGTCATTTTCTCCAGGAACTCTTCCCAATTCCCAATAGTATTTTCCTTTTCAGTTTCAAAGAATTTGAGATTTTGAAGTTATTTCATTGGCCAACTATTTCAAAATGTATACAAAATAAATTCGTATTATAACATAATCAACAAGTGGTTGTCCCAATTCTACTGTATAAACTTCAAGGAAAAGAAGCCTGCTAGTAGCATATTCCATTTTCAGGCAGTTCTGATTGTTAGGAAACTTTCTCTGATATCAAACAACTTTCAGTTATTTGTCTTGCTCTTGCTCTAGGGCTAAGTGAAATAAAGTCTAGTCTCTCTTTCATATGTCATCCCTTCAAATACTTTAAGACATCAATAATGTTTTCTCTGATCTTTTTCTTTTGCAATTTAAATATTCCTAATATCCAAATAATCCCTCCATGACACAGACCTTTCAAAATCCTGGTTGTCCTCACCTGTACCCTATTCATTTTAGTAATATCCTTAAACTTTGGCCCATAAAATTGAATCAACTATACCAAATTAGGTATGATGAGATCAGAGTTCAACAATATTAATACCTCTGTCTTCCTCATAGCTACCATTTTATGTAGGGACAAACTAATCAGAGATAAGAAATGACTTCCTTAAGCTCAAAGATCTGACTATAAAAATGAGATAATAAAAGAAAATCTTTTTTTTTCATGGACCCCAAGATTACTTTAGTTTTTTGCCTACCTAATCAAAAATTCTGGTTAATTTTGAGCTTGTTATCCAATGAAACCCTTTTGGCAGGGAAAAAAACACATATATCTATATTTGCATCATATTATACTTATTAAATTCTAGTTTTGTACTAAAAAGAAATAATATTCATAATTACTGAATTTCTTATTAAATTGCTTTATCTTGTTGAAAATGTTTTGTATTCTCTTCTATTATATGCAATAACTTATGCACATGTTGTCTCTCTCATTTGAATATAAGTTGAGAATAGGAATTGTTTTGTTTTATTTTTTATGAAATCCCTATTGATTAATTAGTAGTAGAATTCTATAATGATTTTTTATGCAACAAGAGGCTTGACAGATATCTAAAATATACATGCCTTAAACTATGTGCCATTCTCTGTAATAATAAAGTAATTTATATAATTTATTTATCAGTACCAATTAGGTGCAAAGCAACTTATTAAGTTATAGTCAGTCTATAAGATAAAAGGCATGTTGATAAGTTGCAGAATATTTCATGATCTGCATGGGTAGACATGAACTTTTCTCATCCAAGTCCTTCCTACACTCATCAAATCACCACAAAACAAAAGAAATGAAAAAAGATGATAAAGTGAGAACAGAAGAAAAGAAAAGGAAAAAAAATCACAAAGGCTCAAAACAAGTATTTTTCCCCATTGAATTAAATATCTTATGGTTGTCTTTCCATTTAGAAAGTATTGACATAATAAAACAACAACAAAATTAACATACAAAAGAAATAAATTGAAAAATCACGTGTTATCATTAAAAGAGCTTCTTTCTTCCTCTGAAAAAAAGAAATGAATGATATTCAACCCTATAGAAGATTTTTAAAAAAATCATCCTATTTTAATTGCCCATTCCTGGTACCTCATTATTTATGCAATGTTGCTCTTGTTTTTTGATGTTAGTTATGTTTACTGAAGCAGCTTTTCTTGTAAATTTCTTCTGGATAAACATACTTTTTGATTACAGAAGCTTGCTCCATTTGGTTATTTGGTAGTCATCTGAATATTAATTGTGAAGCTGAAACATGTCAAGTGTTGTTGACAGCAAACTGTCATTCAATGACTGCAGAATGCTTGAAAAGTTGCTGTTTAGGACACTCTATGCATTAAATAACATAATTTCCCTCTGTTTTGGAACATTTTTGTCTTCAGAATGGGCATGGCTTTTTATTCTTACAAAATCTGTTTTACTGTTTAAGAGAAAATTTCCACAAGGGTAAGCAGATTTTAAATTACTTTAAAACTTTTACCTAAATTTCACAACTACGTAACTAGGCATATCAATTGCCCAGGTTATTTTTTATGATTAGATATATGCATGGTGATGTGAATAAAATATATTTGTTGCAATCTGAACTTTCGCCATCCTCTTTTAAGAGGAAATAGTATATACTATAATGGGAAAGTGTATGAGAATTGGCATCCTAAGATTTTCTTTTATTATCTTATTTTTACAGCCAGACCTCTGAGCTTAAGGAAGTCATTTCACATCTCAGAATTTGTTTGTTCTTTTGTGAAATGGTAACTTTATAGTTCATTATCACATTATCACAGGTTGGATTTGCTTATGAAAATTCTTATATTTTGTTCATCTGATACTTTACTCCCCTTGGGACTCAAAACTTATTTATGAAATGACCCTAAAGAAACTAATAATAGGTGTTTAATTAATAGCCTTGAATTGTCATCACCATACAGAAATATCTAAGGAAACCAATCAGAAAGAAATATCGATAAAAGTCCTTTCACCTAAAATCTTCAGTTATATGGTTCAATGGATAGAGAACTAGATCTTAAGGCACAAAGATTCATAACTCAGATACTAGATATGTGACCCTGGGCAAGTAATTTAATACATCTGTGCCTCAGTTTTCTCATAGGAGAAATTAAGATAAAAATAGAATCTACCTACCAGAATAATTTTAATAATTTTTGTCACCTCCTATAATCATTGGCTTTATTTTGGTTCATTATAATCTTCAAAGAATTTATAACTTGGAGAAAACTTTGTATCTCTTGTGCCAAGCTCTAAATTTTCTTTCTGATTCTTTCTTTGATAGTTCTCATTTCTTTTCCATTTTTAAAGTACTCTCATTTGATTTATTAATAAATTAATAAATATATTTCACTCTTTTTGTAATCCTTGTTTCAACTAATCCAGGCATTCTAGTTGAGATTTTGCCTGAGCTGTTTTTCTTGAGGCTTTCTTTACATATGTTGTAGAGTCACTCTTTCTAAGTTTATATCATGAGCTTCCCTGCTACCATTATAAGTTTATTTGAGGGACTGATGTTTTTTTTTTTTTTTTTTTTTTTTTTTTTTTTTTTTTTTTTTTTTTTTTTTTTTTTGCTCATTCTTCCACCTTACTTCAGATTTCATATTAGGGTATGGTTTTTATTACACTGCTATAATAGTTCTGTTGCTATTTTCTCATGGATATTGGATATTGTCTTAATCTAAAATCTCAGGGAAAAGCTGAGAATATACAAATTGTGTTTCCACAGTAGTCTGAATCCTGCATCTCCTTGAGCTCTGCTAGCCATTAAACTGGATTTATATCTGAGCAACTGTAGATTTTAATATTCAGATCATGTGTTCATTTTTTTTAGTGTGGAATATGGTATAAGACATTGATACATGTTTAAATACTCCCAGATTACATTGTTGCTTTCCCATGTAATTAAATAGAGAGTTCTTACCTGAGCATGTTTTATGGTTTACTGAATAATGGATTATTGAGTCCCATTATTTATGATTCTTCATCATTTAGTTTCCTTCATTTATATAATTATTTAGTTTTAAATAATATAAAATTATTTTTTTCCTGACTACTACCAATTATATTATGGAGAATGGAAGTGCTACTGTCTATTCATTCCTCTTTTTTCCCTTTATCTTTCTTATGCTGTAAATCTTTGGTTCTTATAAATGCATTTTGTAATAATTTGAAAATATTTCTTTATTCTCAAAATCAAACAAATTTAACTACAAAATAAAAAAAGAAATTAGGGAGGTTGATAGAATCCAAGAAAATCTAAATATGATAGATTTCTGAAGAAAACTGAATAGGGATAATATATTATCTCCATTGCATGCATTTTTCAATGGGATTTTACTTACTCAAGATTTCTTCCTTTATTCCCCTGCTTAATTTTCTTCCCTTGCTCCCTCACTGATTTACCTATAGCCTTTAATCTTAGTCATAAATTGTAGAATTTATATTTTTATCACTGATTATGCATCACCATCAACTTGATTAGGATACATCACACTATAATCTCTTCCCTTTCTCATTATATATATTTCACATTTGGTATTTCATTCCCAAAAGAAAAATGGATCCATTGTAGGGAGAGTCAGAACATCACTTTTTAAAAGATTATTCCTCTACTGTCCCTTCTATTTCCTTAAATCCCATGTTCATCTTTACCCTTTAAGTACATTAGGAAATAAACCTTTTAATGGTGCTCTTGTAGTACTTTTTTGTATTAATTCTATAGATTTCTTTTCCTTACTTTTAATAATCTCTACAGATGGGGTATTTTTCATTATATAGTGCTTTTATATTTATTTATTTTTCTGGTATTTTTGTTGTTGCAAATATCTTTTTTTTTATTTGAATGTTCATCTTTTTCCCCTTTACTGTTAGTTTCTTATTTGCAAAGTATGCAACTTTGGATTATATCTTTAGCTTCTTTCCTTTCTGGAATATCCTAAGCCTTATCATATTATCATTTCTTGTAGGTAAAGAATTGTCTTGAATGATTCAAGATGATATTTATTTCTATTTGACAAAGAATTACTTTGATCACTTGGGAAAATTGTTATTTAACTTTGAAACTGGTAAATTTAACCAAAATTAATCTTGGAATATGAGGCATATAATTTTACATCTGAACATAATCTGTGGATTTTGTTTCCTGTATTCAGATATTGGGGGTATTACTTCTTTCATTATTGTGTTTAGGTTTTTAAATTTTTCATTTTCTTCTGGTTATTTGTTTCTTAAATTACATCTCCCATTCAGTTTTTGAATTTAATATATTTTGTTTGTATATAAATTATTTATTCTTTTTAAAATTATTGCTTCTTGCTTTTCCCTTTTTATTCACAGTTATTGTATTTTTTTCAGTTTGATATATTTGCCCCCATCCATTGAGAAAATTTGTACTAAGACAAATATGAATTCATGCAAAACTAATTTCTACATTAGTCATGCTTCAGAGAGAAAGGAAGGGAGGAAGGGTGGCTGGGTGAATGGGAGAAAGGTTCTTATACCTTGAATGCATCAATTCTATATCTGGACATTGGTAACATTTTTCAGCCTAACTCCTTTGGAGTGAAAAGTCTTTTTATTAGTTAAACTTAATTAACCTTTCAAAGTTGATTATCTTTACAATGTTGCTGTTGTTATCTTAGTTCTACTCACTTAACTTTTGATCAATTCAAATAGATCTACACAGTATTTTTTTTATAATATCATTCTTTTCACTACTTCTTATACAATACATAAAGATATATTCATATGTCATAACTTGTTCAGCTATTTCCAAATTGAAAGGGATTTCATCAAATCCCCATATTTACCCACCACAAAAAAAGAGCTGCTATAAATATAAATATTTTTTGCACAAATGGATCCTTTACTTTTTTTTTCTTTGAAATCTTTGGGAATTTGGCATAATAGTGGTATTACTGGGTCAAATGGTATGTAGTTTTATAACTTTGGGGATACAATTCAAATTGCTTTACAGAAGGGCTGGAGTTCCCAATTCCACAAACAGTGGATTAATAAACCTATTTTTCCATATCCTCTGCAGCATTTATCATTTTCCTTTTTTATCACTATAGCTAATCTTTATCGATATAAGGTAGTATTTCAGATAATTTTCATTTATCTAATAAGCAAATTTAAAGAATTTTTATTTTCCCAATTAATAACTTATTTCTTTATCTGAAAACTGTTTTTGGATCTTTATAAATTGGAGGAAGGCAATTATTTGTATAACTTTGGCTTGGTTTTCTATATATTTGAGAAATGAAATTTAATCAGAAAAAGCTGATGAAAAGCATTTCCCACTGTTTCTTGTTTTTCCTTTAATTTTAGCTGCATTGATTTTGTTTCTTTAAAAACATTTTAATTTTATAAAACCAAAATTATTCACTTATTTTCATGCACAAATCTTGTTTCAACATGAACTTTTCCTCTGGCCACACATCTGATAGATGATTTCTTCAATGTTTTTCTATGCTCATCCAGTCATGTTTTTGTCTAAATAAGGTGTCCATTATGAATATTTTAATTGAATTTGAGATTATGATATCTGTATAGTTTCTGTAAGACAGTTTTCCTGTTTTCCCAGCAGTTTCTGCCAAATATTGATTCCTTGCCCAGGATTCTGGAGATCTTTTGAGTAAGCAAATACTATATAACTATGATCACATAGTAGTTTCACTTCTGTATTATGTGTACCTAATCTTTTCTCCAAACTATCAGCCTAATACTTATCAAGAACTAAACTGTTTTGATGACTACAACTTTGTAATATAATCTATAATTTGTAGTAGAGATCTGTTCAGCTATGGTCCTTTTCCTCCCATTTTTATTGAGTCCGTTAATACTCTGAGCCATTTCTTTTGTCTAGATGAATTTTATTGTTTTATTTTCTAACTTAACAATGTACTCCTATTGATATGGCACTGAATAATTAATTTAGGGAATATTGTATTATTTAGACTCAATCTAAACATAAACAATTCTCTTTAAATCTGACATTTTTGTATTTTCTATCAGTGTTTCTATCATCCCTATGTATGCCTCAGAAGGTAACCTCACATGCATTTTATATAGTATTGAGTGATTTTAAATAGAATTTCTCTTTCAATTTTTCCTGGTAGGCTTTGTTATATAATATGCTAGTATTATATAATATAATATGCTAATATATAGAAATGCTAATGATTCATGTCAATTTATTTTGTATCCTGCAACATTTCATAAGTTGTCAACTTAAAAAAAGAAACAATTCAAAAGAATTGACCATCTAGTATTCTCTAAGTAAGATTGTACCATCTGAGAAAACTGATTTTTTTTTTGCTTCCTCATTTCTTATTGTTATTCCTTCAATTTCTTTCTGTCTAAAGACTTTTTTGTGATTTCCCTTTTAGTTTTCTATTTTTAAAATTTTTATTTATTTGAGCTTAAATACAAAAGACAAAAATATTTCTATGTACACAGAAAAATATAAAAAGAATTCAATATTAAACCATAAATTTTCATTTCATACTATTTATTTTTTTTGAGAAAAATATACTACACATCATTTTCAATATTACCCTGTTTTTCTATTCTTCCTTATAAATTTTCTTTTATTTTCTGCTATGCACTTTTTTTTTGTTCCCTCTCTCCCCACCTTGCCCTAAAGAAAGTTATCGCTAGAAACAAATATATGTGTGTACAAAGCCATACCATACATCTTTCTATTTATCAGGGCTTTCTCTTTGTGTGGATAGTTTCTTCTTTCATAGGTTCTCTGAAGTTAATTTGACTATTTAAATAAAAATTCTTAGTTGTTCAATATTTTTCTTAGAACAATATTGCTAGCACTGTGTAAAACATGCTCTTGGTTCTGGTTATTTCATCCTTAATTATTTCATGTAAGTTTTTCAATTTTTTTCTAAAATGCACAATTCTTTCTTTCTTATACCATAGTAGTATTCCATCACAAAAAATATACCACAGATAGTTTAGCCATTTCCCCAATTGATGCACATCTCTTCAATTTCCAGTCATTTGCCACAGCAAAGGGAGATAAGTTATTTTCCCTTCCCACCCATTATTTTGGGAAATAGGCCTAATTGCTGGTATTTTTGGGTCAAAGGGTATATACATTTTTATAACTCTTTGGGCATAGTTCCAGATTGCTCTGTAAAATGGTTGGATCACTTCACAGTTTCACCAAAAATAACTTAGTGTCCCAGTTTTTCTATATCCCCTCTAACATCTGTCATTTTCCCCTTACATAATTTTAGCCACTCATGGGTACAAGGCAACATTTCAAAGTTGTTTTAATTTTCATTGCTCTATTCAATAATGAGTTAGATCATTTTATGTGATGATATATAGTTTTGATCTCTTCATTGAAAAACTGCTTGTTCATATTCTTTAATGATTTGAAAATTGGCAAATGGCTCATCATTTTATAAATTCAACAATTCTTTATATATTTGAGATATAAAAACTTTTTTTTTCTAAGAAACTGCCCAAAAATTTCTCCTGATTTTCTCTTTTCTTTAGAAATTTTGCTACATTCAGTTTATTGTACAAAGCTTTTTTACACCTCTTTTTAATCATCTAAGAAGGATGTAATCAATTACTCTATATTGTACCTCCTTTCCCTTTCCCTTTTCTCTCATCATCATTATTTTCTCTTTGGTGAGTTAGTATAGACAAGAGAAAATGTCTGCTTCCAAATATTTTGATCACATGATCTAGACGTAATGTTGCATGTGTTTTTCAATAGTAATTGATAGTAATGCACTTTAAGATGTTGAGAATAGTACTTGCAAATGATGAGAACCTGTTACTGCATAAATAATTTCTTTTGCACTTGTTTTAAAAAAGGGGGATTTCTAAAAGCATGAATACACAAAGGTTTTAGGTTGTAAGGATTGTGATCTCTATACATTCACCATAAAAATCATTATGTGAAATATTTTTAAACATATAGCATTTATGACTCCTGTGAGACAGGAAAGAATGGGGTAATGATTATTACATCAATTCTGATAGTTATAGAGCTTCCAATAAGACACAAATCATTGAATAGTCTCCTGTGCCTTTTTAAAAAGATATATGACTAAATTAGAGACATTTAATAGCAATTAGTATGAAGGCTCCACAATTTCATAGAATTTAAAAATGAGGAAGAAATTTGATAAATTTTTCTTAACCCTTCCACTTTCTTCATTTCCAGGAGATAACTTTCCAAATGAATGATCATATAATAATCCAAGTATCTGCACTAGAAATAAGAAAAATGAAACATATGAACAAAAGTTAGTCATCCAAAGGTGGGGTTAATGTATTTGTTTATCTGTGGTTAGCTCAAAATAGAACTGGGGTGATATGGGCTTCCTATCCTATGTCCAACTTGAGGTAATAAAGGATTTCATCAGATTGGAGTGGTATGGAAACTTCAAAGATAGCACCCCAGTTTTCCCTATTGCATTGAAAAAGATCTTTCTCTAATGGATTTTAGTGAAGTTCCCTCCATTTGAAAGGTTTCAAGATGAAGACTATTATTGAGAAAGGTTTTATCTGTTACCAGTCCCTGCTCAATCTTGGTATTAGTATTTTTAATCACAGAAATTGTTTGATAGAGATGATGGTACTAAATAGACATATTTTCTGATAACTGGGTGAAATGGAGGGTCTGAATTGCTATAAGGCTCTCTAGGTTTCAATTGGACAGTTGATAAATCAATGGATGAAAAGGAGAAAGACTAGTTGTCTTTGGGGATGGAAAGCATGAAAAAACAGTAGTAATTAATGATTCAAGGTTACCTATCAACCATTTAGCAAGTACAAGGAGAATGATGCAATAAGGATGACTCAACTAACTGTTGAATGAACAATCTGAGGCCAAAGGCCCAAAAGAAGTACTTACGCTTTTATTTTGTTTTGATTTTTCTATTCTCTCTATTCTACATATGAAATGTCAAATCAGACTCTATAAGGGAGAGATAATAAATTACCTATATACAAGGATTATAACAAACTTATCTTTTATAATAAAACTTTAGTACTAATAATAAATCAGTTAATACACTATTAATATAGCTGTGTAAAATGTGTATGCATGTTAGAATAGGCAAAATAATTTATATTTCTCAGAGAGAAAGTTAGTATTTATCAAGCATATGTCCATCCAGGGACAGAACTGGTTGTTAAATTTTCAGTGTAAGCATTTATATTTTTGAAATTGGTAAAATATAAACAGGATTCAATTTATTGTGTGAATTGCCTATACTTAAGAGGTTGAAGGAGAAATTGGTAATATTGCAGATTGATCTTAAATATACAATCCCTTAAATAAATAAATATGACTAGGACTACACAGATACCAGATATGTAAAATATTATACCAATCAAAGTTTTGCTGTCCTTGACAGTGATTCTCAATAACTTAGCAATGATGTTTTTGAGAAATTCAGATTAGGTCAATGATTACTTACAGTCTATACTATATGGATCTTAATCACATAAAGAACTGAAAAAAGTTGTAAGATCTGTGATCATAAGATAAAAGCAATTCAAATGAGAACTTAAGTTGACAAACCATTTCAAATATGTGTGTGGGAATTTGCAAGAAACATTAAAATGAATATAGAGAGCAAAGTAATTCAGACATCTGTGAAAACAGGTTTTCACTCTAGTTAACCTTACATACAGTAATTTTTTCTTATTAGAATGTACTGATCTGAAATCTCATTAATCCATGTAAAACATCAATCTATTGTTGTAAATATTATGTATTCTGGAGAAAGGGTACCATTGGCAAAGAAAACCTAAAACTTTTGCCCTTGGTGAAGGTACACTTCTGATGGTATTAAACTAAAATCTAGATTTAATGATTCCCTGTGTCATTGTAAAATGACATTCTTATATGAAAGAGGGCCAATATATTATTTCTGAATTATAACATGCAACTAGAAATGTGTTTTGTCACCTTATAAAAATAAATACTTTATACTGGAAACAGTTTATATTTAGACTTCCAAAATTTACCTAGTCTTAAAATTCAAAGTGTTGGTTCTGAACTCTAGAGTTCTGCACCATTGTCTCTGAACAATAATAGGTACTGATCTGGCTATAAAGTATTCAAATCTCTATAAGCAGAGCCCAGAAAACTAATTTATCTTTTGTGAGCTTAGTTATTACAAATAATGTATTCTGATTTAGGCATGCTCAACTAAATAATCTTCCAAATTGCTTCTTTTGCTTCAAACTGACAAGATGCTGTAGTGAATCTCTATTTAATATATGGCTCATGCACACATTTTATGTAAGTTCTAGATGGCCCCAGTATACTCCCAAACTTTTTAATTTTTTAACTGCTGAAGATATAAGCTTGCTACAGTAATTTTGCAAGAGGAAATATATAACCAGTGAATGAAATGAAGAGCTGCTAGAGTGAAAATTTGCCTAGCAGTGATTAATGGTTTATTCATATAAGGCAAGTCAGCAAAGTTCTGTTAATTAAACAATCATGTGCATTTTTATAACAAAGATAAACCTGTAGGTGATTCAGCAAAAATGGCTTAATCTTCAATGACTTTGACTGTTTTGGAAGCATTTGACCCTTCCTCACCCCTCAAATGGTTAGCTTAGGTTGAAGCTTATTTTAATTTATTTTAATACTTTAGGTTTTTTTGGGGGGGGCAGGGCATGATTGGGCGTTTTGGGCATAATTGAATTATGCTGCTTTCTGTATGTTCAGCCCATTGAAGATGAAAAAGGGGAACATTTTTCTCAACTAAGTCTTCTAAAAGATATATCTTTCAAAATATTTTTTATGTTTTTGGTATATCTTTCAGAATATTATATAGTATATATAATATAATATATGTTTTTATATCTAAAAGATATATCTTTATATATATAATATATAATATTCTGAAAGATATAAATGTTTTGCTTATGTTCATTATGCATTTATAGATAAGTTAAGAGATATATACAAAATATTTTAAAATTGTCATACAGAAAATATTAAAGCCATGTATATGTATGCGTCCTGAAAATATTATTTAAATCTTGTATCACTAATTTATAATTTGTATATTTACTTCTTGTTTCCCTTGAAAACTTTGAGGATAGGGAGCACATTTTATATTTTTCTATGCAATCAAGTTGGACTTCATGTAGGTACATAAGAAAATCTGGCATATTATTGAAGAGAAAAAGAGAAACCTAATTTATTGGCTTACAAATAGTAACTGCTTGCTTTGTAGTTGAAAAAATCCTGAATAAACTGGCCTTTACAGTTTAGGAAATGAGGTCAGGTGAACATTAAAATATCCATTAATTGTCAGCATTACGTTATATCCTGAGGGAAATAGAAAAGAATTTCTTGCCTTGCTATCTCAGTGAGGAATAGAGCCATTTAAATAGATTTAAGAATATATTTTAAAGTGTCAAAATGCTGCATGCTCTAAAAATATGATAGGTGACATCATTGTAGCTTGTGAGATTCGGTGAAGGTTCCATAAAGTTAGATTTGATATACCTGTGTAATTAGAAACTCTGTTGGCTGGGGAAGGAATAGAAAGGGGTCTTAAAGGAAGAAGGTGATACAGGGAAAATTAGTGAATAAGAGATAAAGTCAAGAGGTAGAAATTGTAGTTGATGTGATTACTAGGGCAATGGACCTTGAGTTCAGGAGACTTCAGTGTGCCTCATTTTCCTAATCTCTAAATGGGAATGATCATACTCAGGATAAAATGATTATCATTCTTATTTCCTTTCTAGAGACATTTCTCTATCAATAAAGTGATTATTTTAGCAATCTATAGGATGCAGAATAAAAAGAGTGGTATGGTTTTAATGTTTATATTTAGAAGTGTATCTTAAGTAAAAATTAGACATTTTTTAAAATTATGATAAATTGCTTCCTGAAAATCCAGAAGATTGGCTCTCTTAATCTTCCTTAATTTGCTCTTAAGAACAAAACTAATCATATCCCAACAAATAAATTGTGGAAGGATACACAAACATGATGAGTTTTGTCCTCTTATTATCTGCAAATCATAAAGTTAAGATGGTATCAAGATATTCCCAGATATAACAAAAATGTTATTTGAGGTATTCTTAATTCCTCTGTCCCCCCAAAAATATTATTTCCTTACATAAATCATTTCTTAGGCTTCCTATATAATGGAACTCTTTATTATGAACCATAGAAGGCATAATTCTAAAGCATCCGAAATCTTAGTGTATTTAGGCCTTCTCTCATAGTGGAATAAATAATTCTAATATAATAATATTGGCAAACTGGTGCTAAATGAATAGATACATAAATTTTCTGTGAATCAATGGAGTATTACGATAATGTGTAAACTTTATATAAATGCTATTTAACATTATTATTATTGTGTATATGGTGTACTTTGGGGAAAGTATTATCATTAAATTACTCAACTGGACCTAAGATTTTGTCATAAGGTTTAAGGTGAAATATTTTTAGAAAGAAAACCAGTGTACATGGTGTTGATGTTCACCTTGAAAGTCAAACTAAGTTGTTTAAATAATAATGAGCCATTGAAGGCATTTGAGTAGGAAAGATACAATGTCAAAATGTCTTATTATTAAAATAGTTGGGGGGGGGCAGATTGTATTAGAAAAATGATAGGACAGGAAGACAAGAGGATCAGTTATTAGAGGAATGACCTCAAGTCAAGGGGTATCTTAGGTGAATGGGAAAGAAAAGAATGAATACATACTTAATTACTGAGAACATAAAGTAGGAAAAGGAGCGGAAAGAGTTCAAGGCTGATTCTAGTTTGTCAAATATAAGTGGCTGAGAAATTTCTTATTCCTTTCACCACAATAATAAATCTGGGAATGGAAGTAAGTTTTGACAAAAATAGTGATGAACATTATTTGGGGCATGTAAAGTTTGTGATAAAAACAAATTTCAAAAGAAATATTCATTTTGAAAATGCTGATATAAAGTCAGGATGGATCCACTAGTTTAGGTCTGGAGAGTAGATGAGATCTCTGAGAAGAAAAAGCAAGAAAAGTAACAAGACACTGACATAATCTTGAGTAAATTCAGTAGGGATTTCAATAAAAGGTTATAATTGTTACTTCAGCTTAATTATTGGATGACTCTTGCCTCCTAGTACAATCCTTAAGCCAGACACATCAAGACCGAAAAGTAGGTTGCTGTCAATTGTACCAAGTCTACCTATGCATGAGGGTCAAAGAGAAAGAAGACAAAGAATATTTCATTACTTAAGAAATATATTATTTTAATAAATTTTAGTTAATTCAATTTAAAAATATTAATACAATATTTAACATATTCCTTACCAGTAGAGAGCTTATAATCTGATTTAATACAGAAATATTTTGAAAATATATACACTATATGTATGAACATATTTCAAATTGAATATGCAAATGATGAAGGACCAGTTGGTCAATGAGTAGTCAAATGCTTGACTATTTCTGCTAGAACAAAGCCATGTCTTAAAAGAGTAAATGTTTACTCATGTCTAAGCTCACAATCTCAATGGCCAAATGATGAATCATCCTGGTAATTCTGTCTTTTTAAACCTCTCTTAAAAGCACGTGTTTCTGTTATTCTGTTTCTTCTAGTTTTAAATCAGTCAAGATTTAATGAGTCAAAATGATTTGGAGTTGTGTTCTTACTGAATCTTGATTTTACTAAGAAACTGTTGTTTGTTTGCTTTTCAAAATCTCAATCCCTAAATTTCAACTGAAACTATTTATTCTTATGTTCCCAGCCTGAGTTTGTTCCTCTATGTTTTTCAGTTTACTGATATGATGGAAATAGTAACCCAACAAGATAGAAAAGGCAGAGCAATCACTTTGCACTCTCTGCTAAGCATAAATATGGCAAAAACTGAGTACCATATGGCTTATTGTTATGAAATTTAGTAATTCTATTTGATTTGTAAATCTCTTCAGTTTTATGGGACATAGAAAGAAAAATAATTGCAATGTGAGGTCACAGCAGCTTCTCTCTCTGCAGCCCAGAACTTCCACAAAACTTGCTACACTGTATTTAGGAGAGAACTAACAATATATATATATATATATACACATATATATATAAATAATTGAGGATATTATAATTGTTTTTGTATGTATTTTAAGCATTTTTATTAGAAATAGATTTTTCAGTGCAATTATTCAATTCTATTAATGCATTTTTCTGTCTTGTGAGATGAATTTATTTGGGAAGATAATACTGAGCCTATTTTTTAAACACCAAAATAGATTATTTTATCAATTAAATGCTGAACTTTATAGTGTTGAGATTTAACTCTTTTGAAAGTTGATGTGCATTGATTTTGTTGAGGGGGCTTTAAATTTTTCTTAAAATAAGCTATGATTTCTTAAATAATCTGCCAATTTTGGTCTTACAAATTATGATAGCTTTTTTCTATTAAATGATTTCCTTCCTTGTCAGAAATTGTCTTTGTCAATATGTTGAAATGGAGTTTGTAATGAATGAGATAATAGAGCATATGGTTATTGCAGTAGAACAATAGAAACTTATTCATTCATTCACTAGTGATTAATTGGCTTTGATGCATGATCTTAAACTGTTTTATCTCACTTCTGTATTCAGTGATAGAAAATCATTCAACTAAAATCTGGAAAGTTCACTTTAACATATTCTTTAACTTTCATTTAGTAGTCTTCTCCCCCCTCACTAAGTTCAGTATTTTCTTTGTTTTTTGTTTAATTTACTGTTTATTACTATTATTATTACGATTAATTTACTATTCTTTTGTTTAATTTACTCTTACAAATTACTATAACTATAATCTCACGGATGACTAATTTTGTTATAAGAATTAATTTCATGTGTTCTGCCAATGGTATTTAGAAAAGAGACCTTGAAGGTCCTGCTATATTGAAATACAAGAAAGCTTCCATTTAGAATCCTTAATTTATCCCCTTTCCTTACCCTCAAACTTCTTTTTGTCTCCCATGAATGGTAGGTATAGGAGCCATTATTCTTAAAAGGCTTTGTTGACTTTTTTTTAAAGATAAAATCATACCATATTCTTCTGACTGTAAGATAAACATATAATAATTACAAAGAATGATTAAAAATTTAAAGGAAAATGCTTGAATTATTTGATTATTATTATGACCCTCAAACAACATATCATCAGTAAATTTTCATTTTCATATATAGCCATAATCTAGCTAGAAGAACTTAGGTATCAAAATAAATTTTTAATGGTGAGCAGTTCAAAAATTTGCAGCCAATATATTAGGAAATATCTTTTATATAGCAATTCATATTAGTTAGGAACCATTTAGGCTACTTCATCTAATTCTTTGGTTAATGAAGAATTATTACATATGCTAAATATCCATTTCAAAGGAATTCTAACACAAAAAATGCATGATCCAAAAATTAATAGTTAACAATATTCAAAAAAGGCAGAATGTCAGAGTAGATAGTCTCAGAGCTGGATTCAAATCTTGCCTCTGACACCTATTAATTGAATAACCATAAATAACCATACTTAATTAACCTTAATGATATTCAATTTCTTCATGTATAAATAATGCAATTAGTTCCCTACTACATAGTACAATACATAGTATTGCACAGGGAGAAAATAACATAGAGGTGTTTTAGAATAGGACTAATGTAAGTTAGTATGTTTTTTAATCTTTTAAAAGTACTAAATAAGCACCAATTTAATCATGCCAATGAAGAATCTGAGTATTTTGGCTACATCAAGAAACAATCAGATCCAAAAGAAAAATGATAATTTGTGGGTAATATGGGCAAAATTTTTCTTGCTTATACATACCCTTCCAGCATTTATCTGTTGGTGGATGTCTACTTTTGTTTTTAAGACAGCAAATCAGGGAAGATGAAGGAAGCTAGTCTTTTGTATTATTAGGAGGAAAATATAGCTTTACCTTCTAAAAATGCCTAATTTTCTCTTGTCATGCCATTTAGTTTACTTGATCCTTTTAGCAAATTTAGAAATCTGAAGATCTCAAACTCACTAGAATTTGTCTCCTGCAATATTTATGCTAATCGATCCATGACTTGGAAAATACAGAAAGCAGGAAAATAGATTTCCATAAAATTAAATGAAAAAGTTGTTTGTCATTTGAGATTCAGCCTAGTATGAAAAAGTTTTGCAACTAGGAAGAAAATTTTGTTCAGTGAAAAAAATTCTTGAAGAATATCAATAAGGGGCTGAATATCTACTTCCATAAAGTAAGGTCTGACATTCATGAAATCATGTATTTTTGAAGTATTAAATTAGATATTTACTAGAAAAATGGACTAAAACATAGACTTGGAACAATTATTTAAAGCAGCTAAAACCCAAAACACCCCCAAATTTTATATAATTCTAATAAAGCCTTCTAAAACTAAATCAATCATGTTACAAGATATACTTATTTTGTGTTATTACCAGATACATTTTTAACAAAGTAAGACCCTCACAATCTTATAATGATGTTAATTACATTTTTATAATTCAATCATTTTTCTAAACAATGAACAGGATCAAAGAAAGATCATATAAACAACTAACTAAAATACAATTAGCTTCATCTAACAATGTTTAGCCATACTTAGGTATTGGATATTATATACACTTTGTGATGGAATATGCAACTGGTATTCTGACATTAACCTTCTTAGGAATCTCTCTCATTTAGAATTGTCTAAAGGTAATTGTACTGCTCCAAGAACTTGTTGCATCTACTTTTTCTCTTCTTACTGCTTATCTTTTAAAAAAGTCTTTCAACTAAAATGAAAATTCTTTTCAGTCACCAATACATCTTTATTTCCCAAAGCTTATATCTTTAGCTCAAACTTTACCCTTAACTTCTCTACAGTATTTGACAAAGTGGTAAACTCTTCTATGGAAAAGTAAATCATCCTCTTTCATCCTCTACTAAAACATCATAAATGAGATTCTTGATTAAGTATGGGTTAGACTAACATCTCTGAGTTTCTTTCCAAATTGATGATTCTGTGCTTTTATTAAATGAGGTCTCTAAATATTTTATTTAAAAAACTGACCAGTTACTTGATAATATATTTGTATATTAAGTAAAATTCGGCAAAAGATTCTATAAAAATACTTGAAAGAAACATTTTTTTTATTTTGTATTTATATCCATATATACTTAAAATTGTTTGAGTCATCTCGGGAAGAAGATTTTCATCAAAAGTCCAATAAAGTATTGACCATTTCTTTTACACACAGCCTTTATACATAATCTTAATAAGATTTTATCAAGCTAAATTACTTGAATAAAATCATATCTGATTAATATAGTATTATCTCCAACAACATACATTACAACCCAATAATTCCTGTCCATCTTTTATTACTTGTTCTCCTCTTCCCATAAGTTCAACACTGAATTTTTTAATCTAATATATTGCAGATATATCTAAATTTGCTTGAAATCAAGAGAATACCGGTGGTTTGCATGAGCTTACTAATCCTTACTCTGATTTTATCTATCTTAATTTTCTTTAAATTTTTTTTCAATTTAGTCAGACATTTTTAAACACCTACAATATGCCAGGATGCATGATTCCAGAAATAAAAATAAAACACACCCTGTCCTTAAGAGGTTTGCAACTTGTTGAATGACAGACAATCTAAGAATTATAGGACTTCCTAGAAACTGCCCTGATATCCTTGAACCAGAGGGTAGAATATCCCTTGAAAGAATATACTATCCTTCCTTTAAGGGTAGGAAATGTAAATTAAAGGCATAAAGACAGAAAAAGAGCAGGTAAAACTAAATCAGTTTGCTGATGATATGATGTAATTATAAAATCCTAAGGAATCAGCAAAATACTATTTGAGCTAATTAATAGCTTCAGCAAAATGCAAGCCCCCAAATTAACCCTCAGAAATAAAATTTATTATTATATAGTAATAAAATCTTAGAAACAGAAATAGAAATCTTGTTTGATAGAATATTGTCTAAATTTTTTGAATCAAAAAACAGAACCCTACTTTACCAGAGTTAAGTGCAGAGTAATAATAGGCTAGGAAAATGAGCAGAAAACAAACAAACAAACAAAAAAGGTTTTTGATCATTGAAAGTTGTTATAGTGACAAGGAAGATCAAAATACACACTCAGCAGATGATAAAAGTCAAAGCTCCTACATCCAGACTCCAAGAAAAATAAAAATTGAGCTCAGACCAAGGAAGAACTCAAAATCAAGTAAGAGACATAGATGGAAAATTAGGGAAAGAATTGGGAGAGGTGCAAAAGGAAATATAAAAAGCTAATGATAAGAAAGCCTTTAAAGCAAAATTGATCAACTGGGAAATGAGATAAACTGAGGGAAATAATTCTTTAAAAAATAGAAGCTAATGACTTTATGAGAAATCAGGATATAATAAAGAAAACCAAAATATGAAAAAATAGAAAAATATGTAAAATATCTCATTGAAAATACAACTGACCTAGAAAATAGATCCAGGAGAAATAATTTTAAAACTATTGGATTATCCAAAAGTCAAGATCAAAAAAGGAGCTTGGACATCATCTTTCAAGAAATTATCAGGGAAAACTCTTCTGATATTCTAGAAGCACATGGTAAAATTAAAATTGAAAGAATCCATCCATTACTTCTTGAAAGATATCCCAAAATAAAAACTCACAGGAATGGTATAGCAAAATTTTGGAACTGCAAAGTCAAATAGAAAATATTGAAAACATCCAGAAAGGAAGAATTCAAGTATAATGAGCTACAGTCAGGATAACACAAGATTTACCAGCTTCTACATTAAAGAACTGGAGGCTTTGGGATATGATACGCTGCAGAGCAATGGAAGTAGAATTGCAACCAAGAATCACTAATCCAGCAAAACTGAGTATAATCTTTTAGAAGAAAGAGGTGGTTATTTAATGAAATAGAGGATTTTCAAGCATTAGTGATGAAAAGACCAGAGCTAAATGGAAAATGTGATTTTCAAAAACAGGACTCTGGGAGAACATAAGGAGGTAATCAAGAAAGTAATATCATAAGGGAATTATAAGGTTTATCTGTTTATTGTTATTATTATTATTATTATCATCCTCCCTATATGGGAGGATGATAATTGAAATTCATAATTATGGCAGTTGGAGTATTTATAGGTACAGGACTCAGGTGTGAATTGAATGTGAAATAACATATATACTCAATAGTATGTATAGGTGTATAGAAATCTATCTTACTCTAAAGGAAAGTAGCTAGAGCAAGAAAGCTGTGGGAAGCTGAGGAGCATGATAAAAGAGAATATTGGGGAAGGGAATGCTCAGTATCTAACACTTTTGAGGAGGGACAGGGTAAAAAGAGATAGAGAGAATGAATGGGGAACATACAATTAACAATAGTAATTGTAAAAAAAAAATAAAGCAAGTTTCTCTGATAGAATATTATTTTTCTCTGGAAAAGGTTGAGCAGAATACTTCAGAAAAATACATCAGGAAAAAAATACTTTATTTTCCTGATGAATTTATTAATGATTTGATCAATTCCTCTTTTTAAGATGGGCTTATTTAGGCCATTTCATGATCCTTTAATCTAGGTAATTTTTATTTTTATAGATATCCATTGATTTTATTGAGATTTTCAAATTTTCTTGGCATACAATTGTACAAAATATCTCCTAATGATTGTTTGATTTCTAGTGGTTACTTTACACTCTTCATTTTTGATACAGGATGTTTATTTTACTTCTTTTTTTTTAAAAATCAGATTTACCATTTATATTTTCTTTGTTTTTTCAAAAATCAACTCCTATATGTTTTTTTTTCTTTCAATCTTATTAATCTCACCTTTGATTTTCAAGATTTCTAATTTGTTGCTCAATATTTATTTGGTTTCAATCAATTTTAGGGACAAATAAGTATCATTGTATGAGTTAGAAGATGTTAATTTATTCTTGATTATATTTTGGAAGGACTAATAATATCTATGAGGCCATCTAGGTGATCCAGTGGATATTGTGCTGGGTTCTAAAGTCAGGAAAATTCATTTTCCTTCTTTCAAACCTGGCCTTAGGTACTTGCTATCTATATACCTTAGGGCAAGTCACAACTTTATTTACCTAAATATCTTCATCTTTTAAATAAACGGATGAAGGAAATGTCAAGCCACTGTAGTATCTTTGCTAAGAAAACCCCAAATTTTTCCCTCTTTAAATACAAGGATTGATCTGGCATGCCTTAAATCATACTCCTTCAGGAATATATTTCTTCTTTGTGTATTTAGTTTGGGGAAGTAATTCTTCCTGACTTCACAAGTATCATTTCCCCTATCTTAAGCAGTTTATCAGGGAATAATAAATGTGGTCCTATTCTCATTCATGATGATAACCCTGCTATGTCTGTTTAGACATAGTTTTCTTTTTGTATATTTGAGGTCATTCTTCCAGTTTCATCCCTAAATATTCTGGGAATGATCTAGCTTGTTTGTATTTCATACCAATCTTTCTACATGCTCATTTTCCCCTCCACTGCTTTTTGGTGCTTTGTGAGATGATACTCATAAATCTTCTATTATCTCTAAATAACATTGTCCTTGTTTTACCATTGAGAAGTTCAGGTACTTCTCAATATAATGTATTTGGCTTTTTTTCCTGGCAACGATTTTACATAGGTTAAACATTTCTAAAAAATAAAATCCTTTACCTCATCCTTATTTTTTGTCTCACATTAGAAATTTTGTAATTTCACATTTAATTCGGTGTTAGTTTTGACTTTGAGCTAATCCATGTGATGATCTGATTTTACACAAACAACAAAAAGTAAAATCCCAAATTGATATCATGTTGTATCCTTGATAATAATCCCTTTGTGTTTTTATAATACTACTGTCTTCATTATATTCAATACCTTTTGACTGAGGAAATTATTCATGATATAAAGATATTGATCTTCTAACCTACAATCCTTCTGTTCTTTTTTCTTTTATAATCCCAACATTTTTCCAACAAATTTTAACATCCTCTCCTTTGTCTCTATTCTCCTAATTCTCTTTGAAGTTATTGAATTTATCTAGATAAAGATGTACTTGCTTTAGAGATTCTTATTAAGTCTTTGTAGAATTTCCTTCTTTATCCCCTACAACATATTGTGCATATATTGTAATACACTATAGGTTTATGTATGTGCAAGAGCGATAGACATTGAAGTGACCAAATATTTCATTAAAGAGTATTTCCTGTTACTTGTTGGAAATTAATAAAAGCACATCTGGTATGGTCTCTCAATCAGGCCCTCTAAGTCAACCTTCCATTAACCTGAGGGTTTCTGATTTCATTTATAGCAAGAACATCAAGATTAATGTGATTGTGTTTCTACAGTAGCATAGCAATTCTTTAGTCAGTAAAAAAGATCTAATATCAAACAGCGACAAGAGTTAAATTAATATGCACAGATAACCTAATTAAAATTGGATGCCAAGAAATTTTGCCCCCAAAAAAACATCTATCATCATCATTAATAACAGTGGATCCACTGGCATGCATTATTAACATATAGAAATGATAGTAAGAATGACTAAGCTGGGCATGATGTCTGGACCACACTAAGCCCAGGAAGTGAAGCTGAAGGAGGATATTTGATTTTTAAGTGTCAAATAGGAGAAGAGGCTTAAAGAATGTTAAAGATGAAAGAAATGGTCTTATCAAGAGGGGTAACATGATATAGTGATTATAGTACAAATCTCAGTGTCAGAAAGTCCTGAATTCAGATCCATTTTCTAAAATCACAATTGTGTGATCAACAAGCAGTTAATTATTTTTGATCGTGGCAAGTTTAAAAGTTAATCAATGACAGTAAGTGCTGATGTGCATTGATAGAATTTTGACACCCAACATTTTCTATAATGATAGAACAGGAATAGAAATTGAGAGTAAAAAAGAACTAACTTTGAGAGCGAAAAAAGGGGAATTTTCAAAAGAGAATTATAAAGAATCTCAAAAGAATTTTTTAAAGTTCTCAAAAACATATAAGCCACAAGTTTTAAAATTTATTAAAATATCAGAAGGCAAAAGTTGGAATGTGGCCAATGGAATTCTGAGAAGAAAAAAGATATACTTTAAGGATATGATAGAAAACTAAAAATAAATGGGATTTAATACATGTCAAAGTATTGAATTTAGAACTTATCACATTAATCAATAGAAAAAGAGAATTCCATAATGATAAAATTTAATAAAATGTGGATGTTTAAAAGCTATTATTTCTTTTGGAGGATGTAGAGAGCTCTCTCACACGCACAATCCAAATTAATTTTTCACTCAACTAGAATTTGTTTTTTTAAAAAATTGTAAATGTTTTTAGTCCCATATTTGCTCCTACCCACTGAGAAGACAAGAAATAGAATAGCCATTATACATATGAAGTTAGGCAAAATATATTTACATATGACCCATGCTGTAGAAAAAAAGTAACAAAAATAAAGTAGAAAATATGCTTCATTTTGTACTGTTCCTTTTTTCCCCTATGACTTAATATCCTTTAATAATTTGATGGTATGATTTTGAATGCATTAATTTTGATGATATTTTTATATTGGCTCAGCCTTACCATGAACAGTTAATATTTATCTAGTTACCCACCATACGATTATTGCTATTTCATTATTGACATAGACATATTTTTCCTGATAAAGCCAGCTCTCCATTTCCATTATAAATTTCACCTGGTCACAGTGTATTATCTGTGTAATGTATGGCTGCCATTACCCTTGCTAATGGTTTATTACAATTCTATATTTTATGATGCTGTTTCTAACATTTTGGCAGAGGTTGAAGATGGCATTAGCTAAAATTTATTTTTATCTTGATTAATCCCTAGCCATTTTGTGGTAAAAAGAAATGTCTAAGTTACTAGAAACAAGTAAAGAACTAAGCAAAATATAATATTTCAGTTAATATATAAGTGTTAGAAGGGGAAGCATAGCAAAGAACAGATCATTTTTTCTTATTAATTCCCTTTGTAACTTGAAAAGGCGACTTTGAAATGTTGGCATGAGTCTGAGCTTTCTGCAGAGTCCATTCTTTTTCTCCGTTTGATGGTATTCTGTTATGTAGTCTTTCAATCTCAGTTCTTGCTGTCTTCACCTCTGATTGCCAAAACTCAAAAAAAAAAAATTTTCCATTTATAAGGTAGCTCCTAATTTTATATAAATTCTCTGGGATAAAATCAAGGCCCTCAGCCATTTGATATACATTTTCTGTCTTCACTGAATTAAGCTCTCTTTGATTGAAAGTCATACTCAAACCTTGCTCTTATTTTGGTTAAAACCAAACTATTTTCTTTATTTTTAATGTATTTTACTTATTATTTTGTTAATTAATCAATTAAAATTAAATATAATATTTATTATATTTTAAATAACAAAGATAGTTACATTAAAGTAGAATTGGCTAACTAATACACTTGTATGAAGACTCAAATGACAAAATGCATGTACAATTTGCTAGGCAAATCTTAAAATGCTATAGAAATGTAAACTTTTAGCATGATATTATCTAGTTTTTTTTCTAAGAAATGCTTTTTCTTTTTAAGTTTTATTTCTGTTTGCTCAGTGACCACATTTGAAAATAAGTCCAACACTTCAATGCATTTTTTCCCTGAACACATATAAGTTTTCTTCTTCCAATAGTACTGACTTACACAGTTAAACATCAGCAGGAAACTTGCAAGATAATTTAGAGTTAAGGACATCTAATGTCCCTTTAGTAAAAAAAAATAAAATAGATTTATCAGAAATTTGAATAATTACGTTTAAAACTACTTTTTTTATTTGAAGAGACTTCCAATGTAGTGATTTCTGAAAGCAACACATTTATAGTATGTAATGTTCTATCTTTTTCTGTCCCCTGCATTGCCCCTATTCCTATTCAGTTTAATTCTTTTGACTAAGTCCAATGCTAAGGAATAAAATCACTGAAAAAGGATTTTTATTTTTCAATGACACATATTACAGTTGTGTACTATAACATAACATTTATCACCCTCATAGTGCATGAGCAATATAATCCATTGAGGAATAATTTAAGCAATTTTAGAGATAATGTTACTTCCTAATAATGATAAGTCATTGATATATTATTGGTGAAATTTCTCCATATGCTTAAACTCTTTTGCAAAAAGTAATTTACCTAGATCAAAATTTTATTAATTTTTCTTTCTTTTTTATTAAAGATTTTTATTGTCAAAACATATGTATAGATAATTTTCAACATTCACCCTTGCAAAACCTTGTGTTTCCAGATTTTTTGCCTCCTTTTCCCCCACCCTTTCCCCTAGACAGCAGACAATTCAATAGATATTAATCATGGGCAATTCTTCTATGTATATTTCCACAATTATGGTGCTGCACAAGAAAAATTAGTAGGTCAAAATTTTAGAAGAGAAATAGTATGCCTTTAAGGTCAAGCTAATATTTTGTGTTTCTTCCCACTAACTCCAGAGCTTCTTGAGCTAACACATTCATATAGAAGCAAACCACTGAGAAATTTGATGGAATAAAGAAAACACTTGTGCCTTAAAACATTTCTACATGGTCATTTCAATAAATTGAACTAGATTAAAATGAATATTATGCCCAAATAAATACTCACACTGAGTCCTATCTTCTGGTGTTGAAAGCTTTGTCAATAACTGAGTTCCTGAACACATATCATTGCTTCTATTAGGAAAACAAAATGTTCTGCCTACAGCTAAACAATTAAATAAATTTTTCCCATTTAGAAATGTTTGATATTCAATCACTTGTATGAAGAATACAAAAGACTTCTTAAAACCTTATACATTTTTATACCAACTTGAACAACACAATTAACTACATGATTTATGAAGCTGATAACAGAAGCTCTTATGGAAATAAATTCCAAATGAGTATGCAATGATAGCTCTATGCAAGATTATGCTCCAATGCAAATCATCAAAGGAAACTTAATTAACAGTGGTACCCTTTCTTAGACTTGCCTGAAAGGATAATTTGGTTGTTTATCACTTTAGATGCCATAACCCCAAAATGAGCATTTCTGCAGAAGCCAATTAAGCTCATTTACCACTTAGTAATGCTTTATCTTGGAAATATTTCTAATGCACATGTCAATTGTCAAGTGATCAATCAATATTTGGTTGTAGTAGCTGATCTGTTCCATTCTAATAGTCAGCTGTCACTCTTTGTCATATGTCAATACTAGGGTCACTCAATATTTAGATGATGGTTTATACTCTGAAGCATATTGGTGGCTTTCTTGTGCAATCCTTTCAGCACTTTCTATTATAGTTTCTGTTAGCATAATGGCTTTCTTTTTATTAAATTCATGCAGTCATTTCAGTTAGAGGCTATGTAGAAATTTTAATGAATAGTTTTCCCAAAATATTTGTTAAGTGGCTACATATCGCTGTTTCCTATTCCCCTTGGGCAATAATGATTTAAGCTACTTGTTGGTGCTGATGGTCATTAAGTCTCCATTTTATTAACTTAATATAGAATGTGGCAATTAACTGAGCATCTTCTTCACTGGTCTTCATTTGGATACAGTAGATAATGTTTTTTTTTTAATTCCAATTAAAATAGTTTTCTCTTAAGAGTTTTACTAATCTGCTCAGGAAAGTCAGGTAACATATTAGATCTACCTTTCTTATATCTTTGCAAAAATACCCCACTCTGCTGCACAACAAATATATTTCCTATCCTTAGCTATTCCCTTACCAAGTACAGAAAGATCTGTACTTACCTTATCCACAAATTATGTTATTACTTTAGAATTTAAAATGGAAGGAAATATGAGTACAATACTAGACTTTGTGGCAATAAAATAGAAATATTGCATAGTCAGGGATTCTAGGTAGGAAACTGCCTAGTTAACCCTAAGAATCTGGTAGTTCAGGGAAAGTTCCTGACACTGAAGGAACAGAGAGTTAACAGAGAAGACATTACCTATGTCAAGTTAAACAGGCTAAGAAAACTTCAGAACCTAGCCCGAGTGAGATATTGTGCAGGAACAATAGTCTAGGTGGTAGATAGTAAATCTCCTTTGTTAATGACCTAAGAATTGAGCCTTAAGTTGTTCCAAAGTAGGCAGGGAAGACCTAATTTTTTTTTTAATTGTTCAAAGAATAAACAACACTTCTAACACAGAAGGGCAGTATTTTTGAGGATAAATATCTCATTTCCTTTTTTTTTTTCCTTTGAAGGCAGAAAGAAAACTGGGATTTGGGCCTGTGATAATTTCATTCAGTCTTCTGGCTTTACTAGATTATTATATATTATTTAGGAGGTAAACCTAGTAGCCCGAGAACCACCCTGGACACTTACGATGATTCTATAGGGATGAACAAAATATATTTATAGCAATATACCTTCCACAAACAGGAGGAAAGTAATAGAATCCCAATGAGAATGAAATTTTAGAGGCAGAGAAGCATAACATTTGTGAATGGTCTTTAGAGAAATAAATTAAAGAGAGATGGGGAGTGGGTAGGACAGAATTAAATCTAATAAGAAAGGTATGTAGAAGAAATCAAGTTGTAGAAATGTCTTCCCCATATACTATCCCTCATGAATATTTAATAAATCCTATTGGGCACCTAGTAGGAACTCAATTTTTGTTTGCTAAAAGAATGATTGATTATGAAGGGAAGGATAGTGTACCAGAACACAGAACTAATATAGTCCTTAATATCTTCTTCTGCCATATATAAAATAATGTTTTCTCAAGAAAATTTATGAAATATTAATCTTTTCTGAAGCTAAAGAAATGTCTTAAGCAAATTTTATGCCCAGATTTACACAAAGAATGAATTGTGGTTCCTGCTTTACTAAGGGATTTGCCAGAGTATTCCTTTTAAATATCAAACAGCATTTAAAATAATATTTGATTCAACGCCCACAAAAGAGAGACATATTATATACCACTTCTATCAGAAAATATCTTCCACTGACTTTTAACTCTGAAAATTCATCATAGCATACCATTGACCCTGAATCTCTTGAAAATCAAGCCTAGAGAAGAGCAGGTTTTAGTCATTTCTATAAAGGTGAAATCTGGCTCAAGCAGTACCTCCCAGGCAGTATGAGGAAAATTTGTGGGGGGTTATCACTAATAGTTGGGTGATCAAAGAACATATTCTTTGAATAACTGAGTTATATGATATGGAAGGAGAGATTATGAAACCATTGCTCGTACATGGCTCTCATTTGAATCGGTAGTGACAGTTTCAGGGTCATATGTATGGAGAGGGTAAGAAGGAATTCTCTTGCATGACTCAAATATCCCCATTTCTCCCCTTCCCACCCTAAACACATACATACAGCCTCCTTATAGTTTAATGTGGTTTTTGTATTGTATTAAGTTAAATTTAGAAAGATGAAGGGAATTGCTTATGATCCCAGGTACCATGTGTAAGATGTAAGGTGTGAACTGAGGTCTACCTGACTCCAAAAGGTATACAATAAAAACAATGTACTTTAACAAACCATTTATAACTATAAATAGCATTGCTCATCCAGGGAACAGTGCGTTCACATATTAAAGGAAGTTGTCTAAAATTGAACACATCACCTTTATCCCCAAATTAATCCATAATTCTAATTTCCATATGGCACTTTAAGGAAGGACATCATTTTCCAGTAATCCAAGTCACAAAATAGGAATCCCTCCTTTTGCACTTTAATTCATTCCCCATGTGTGATTACTTTCTAAATCTTCTTGATTTATCTCCATAACTCTCACAAGTTTGTCATAAATGCTTATTAATTAATTGGTTTAAGTTAGCCTTCTCTCCATTGGCGATCTCATTAATAATGAAGCCAAAAGATGCCAAATTGTTGCTAAATAGAATCCACCCCCATTCTCCTCAAACAAATCAATGTGGTAGCTGCTTGGATTCATTCTTCAACTAAAGCAAATGTGTTGTTTTGTTTTGTTTTATGTGGGAAAATAAGGCCATCCCCAGTCCTCCTCATCTATATTTTCTCACCAGAACCAAATGATTGAGAAGGAAAGAGTGAGAATGGTGATTTTGCACAGCCCAGACCCCCTTAAATCCAATTCACTTGAAAGTAATGACATTATCATCCTGATGTCATGGTCCTTTACAAGAGCAAAGGACAAACAACAATCTATGAGTTGTAGGAGTTGCTATAATGGGGTCTAGTTCCTTCCTTCCCTCTTTTATTCCCATCTTTTTTCTCTTACCCTCTGCTTTGCCCAAATGATTATACATTTTGGTTGCTGAAACCTCACAAGTTATCTTGAGATTTATGGGCTAGATGTCTTTTTAATGATCAAATCCCTCCAGTTTTCTTTGATGGGCCAACAATAAATCCTATGCTATGCCTTACTGGGTCATTTTGGGGGACTTTAATGGCTCAGAATGAATGAAGATAGCAACTTTTTTCTGACATTCTTCCCCAAAAAAGGATTGATTTTTTTTCCTAGGTAGAAGTTAGTCTTTGTCTCATTTCTTAGCTACTTTTAATCACTGATTGAGCATTGTCTCAGATAAACTGAGACCACTTCTTAAAAAGGCCAAGATCTCTTGTTGCATCTCAAATCATTTTCAGTTCTCCTTATCTAAGTCTTACCACTGGACCCAGATGGCTCTGGAGGAAAGAGTGAGTTTGGTGACTTTGCACAGCCCATCCTCACTTAAATCCAATTGACTTGCATGTCTGTCTTCAAGAAACAAAGGACAAATAACAAGGACAGAAAAGGCAACAAAAAAAGTAATCTTACTTTGCAAATTTCATGATGGAAATAAGCTGACACCCTACCAAAGAGATAATTGTGATTTATAAGCCAGTTTCCTTTTCAATGGAGGAAGTAATCCTCCCATACTGTACATATATAAAGCATTTATAATTGAAGGTTTTTAGAAGCTTTGATTCTTTATATTCTGCCTCTTCCCCAGTTTCTGGTCAAAAACTTTACTTTTGATTATCAAATTGGCCAGGATTCTGAATAGCCCTAATTCATAATGGCTAAGATCCAGATAACACTTCTGGTGTACCAGGCACTATGCTTTACAAGTATTACCTTATTTGATCCTCACAACAAGCCCAGAAAGTAGGTATTGTGATTATGCCCATTTTATATATGTGAAAAATGAGGCACACAATATATGTGACTTGTCAAGGATGACAGAAAAGGATGCTGAGACTGAGGGATATGAAATGAGTAACTGAAGATTGCTCAGTGATAGAGTCAATATTTGCACTCAAGTTCCATGACTCCGCAGCTAATTTTTTATAACCAGACCTAAAATTTACCTTTTATATGCAAAAAGATTAAAAACATTTTCAAGAATTTGTGGGAAGAGGCAGCAGTTCTTTTATTCCTCTTCTTTCCTCCTAGGAAATCACAGAAGCAAAAAACAAGACAATGAGATGTATTGTTGACACTCTTCAAACCTAATTGTCTAGACAAGCCCTTTGGAATGTAAAAGCACTTGTGAGCTTCTGAGATAAACTTAATGTAATTTTATCTGAATAGTTTCAGAGAACATACTTTAGAATGGCCTTTGAGAACTCTTAAGACAGATGAACTACAGAGCTAGGAAGAAGTATGGTTGAATAAAATCATTTCAGGTGTAAACAACCCCTTTCCTGTTTTGATAGTTTTAATATCTGATATCCCTATGACTAAATTGACAGGTTTTTTTTAAAATGTTTTATATGTTTCCCTTCATTACTTAAAGACCTTCTGAAAGGGTTATGTTGACCATGTGGTCCTGCTTTAATTTTGGTTCCATTAGTTGAATCAATCAGTCAACAAACATTTATCAAACACCTACATACTCCAGACACTATCGTAGGTGAGGGGATGCTAAAGCAACAATAAAATTGTCTCTGCATATAACAAAATTAGACTCTACAAGTGGAGTCAACCTTTAATGTTTTCAGATCAAATTGCTATGAAGAATTATCGTTGGAATTATGCTGAGAAAGTAAAATCAATTGCCAGGTCAATGATACTAATTTCTTGTGATGGCTAAGATAAGTAAAACAAGTTATTTATTAAATAAATGTTAAAAAAAAAACAACTTAGATTCCAAATTATGGTACTTTGCCATTAGGGGAAAAAAAGATGTCTCTAACATGTCTAGAAAAATATAATAATGCCAAAGGGAGATGGGCTCATTCCATATGGCATTCATTTAGATGAAAAAACTCTCACATTTAACCTGGAGGAGAAAAAACATTCGATAAGCTGTCAAATAAATAGTGGATTAAGCTTGTTCTTCTTTGCCTCCAAAAGACTAGAATTAAGAGGAGTAAGGTAATGTTAAGTGCAAATTAGGTTTGCTATATTAAAAAAAATACAATGTAAGGAAAACAAACAGAGATTATATCTGGGATTTAAGGATAACTATAGATGAAGAAAAAACAAATGTAGATGTATGCACTTTCCCTTAAACATATAATGTTGAAGAGTTGATTGCCTTTATACTAAGATTAAAAAAAAAAACAAAACTAAAAATGGGTAGCCTGAAAATTCCCTTCTTTGAAAATCATAAAGGTTGGATAACTATTTTGGGGGCAGGAAGGTGGGTGAGGAAGTGGTAAACGAGATTGTTGACCAGCTATAGATTAGATTAGAACGGCATTGAGTTTCTTGTATTATGAAATTCCAATACTGCTTAATGTCCCTGAATTTAACTTGTACTTTATCCACCTTTCATAGTATTACTAAATGAATACTTTTAAATAATAAGTCTGAACTCATAATTCCCCCTTCAGAAAACTTTTGTGACTTCCTTTTTCTTCTAGTATTTAAAAAAAAAATTCTTCTGCCATTTAAAATCCTTTGCTATCTGAACCCACACCCATGGGTTAATTCCACATGACTCCTCTTCATATGCTCTATATTTCAGCCAAGTGATCCACTGGTTATTCTTCCTTAGCAACACTCCATCTCTATGTCTATAAACAAGCCTCTCCATTTCTAGAATCCCCTCTCTCCTCTTTGCTTCTTGGAACTCCTAGAACTATTGAAAGATTAATTCAAGTGCTGAGACAAGAACATTTCCTGAAACTCCCCATCAGAAATAATTTTATATATTTCATGTTTATGAGCATCTCTACAAAATACAAACTTCTTGACACCAAGAACATTCTGTATGACTACTACCAAGTTTATCAGAGGCATCTATCACACAGTAGTGATTAAATTTCTTTATTGAATTGAATTGCTTGTGATTTTCATTTTCCTCATCCTTGAGAATGATTCATTCTTTCTAAATTGCTTTATTTTGTGAAGTTCAGACTCTAGAACTAAATTTACTTATCTGTAAACTCAATGCCCTTTCAGAAATGATAAAGAATATAGAAATCTACAGTTAGCATGTTAGAACAAGTTTTCTATTAACATGATGTGAAAACTGGAGCTAAAATGGATTTCTCTTTAATAAAAGATCTTTAATATTGTTAACTGGTCTCTTGTTTGCTCTTTAAAACCTCTGGTAAAAATAAAATTTATCAAAAACAAATGAACTAAGTATAATACATACTATTATGAATATTGTATTTTTTGATTAAATCCAAATAAAGATAATTTATTGAAAAATAATTATAAAAGCAGGCATTTATTAAGGCTCTATATAATAGGCATTATGATGGGGGATATGAGTATTAAAAAAATCAAATAATTAGCAACTCTCATAAATGTAAAAACTGAAAAATCATGTTTCATAGAAAAAATAACATTTTAAAACACAATATAAATCAAAGCATAACAGCCCCACAAAATATTATGCACCTCTATGACATAGTAAAGAAAATAATTCCTATGAATAGAATGTAAAGTAATAAACTAAGATTTGCTAGTAAGATTTATGCTATATAGGATTGCAGTACATCACTTTAGGGAATTTGTTTTTTTTTTTTTTAAACTAAATTTGATATCACTATGTTGCAAATATATTACAATGCATATTCTAATATGCAAGATAATTATCCTTTTTCTCCTAAGGTTTTTTGAAAATGTATTCAGCAGAACACAAATTTACTTATAGTAAATTTAATGTGATTGATTGCTTCTTTGGAATTGAATACTGGGCATGTGGGGAATTGTTGTCAGCATAACTAATTTAAATACATTTTAGACACTGTCCACAGTCAACTGTCCACTGGGTAAATCCCTTATGAATTTGAAAAGAAATTCTTATTAGTTGAAAGAAAAGAAGACATAGAATAGTTGTTTCTTTGAAGTGACTTTTCTTCTTAAAAGTTCAGCTATATAATATCCACTGAAAAACCTTGTTTTTATATATTTAACAGTAAATATTATAATTTAAACATATTTTATATATGAAAGTATTCTTATAAGGGATTAGAAATCAATGCTAAAGAAACCCAACTTTTCCAAAGGTATATGGGTATATGTTATACATACATACATATACATAGATACACACATGTATTATCTTTTTATTTATATTGAATTGAAAGAAAACATAATAAGTAGAACAAAGAGGGAAGGCTTTGAGCATATTTAGGAATGTTTAAAAATCATGCAGGTCTTTCAACAATCACAAGTTTTTCCTTGAAACAATGATGATAACTTTTTTTGTGTGTGTTGTGCATTTTGTAAAGATTCTACATTCTTCCAATAATAATAATAAAAGCTCCCAAGAATCAGGATTTTGTGTGACCCAAGAGGCACCTCAAAACTGGGTGTCCCTTTCCCACCAATTACTACAGTGTCCTTGAGGGAGATTCGGTTCAAATATACAGAGATGTAATAGGGAGGCATAAGGTACCCATGTTCCCGGAACTACTCACAAATTTGGACCGAAAGCCTTGGGATTCCTTCAGACCTTTGCGCTTTGACATCTAATAAGTCTACACCAGACATTACCTACTAGAAGGAATCATTCCCTTTCTGGTCCTCTCTACTCCTTTTGGACTTCCAAAGCAGCATAAAATGGAGGAGCTGTGAAGCTACTGAGATCTTTTCCTTTGGTTAGATTTGAGGGGAACAGCATATTCTTTCAGTGAAAAGCAATTCCCTTAAATCTGGGATTTCTTAAGTTATTCAATTATTTTGTTTATTTTCCTTAAGTTCTAGAAAGTCATAAAAGGCAATGAAAAAAAAAAAAAACCCTTAAAGAATTCCTTCTTTCCAGTTGTAGACTATGCTATAGAGCAAAGTACTTTCCCTGCCATTAGATTTGGCTTCTTCCAAATAACTATCAGCTTCAGAACTTTCCAGTTCCTCCAGTCAGGAAAGGACCCCATATCAATTGTGGTACCTGTGTGTCTCAAAGCTGATTTACCTGAATTTGGCTCAAAACAGTTACTATTAAGTTCCCCTATCTCAATTCTATTTCTCTGACATATTGATATCTGGATTCAGCCTTAGAATTCTGTATTTAATGTAATTTTCTGACCTAGTTTCGCTTTATTTTTTCTAACAATTTAAACTTCCTAATATGTAGTGAACTATCTCTTTTGTAAATTGGGAAACCACAAACTCTTATTTTGTCAAATAGGGCATAATAATACGGCATATAATACCAAAATAGTTTTTAATTCAGTTATTCAGCCTTAACCTACAAGAATTACATGTAAATTATTGTTTTTCAGTTGTTTAATTCCTATCCAACTCTTTCTGACTGTATATGGAGTCTTTCTTGGGAAAGATACTGAAAAGATTTGATATTTTCTTCTCCAGATCTTTTTAAAAATGAGAAAACTGAGGTAAATAGACTAAGTGATTTACCTGGGGTCACATTGCTAGCAAGTGTTTTAGGCTTCATTTGAACTCAGATCTTCCTGCTTTCCAGGTTTTCACCGCTCAGTTATACCATATATAAATTAAGTAATGTGAAAATATGCAAAACAACCATCTTTAAAATCACTGTTTATTGTTTCTGAGAGACTGTTTTTTACTCAGGTCTTCCCCTGTCTCTTTCTTAAGCACGTTTCTCTGAAGGATTACATTTTTCCTAAAATCTCAAATTACCTGTGTGGTTTTTTTTTTACAAGCTACTTTACTATGTATGTATTTCTTATACCTTTTCCTAATGATTCAGTAATGAAAATGTTCACATAAACAAGAACTAACAACCTGCAGTTAAGCTACTGAAGCATAAAATTCCACTAAGACTCTTGAAATACATTATATATATATATATACACACACACACACACACACACACACACACATATATATATATATATATATATATATATAAAATATTGCTACCATTTAAATCTTGAATATAGCTGCGCTTATATTTTTAAAAATTACAAAATCTTTGTTTATTTTGGGCTGTATTCCTCATTTCTTTGTCCTCTAGAATATTATATTCCAACCCTCCAATCCTTTAAAGTAGAAGGTGCCTAATCTTGTGTTATGCTGACTGTAGTTCCATGATACATGAATTGATTGTTTCTGCCTCCTTACAGTATTTTCTCCTTATCTGTGAACTCTGGAATTTGGCCATACTATTCCTGGCAGTTTTCATTTTAGGATCTCTTTCACCAGTTGATTGGTAAATTCTTTCAATTTATATTTGTTTCTCTAGAATGTCAAGTTTCTAGATTATCAGGGCAGTTTTTCTTGACTATTCCTTAAAAGATGATGTCCAGACTTTTTCTTTTTCTCTTTTTTATCTGGGGATTCAGGTGGCCCAATACATTTTAATTCATTCTCTTGGATTTATTTTTTTCCAATGAGCTATTTAACATTGTCTTCTATTTTTAAATCTTTTGGTTTTCTTTTGTTGTTTCTTTATGTCTCAAAGTCATTAGCTTCCATTTGCTCAATTATAATTTTTAAGGAATTACTTTCTTAAATGAGCTTTTGTAACCCCCTTTCCATTTGGCAAATTCGTTTTAAGACATTCTTCTCTTCATTGGGTTTTTATACTTCCTTTACCATTTCATCTAGTTGCTTTTTAAGATTTTTTTTTCAATTTTTCTTTCTCTGTGCATGTATTTTCTTTCCCAAGATGTTGACTTTTTTCATAATTTTCTTGCATAACTCTCATTTTTCTCCCCAATTTCTCTTCTACCTCTTTTAATTGATTTTCAAAAAAAATTGAGTTCTTTCATGGTAGAGACCAATTCATAATTTTCTTGGAGTCTTTGGATATAGGTGCTTTGATTTTCTCATCTTATTCTGAGTATGTATTTGATCTCCCTTGTCACCATAGTAATTCCCTATGGTCAGCTGGTATGATTTGAAGAGAACTCTGTTTACTATTCTATTGACTTGTGAGTAACTATAAATGCTTTCTTCTACTGTGGAATCCTAAGGAAGTTCCCTACTCCACAGTGTCCAAAAGCTCTGGTACATTAGTGCACCTCCTCGCCCTGGGATTGTCATCTAGGATTGTGACTCAGCTCTGAGTATGACTAAAGCAACAGAGTCTTGCTTCCATGTGAGCAAAGATACCTGTTATAATTCCCTTTTGAATCTTACATCATCTATGGTCTAAGAGTTCCAGAAGCAGCTGCAGCTGCTGCTGATTAAGTGGCTCCCAAGTCCTGCTACTTGTTTGCTGGGGTTGGGATGTGCTGGTATAACCTTGCACTGGACTGAGCTCTACTCTGGTGCAATAGACCTTTCCTATAGATTGTCCAAGCTGTCTTGGGCTGGGACATTGTTTCATCCTTTTTTGAGGTTCTACTGCTATAAACTGCTTTAGAGTCATTATTTGGGTACAGATGTCATATTAGCCCCTGCATTTACTTTATCATCTTGGCTCCACTTCTATTATTAGTTTTTTAATAACTTTTTTTTATTTCCAGTGGTTATTTGAGGACCAATGTCTTAATCTTCCCATGAAAAAAATTTCCATCATTTAATAATTATCTGTTAAGCACAATCTACTAGATTGCCCCTTCTTTGAGTGCAGAAGCCATTTTTTCAACTCTAGTATCTAGAAAAGTTATAGAACATAGTACTTCTTGACTAAACATTTGTTTACCTGGATTTGTTTAGTTAAATATCAATTTACAGAGATATATAAAATAACACAAACATTCCTGAAGGCTCATATACAATGGTCCCTCAGTACCTGCCATTAATTGGTTTCAGAAGGCACAAGTGGCAAAAATGAAAAGTACAGAACAAAATTTTCCCATAAAAATTATATCTAATCTGCAGTCTAGTCATCTCTCCTTACCCAATCCCCCAAAGGAAGAAGTGGAGTTTCTAGGAATGGAGAAAAAATATAGCCTGGCAAGGCTCTTCCATTATTGACCCAATTCATTTTCTGAGAGAATTGTGACCTTTATATCTCCCCCAATCCCAAACTATCCAAACTTCCTTGGGGGTAGGGGTTCTGGGAGGTAGAGGTGAAAACTATGGGCCTGCACCCTCTGCCTTGCTGCCTGCCACCAACCTTGTTCCTGTTGAGTATACAGGATCCTCCATGATCCTTCCAGTAGTACCATTTCAGGACCCAGAAGACTATGTGGTACAACCACATCATCCTGCATGAACTGCTCCATGACCAACCCCCTGAGATACACAACCTCATCATCATGGATTCCAACCTAACAGTCCCGCCCACCATCTTCACTGGGGAGGAGGAGCTTCCAATGGCCAAGGAGTGATAGTGGAGTTTGGGTAGTTTGTCTAGCCAAACTCACATCCCTATTGCTCAACCAAGATAACAAGCAAGTGCAAAGATTGCCAAGCTATCAAAAGTTTTGAAGCATTTTTTTCTCATCAAAATGTTTCCAACAAGTTTTGAAGCAGACAAATGCTAAAGTATCACTTTCTCCTTTCTTTTTTCAATATTTTCTTTTAAATATGAACATAATATAAACACAAATATTTCAGAGAAAATGAGAAATTTACGAGAAACCTAGCATTATATATGTATAGGTGTACATATGCATGCATGTGTGTATAGGTGTATACACCTACACCTATACACACATACATACACAAAATTTAACAGTGGCAACAAATTTATTCCTTGTAACCATTAAGCATTTTTATTCCTTTCCTTTTGCTTCCTTTTTTATGAATGTTTTATTGCTGGTCTTTTCCTGGGAGAAGGCATCTATTACAACTCAATAAATATTTTGAAGAAAAATACATATTACTTTAGGTTTGAGATACTAAACTATCTCCGATTCCATTTTAGCACATACTTGCATCCTTTTGGTACTTCAGCAATTTGCCCAGGACATTTCATGTGAAAGAATTTTCTAAGAATTGTAACTGTTCCGAGAAGAGAAATGATATTGCAATGCACTATTACTTATGGGAATGCTTTCTAATTATGGGAGAGTGGGTTCTAATTTAAGAACTTATGGGAAGCCTGAAGCCAGAGCAAATAATGAAGATTATTGAATATCATTCTAAGGCCAGGTCAATGTGATTATGGTAAATTGATTAGCTTGATTGCTAAAAAAGTGATCCAGCATAGTTCAATTCATCTATCATGTGGATAAGGTATGTATTTGTGTGGATAAAGTGTACTAGAATCAATAGCATTATTAATTATATTCTTAAAATTGATAGCAGAAGATGAATTTGACCAAACTTTGGGGTCTATAGATAAATAAATAAAGATCTAGATTGATATAAAGATATAGCTAGATACTAGGGAGAGAAAGCCATGTGTTGTGTATGAGGGCAGGTTACTCAAGAAATTGTGTATGAGGAAATAGTACTAAAATTAAGTGAGGAACAATGGTTCAGAATTCTACCTTTCAATTTCAATTATGCCATTAAAAAATTCTCTGACCTAATTTCCTCATCAGTTACAAAATACAGTAGAGAGTCTACTTCACAGGGTTGCTATAAGGTTTGGGGGGGGAAAGTAAATGTTGAGATGATAAATTTAAAACTAAATAGAACCATGGAAGTCCTGGAGTACAAATTACTGATTTTACAGATTTGGAAACTGGGTACCATTAAACTGAGATCTAGTGAAGCTGGAATTATTTTCATCTGTTTTTATTACCATCCCTAACAATTAATTAAAAAACATTCATAATGCTGACTGATACAGGTTTTTGATTGTCCATGACCAAGCAAGTAATAAGTATGGACATTTGAAACCATAATCTTCATCTCCAAATCTAGCATTTATTAGAGAAAAATCAACCTCAAAAAAAAAAAAAAAACATAGCCACTATCCATTTAGAGAACATTAAATACATCCAAATAAATAGATTTTTAAAAATATTCTAGAGCTTGCTAAATACTGTGAGTTATAGTTGATTTAAATTTAAATGCTATTCACTGTTATCAAAGACCTTATAATTTTGTCAAAAAGAAGAGAAACAGATACAAATGACTAAAATACAAAATAGAAAATGTTAGGGAAGTAAGAAGGGCATGCTATGAAAAATAGTCTTGCCTACTGGGACTTCATTCATATGAAGTAATAAATGGAAGAAGAGAAATATGAGGAACAGTTTAAATATCATTTCCTGTTAATTATGCTATTTTATAAGAGCCCTGACCAAAAACCATAAACTCCAAATAAGATAAACATCAACATTACATTTTATCTGCCACTTATTAAAATGTCAAAGTGAGAAATATATATTAAAAACCACTTGAAAAATAATAATAGTTGAATGAAATAAAGTCTATATATTATAAAATTTAAATTTATCCCCAGTGCCTCATTAAGCATCAGAGAATAGTACTATGGGGCAGGGAGGGAAAGTATATAAATTAAGAATTATTTTTCCACACTATGGCAATTGTCTTTGATTTATATATAAAATGATCAAAAACTCATTTCATTTCAAATCAATCATTTTATTTTTTTTTTTACAGTAACATTCCAATCAACTGCCTCCAATCAGTGCTCTATAATTATGCAAAGGACTCTATCTTCTCTACATAACAATGTGCATTTGTACTTCTCTGAATTTTCTCATGTGTCTCCAGACATCACCAGAATACATGATGACTGCTATTTATCTTCCATTCTTGAAGAAGCTGACATGAGGAAAGTGATGACATGACCTACAAGTGACTTGGATTTAAATGAAGGATGGTTGTACAAGGTCATCAGCCTCACATTTTCCTCCACAGCCCTCTGAGTCAATTGGCAAGATAGAGATCAGAACAACAACTAGAGATGGCCATGGATACAATTGAAGACCTTGAAAATATTAAGATAAGTTCTTTACCCCATTTTGCCACCCCTTTTCTTTTATTTCAATATAATCCTTTTTCACCCCTTAATTTCTTTTTATATCATTTTGGCTGTTTGCAGTATCTTCTATTTGGTCTGCTAATTTTGGAATTTAGCTACAATAATTCCATTGAATTTTCCTTGATGATTCCTCAAGAGGTGTTGTCCAAGCTCTTTCTGCCGCCCTCCCCCCCATGGATTTCAGGAAGCCCACTAATTCTTAAATTCTCTCTCCTGAATCTATTTTTCAAGTCAGTTGTTTTTCCAATAAGGCATTTTACATGTTCATTTTTTCCCCCATTTTTTGATTGTCTTATTGAATCATTCACTTCCATTTGTACAATTCTATTTTTAATGAGTATTTTTTTGGGGGGGTTAGCTTTTTTTAACCGCCTCTTCCATTTGTCCATTTGTATGATTTTTTAAAAATTTTAATAGCCTTTTATTTACAGGTTATATGTATGGGTAACTTTACAGCATTGACAATTGCCAAACCTCTTGTTCCAATTTTTCCCTTTCTTCCGCCCACCGCCTCCCCCAGATGTCAGGATGACCAGTAGATGTTAAATTATTAAAATATAAATTAGGTACACAATAAGTATACATGACCAAAACAATATTTTGCTGTACAAAAAGAATCGGACTCTGAAATGTTGTACAATTAGCCTGTGAAGGAAATCAAAAAGTGCAGGTGGGCAAAAATATAGGGATTGGGAATTCTGTGTAATGGTTTTTAGTCATCTCTCAGAGTTCTTTCACTGGGTGTAGCTGGTTCAGTTCATTATTGCTCCATTGGAACTGATTTGGTTGATCTCATTGCTGAGGATGGCCAGGTCCATCAGAATTGGTCATCATATGGTATTGTTGTTGAAGTATATAATGATCTCCTGACCAATTGTATGTTGAAAGAAGTTGTTCTGTTTGGTGGATTTTCTCCCATTTTTCCAAATTCTCCAAATTTCTCCAAGACATATAATAAATTGGATTTAAGTGATGGAGGGCTGTGCAAAGTCACCTGCACATGATTGACACACTGAATTGAAGAGCATACATGTGTTTTCAAGTCTACTGAATAGATGAGTTCAAATTAACTTATTAAGAAAAAAATATTTTTAAGGAGTGTTTTCTTTAATTCTGTGCTTTTTCGTGTTACTGCCCTTTTATTTTGGACAATTCTTACACATATCTGTCATTTCTTTTCCCAATTTTTCTTCTGTCTCTCTTACTCTATTTTAAAAATCCTTTTAAAGCTCTTCCAAAAGAATCCCTTGAGTTTCAGACCAGTTAATATCCCACTTTGAGATTTCATATGTAGGCATTTTGCCTTTGCTATACTTTTCTGGATTTGTATTCTGATATTCCCTCTTACTATAATAATTTTCTATGATCAGGTCTATTTTTGGTTTTTTTGCTCATTTTAAGAAGTTGAATTCTGCTTCTAGGGCACAGGATACATTATGCCCTATGGATATTTTGAAGGGAGACGCTGGCTGTTAACTGTTTTACACTCTTATCTGTGGTGCTGCTGAGTTCACCACTGTGGTAGATTGGCCTGACCTTGTGTCCCCTATAATGCTAGAATTTGGGGGCTCTCAATTTGCCTCATATTCTAGCATTGGAAGTCCCAGAGTTGAACTACTGGCCCTTGAGTAAGGATGAGGAGACCATCACTTCTAGTCTGTACTTTGGCTAAAAGGCTTCCACTAAATTTCGAGCAGTAAGCTTGTACTAGTTCCCATTCCCCCTTGCCCAAATGAGGCAGACCTTTCTTGAAATCCTTTCAAGATATCATAAACTGGAAAATTGTTTCACTTATAATGTTTATGGATTCTGTCATTCCAGAATCCATTAAAAGGCCTGATCTATCACTGATTCTGGAGGAAACTGAGGAAAGGTCAGACAATGTTCTGGCATCTTGGCGCAACAATAAGCTGATATTTAATGGGTTTAAGTTTGACTCTGACAAGGTTCAATCAATGATTAAAGTTGGGTAAAAAGTAAGTCAGAGAATGACTTTTTATCTAGTCCTATCAATAGGTAGGTAAATAGAGATATAGATATGTGTATATAAGTATGTATCTCTGAGAAGGGAAGATCTCAGGGTTTCTGCTCAAAACAGAAATAATTGCTGTTTACATTCACTCTGAGCCAATCAGGACTCAAACAATGACCAAGTAGGACACGGTATAGAATCTATTATTGGTCAATCAGTGAAAACCAGAGTGATTTGGGTTTAAGGCAAGTTCCTAACCTGTCAACATTTAAATTTCAGGAAGCAAAATTTATATTCCTTTGGGTAGAGAACCTACAAGTAAGAGTATGTTATTTTATGTGGATGAAGAAGAGAGGGAAAAGGGAAAAAAAACTGTGTTGTTCAACTGGCCTGTTGCAGTTAGATAGCTCCTACTCACAGATTATTGCTTATTCTTTGTACTTGAAGAGGACCATGACATTAGGGAGATGGTGCCAGACTTGCAATATTTTGGATTTAAGTGAGGGAGTACTGTGCTAAGTCATCCACACATGCCAGATACACTGAATTGGCGCACACACTGTGCTGTTAAGTAAGTCTACAGGAGGGTGTAGATGAGTTCGAATTAACTTGTTAAGAAAAAAATGCTTGGGAAAATTCTGCATCCAAGCCTTAAAGCAATATTTCTTATTTTATTAAAAATAAATTACCCATTAATTAGGGCAAGATTGATCTTAGTCTAACATTTCAGAGTCCTGAAAAAGGAAAAGCAATCAGGATACATAAAACTGATTACATTATATTGGAGACCTCGATAAAACTTCACAAGAAACAGAGTTGGAAAGGGATATTTATCAGCCTTGCAAAGGTTTAAGTTTTGAGATTAATTAACTCAGTTCTTAAATTTTGTTTCTAATTATCTTAAAGGCACTCTGCCAAATGTCAAAAACTTTACAAGGGAAAAAGAAAGGTGACCAGTTAAAAAAAATAAAAATATGAGCAATAAAAGTTGACAGTTTCTGCAAGGCAGCATTTCCCAAAGTATATTCCTCTGGGTATGGACCTAAGATAGGTTAGGAGGATTGAAGTTAACCTTAAAATAATTTAAGAGTAAGCTATCTAGGACATTCCTTGAAGGTAGCCAAATAGGACGTCAAGTGTTTTGTTAGATCTACAAGCAGTTTTATTTTACATTAAAGAGAGGGGGATTTAGGAATTTGACCTAATTTCTTTTAAACAAGGACTCTCTGTGTAAAATATTAGGGAAGGCTTTGTTCAAGTAAACTCAAGGACATTAGCAAAATTACATTCTTTTCTGGTTTTGCTTGCAGGGTCAATAGATGAACTATCCTAAATGACCCATTCCTCATAAAATGCCCTTTTAATTTGCTGATTTTGCTCCCAAGACATACAGCTTTGCTGATGTACTGATCACTGAGTTCTGTTTGGATAATTATTGCAGAATTATTTCCCTGAGTTGCCAAGCAGGTCAGAAGGGAACAAACTTGTAGAGTTTAATGCCTAAAGGAAGGGCACTGGTAAATATTTTCAAATTAATGTAGTAGGCAGAATCTCAAAGGCATGGGGACCCTAGACAGACACTACATTAAAAACATTGTTTACTTTTAAATAAATACTTTATGCTCCTTATTGATTTGCCCTCATGTAGCATGAGGATGATGTTAACAAAATAGAATAGGGATCTGGAAATCAGGTTTCTTATAAACTCTCCTTCCCAAGAAATGAAATTCATCAAAGTGAAAAGTTTGGGCCAAAAATTAAAGCTTTCAATTACAACATCTTTGTTTTATGTTGTACCTTTTACCATTAGTCTGAGTGTCTTTTATGGGTTATTTTTTAACCAAATAGTGAAAGTCTATGTTAGAGAAAAAGTTCTGTTTGCAGTACTGTACCAGTATTACAAAGGAGATTGTTGGATCATTGTACTGAAATCTGTATGCTTGAATATCTTCATCTATGGGAAGCAATTTGAGGAAGTAAGTAGCAGAATTCATATCAAGGAAGACCTGGGTTCAAGTCCATCTATGACAGATATTAACTGTAGAACCCTGGACTACTTACCTAATCTTGGCACTATAGGTAATGCTGTGATATTATAAACTAAAGGGAAAGAGCCAATTTATATTAGAAGTTTGTGGGTTTCCAGGGATGGAGTAGTGTTTTCCCAACATTCTCCTCCAAACAACTTTAAGATAATATCTCAAATAGAATTTTGCAATGGCAGAGTCAACAAGAGTTAATGGGTCAGGAAAGAGATTACAGGGGATTCCTGGACTAGCTCTAGATATAGGACCTATTGCAGGATGCTCTTAGCCTCTTCATTGTATATACCCATTTCTGAACTACAGTTTAAGGATGGAGAGGAGCACTTTAGAAAAAGAAGGAGCATTGAGAAATAGGACTGAAATCACAAAGGAATGGGTAAATCAGTGACTCTGAGGAACGGAAGTTATAACAGTAAAGGTAAAGGAAAAACAACAGCAACAACAAATGTCTGGGAAAAAAAAACACTTAAAAAAAAACTCGCCAAAAAGAAAAAGAGGTATGAAAGCTCCTAAAGGAAATAATTCAATAAAGATTAGAATTCAGAAAGTAAAAAGTAATGACTCCTTGACATCAACAAACAACTCAAAAGAGTCAAAATGAAAGTAAAAGGAAATGTGAAATATTTCATTGGAACAGCAACTGACCTTGAAAAGAGAGGAGAGATAATAAGCAAAAAAAATTATTGAAATAACTGAAACTATGATCAAAAAGAAGAGCATACATGTCAAGAAGTTATTATGGAAAACTGCCCTACTGTGCTGTAACAAGAGACTAAAAGAGAAATTGAAAGAATTTCCTGATGACCTCCTGAAAGAGATAACAAGAGAATCCATAATAATATTATATCTTTATTTCAATACTCCCACATTAAAAAAGTACTTGATGCAGCAACAAATCATTCCAATGATATGAAACCATGGTCAGGATCACTTTAAGATTGTGAATATTGAGAAACTAAGACATTAAAAAAGTGAAGAGCTAGAAATATGATATTCTGAAAAGCAAAGCAGCTAGGAATATGAACAAGAATGGTGTTCTTGGTTATCAATCAAACCTTAGTATAATTGTTGAAGGGAAAATAAGGTTATTTGAATGAAACAGAAGACATTCAAGCATACCTGGTAAAAAGGGAAGATTTAATTAGAATATCTAAGTGTCAAATGAGAGATTCTAAACAAGCAAAAAAAAAAATGAGTCAGTAAGGTTAAATTATATATTTCTCTATACCAGAAGATGATATATGTTTCTTCTAAGAATTTTCTAATAGGGCATTTTGAAATATCTTATATAGATGTATTAATGCAATGTTGGATTGTGAACTGATAGATTCTGCAGGGCAATTGGGAACTACAGCCAAGGAGTAATCAAAGTATGCATACTCTTTCTCAAAACATAAGGTATAGTTGAATTGACAATCTATGTTATTTAAGGGAGTTTCTCTAACTGAAGTTAGTCACACTGATAACATTAGAGGTCCAGAAGTGACCTAATAAAATAGAGTACTATATAAATAAGCAAATAAATAACTAGATAGATGATTGGATAGATTGATAGATAAGTAAATAAATGAATGATTAATTAAATGTAAAAAATAGAATAAGCAGAATAATGACCCATAAAGCTCTTTGATGTTCTGTGATCATAAAAGTTCCATGCAGAAATAGTTTAATGGTGATGTTTAACATGAAAAATGTTGATATGAAGAACTATAATTTATATTTCAAATATTAACTTTTTGAGCAATTGAGACCAATAAAAAATGAGTAATACACAGCATCCAAAATAGTTGTACCATTTAAACAATAAAAACTGTTGGTTTTATATATTTTTATAAAATTAAAACTTATATGGCTAATGTTCACTTGATCCACCTGTCTCTCACCTGTGGCTCTAAGAAGCTATAGCATGCAGTAAACTGTTTCAACATATGGTCTAAATCAGGTGAAGTGTAACCTGGCGAGTAAGGGAGTATCTACCCCTGACATGTAAAGACTTCCCCCAGCAGAATGGGCACATGAGAACAGATTTGTTCCATTGGCCACGAAGGCAGGTAAATTAGGTATTAGGGAATGCTTGGAGCTTGGTTAAAAGTAGAAGATACCAAGTTCATCCACTGCATTTTTCATCTTGACTCTGTGCTGCTCTTGGACAATGATGGCTTTAGAAGAGAGAGAATGACTTCATGCAACTCTCCTTCATTTAAATCCAATTTACACATAAATGAAACAATATCACCATACCATTTCACCATTTCTACCTATCTCAAAGCCTTGTGGCAATGGTCAAGTGACAAAGAAGCAGGGGGATGCAACAAGTCTGAGCAGCCTTTTAAGGACTGCGCTATTCACCTCCATGTGTGAGAAAGAAACTAGAAAAAATTCCCTAAAAATTGTTTCCTTATAGAACCCTGGCCTGATTACCATGGCAGAGGAGTCCCTCTATTTCGTCCAAACACTAAAAAATGCATGTGTCTTCATCAGAGAAAGTTCTGTGCTCTGTCAGCAAAGTGAAATTGAATTAGCCCAAAAGAAATGTGAAATATGCAAAATTAGAGAAGCCCACAAATGTTCATATGGACTATTTATGTCTGATCTGTGACACAGTATTATGAACTTGTAGTGGACTGATCAGTCACAGTCAGATACATTATAACTCAATTCTAAAATAGTGATGCCATTCTGCTCCTCTTTGAAAATGAAGGACAAAAATATCTACCTGATAATACACCCGTGGTCACTTGTCACTCTCTTTGATGTAATGGTAAAAGGGTTAAAGACCATCATTTAACATAGTTGTTTTCCATTGCCTTTCTGCCCTACTGGTTCATTCATTTTTCTCTTTATATTTATCCTACTGAATTTGTTCACAGTCCTCTTGCCTTGCTATTACCAGGAATTTTCAATTATTAATTTTCTGGGAAATGCTTAATACTATTATACAGAATTTGATTTCTTTTGATGAATATGTATTTGTAACTTTTCTGTATTTTTGGAATCAAAATAATAGTCCATTATCTTGATTCACTTCTTTCCCAACTTGCCCTACAGGTAAACTTCTTTTTTAAAGTATGGAATTGTATACCCTCTTCCAAAATCAAAGAAAAAAATGATTCATTTAAAAGTCATTTATTTCAGACATTACATTTTGTAACTTCTAATTTTTTTCAATCCAGATTTAATTTTAATTGTTACTTTAGCCTGATAACCTCTGAAATTTAATGTATGACTGAGTACTCCTGTAGATGCTGGTCTACTTTTAGACTTCAATTCTCTTCAGTGATATTTCATTCATTTTATGTTAGTATTGGCCGTATTTCACATTCATCTCATTATAGAAAAGCAAAATTAATTCTCATCTCTACAAATTTATTGCTATAACACTTTTATTCTTAGGTAGGGACAATACAGTGATTGAGATTATAGTCTAAAGCACACCTGTTCTCAATTTAAATCAATGGATGGTTGATGAGCTCCAATGAACTTTTATAACTCCAGTTAAATATAAATACAACATTACAATGTTGTAGACAGAGATCTATAATTGGGGTGAAGTAGCCTCTGGTTCAGATCTACCTTCTGACATTTGTAAATGTGTGATTGTGTTCAAGTCATCCAATATCAATTGGCCTATTTGTAAAATGACCAAATTGGACTAGATGGATTGTAAAGATATTTTCAGGTCCAAATATGTGAGTCTATACATGATGGATTTTATATAATTGACATCAGAGTAGTTCATTTTTTCATTTCGTTAACATAGAATTTAGTAAACTCTATAAAATACACTATTGAAAATAGATTTTTCTTTTGATGTCCTCTATCAAGAAGCTTAAAATTTATTTCAATTAAGAGTATGACTTCTATAAATAGACAAATTATGAGATATAGAAGTTGAATTCTCTAATTTCAAGAGAAATGAATTACCAGATTTTATGAATCTATACATAAACTATTAAAATTTAAAAAATAATGATGTGTAATATTCCTAAATGTTTTTCAAATAAAAATTAATCACTTTTTACTTATTTCAGAAGCTATTTTTAAACTGCCTGAATTCAATAGAAGAAAGACTAGTTATTAATGCAAATTCATTAATAGCTTTGTGGTTTTATAGTTGGGTGTATGTTTGTAAATTAAGTTAATAAGTTTTAAGATCTTACCAAAAATTTTAAAAATAATTTATGAATTTATATTTATGTGCATAAAACACAGAATATACTTATGTGGGCATTACTAAATGTATAATTCAATATAATATTATTTGATATGTAATTATATTTATGTGACCATAATGATAAAATTATACATGGATTATATGCAGTTATATCTTACAGAGTAATATATATTTTGAGGCACTGAGGTTTAGTGGATACAAAGCTAGCCTTAGAGACACAAATATCAGCATTTAAATCCTACTTCTGAAACATATTGGCTGTGTGACTTCAAGCACCAATCTAAAACTCTTAGTTGAAGAGAAGATGCTGAAATGCATGTGCCAAAGGAGTTTACTTATCTTATAGTTCTTTATACCAATAAAATGCTATGTCTAGTACCTATTCCCTAGTATATTATATGGTTGTGTTTTATATTCAACATAATGATTATACTTATAAAATAGACAATCTACATTATATAGAATGCATTGCATTTAAATATACATACATATATAGATAGATAGATACACTACACACACATATATACATATGTGTGTATGCTACTAATACAATTTATGTTATGGAACCACACTGTTTTTATTTTGTGACTCAATTCTGAAGCTATTTAGATTTCTTTCCTATTCAATTACAGGTCTAATCCAAATTCTGTTTTAGGAGAAAACTTTATTCAATATTGAGATTTAGAAGAAAATCTTATTGAATTATTTAAACCTAGCCCTGGGTGGCTGGGAAACTGGATCAACTCTACTACTGTTTAGAGACTATTACTTAAGGACATATATTATTCTAACTAGAAACTCGATTATATCCAAAGATTAATACAAGGAATTTTCTCAAAAGTAAACATCTCAAGCTACCCCTATATCTCACTGAAATTGGTGGGCATATTGATCAATATTATTGTTTTCATGTTCTTTTGATTGTTTACACATATTTGGGGGAAGCAGACAATTCTTTTTCTGAATTTAAGGAATCATACCTGTTCACTTTTTCACTCAACTTGAAAAGTCCCTAATCTTTTGTTCAATTAGAAATCAGATTATCTATTGTTTCCTTTTAATTGATTGGTTTTAGTTGAGTAATTATTTTTAATGTATAATATTCTATCTCTCCTGTGTTTAGTCTCCAGATTCAAATCTGAAGAAGTCTCGTGATCCCAATTTCTGAGGCAAAGAGCATGTATTAGTTAATAAATTAATATTCTCAGAAACTTGAAAATTTGTTTCCTTGATTATTTCATCTTTCATCTGTCATACTTTAAAGTAGCAGTCAAATATAAGACACTACAATTTCTATGAAACAAAACAAATTAAACTCACATTTTTCCAAAATAATTGAAAATTTCTCTAGATGCTTCCCCCCCCAAGGCTAAGTGGAATTCAATCCAAAACAACAAAATGCATTACCATATCTTCATGCCCATCATGTCTAACACACCATTTGAATCTCTGTGTTCTGTATACAAATTGTTAAAGATAAAGGAATTGCAATCTCTCAAGAAAGAGAACCATCAAAATAGGATTGTGAGTTTTAGAGTTGGCAAAGATCACCCAATCTAGATGTGTTTGAAGAAATTGAATTGTGAGTGACATTATCAAAAGCATATAGATTTTAAGTAGATGAACCCAAGCTTTAGATCTGTCAGCTTAAGCTTTTGCCAGTATTTGTTTAATCAACTTTTGCCAGAGGAGAAAAAAATACAAAAGAGGCTCAATGAGAACCTCCTATCACTGATTGTATGAGTTATAGTCAATACAAAGAAGAAAAAAAGAGAAGAGAAACGTGATGGTGCAGGTGAATTGACCTTTCAGAAAAGAACAGAGACTCCTGTGATTCACAAAGTTGAAAGCAATTCACAAATCATCTATTTCAATTAGTACCTAGGCAAATACGCAATCTTCAATAATCCTGACATTAAAGTATACTTATAGTAATATTGCTCTAAGAAAAATTTTGAATGACTGTCATTTTGAGTATTACAAATATTTAATCAACAAAGGACAAGAACTGATAAAAGTATGTATAATATGGTTTTGTATATTTGTGTTTAATGGCATCCTTCTGTAGAGTAGGAAAAGAGGAAGGAAAAAAGTATACAAAGAAAAAAAATCAGGGTAGCATGGAAAACAATGTTTAGTATTTATTACATAGGTTTTTTTTAAGTAAACAATATAAAATGAAAACTCAGAGTTTAATACTGCATCTTCTTTTTATGTTACATTCTATACATGTAAATGTTCTTTTACTTGTCTTTTTGTAGTTTAGTTGAAAACAAATAAATCAAGAAAAAAAACAGATCAATGAATTAGATAATGAGAAAAGGAAAAGAATAAATTAAATATCCCAAGTAAACAACAAATTGAAAATCCTGCAAATCAAAGGAGAATTGAAAAAAAAATAACAAATATAGAAAACCACTGAAATGATAAAGAGAACTAGAATCTCGTTTTAAGGAGGAAAACAACAATAAAAATTAAATTCAATGAAGTGCTGTGGAAACAGACAAAGAATTAATTGGAAACACATCATCTAAGCCTAAAAAAATCAGTGGATCAAATAACAAAATTTAGAAACTGTTATCATTTTTAAAATAAAGTTATTGACTATGTACCGACATACCAAAATGTATGGGATACAGCTAAAGTTATCTTTAGGGAGGCATTAACATCTTTAAATGCTTACATTATTGAAATAGAACATGTCAGTGAATTTGTCATACAATTTAAAAAGAACTGGAAAAGATTAAATTAAAAATCCCCAAGCAAACATCAAATTGGAAATGCTGAAAATCAAGGACTTAATATAATTGAAACTTGAGAAAACTGTAAAATAAATAAAAATAAAAGTAGCTGGTTTTGTGAGAAAAAAAGTTTTGTGAGATAAACAATTGGTTATGTTGATTTAAAAAAGAAGAAGGAAAACCAAATTGTCAGGATAAAAATATGAAATGGCAATGAAAAGGGAAAAAATAAATGCAGGGAAGATAAATTTAAGGCAAGGATTAGAAGCAGTTTCTTCAATTATATGCCAATAAATCTGACTATTGAAATGGAATGGATGAAGATGGTTTACAATATAAATTTCCCAATCAAATATAACAAATAAGTCTAATAACTTTCTTTAAAAAAAGAAATTGAACAAGCCATAAAAGAACTCTCTAAGAATATTTCAAAACAGCATGGATTCACAAGTGCATTCTTTCAGAGGTTCAAAGAATTACAAAGTAATATAAGTTATTCCAGAAAATAGAGTGCTACTAAAATCTTTTAAGACACAACTATGATTTTGCTACCCAAACCAGGAAGTATGATAACAGTAAAAGAAAATTACAAATTTCTTTAATGCAAAAATTTCAAATTAAAATATTAGAAAGGAGATTATAACAATATATCACAAAGAGGTGGGATTTGTAGTAGGAATGCAGGATTAATTTGATATTGGGAAAAAACTATTAGCATAATTGACCATTTCAGTATGGAAAAAAAAGTTTTTGACAAAATACAAGAGTCATAGCTGCTAAAGCTTCATTCATAGAAAGTATCAGGATAAATGTAGCTTTTCTTAAAATAAGTAGTATATATCTAAAATCATCATCAAGGATTATCTACAAAAGTAATGAGGTAGAAGCCTTCCCAATAAGATTAAAAGTGAAGCAACAATGCCTTTATCACTATTATTATTTAATATTGTACTAACTGTAGCAATAAGAAAAAACAAATATTGAAGGAATTTGATTAGACAATAAGGAAACAAAACTAATTCTTTTGCAAATGATATAATAGTACACTTTAGAGAATCCTAGAGAATCAATAAAAAAACCTAATTAAAGTATTTAATAACTTCAAGCAAAGTTGTCTAACACAAAGTAAATACATTAATATTCAGGATTTTTATGTTACCAATTAGGTCCAATAGTATGAAAAAGAGAAATTCCAGTTAAAATAATTGCAGATGATATAAAAATATTTGGTAGTCTACCTGACAAGATAAACCCAGAGACTAACTGAACATAACTACAAAACATTCTTCATACAAATCAATATAGATCTAAACAATTGGAAAAATATTAAATGTTCATAAGTAGGCAGAGCCAATATAATAAAAATGACAATTCTACCTAAAATTATTTACCTACCAAAGTAGCAATACATTATTTTATAGAACTTGAAAAATAATTATAAAATTCATTTAAAAATTTTTATTTAATGTTTTAATTAATTAAAATGTAAATTTTTAAAATAAATGGTAATTTAAATTCACTGATTTCAATGGAAAAAGCAATTGAAGGAAGACAGATTAGAAATGTCTGATCTCAAAGTATCTTACAAAGCAATAATTATCAAAATAGCAGTGGATAATATTAGGTATAAAATATACAGTTATAAATGAACGTAATAATCTAATATTTGATAAATCTAAGGATCCAAGCATTGGGAACCTCCCAAAATTGCTATTTGACAAAAATTGATGGGATAATTGGGAGCAGTTATGTTGAAACTAGGCAGAAGGCAACATCTCACACCATAAAACAAGTAAATCATTTACACATAAAGACTTATATAAATAAATTAGGGAAGCAGAGGTCTGTCAAATCTACAGATAAGAAAGAATATATGACCTAATACAAGATAGAATCATGGTATGTAAAATAAACAATTCTGATTATACTGAGTTAAAATAAATTTGAAGAAACAAAACCATAGTCAAAATTAGAAGGAAAGGAAAATAGGAAACTGAGATGGGGGAAATTTTAGAGCAAGTTTCTTTGATATTTTATATGGAATTTCTCTTATCTCTTACTGCTGGATATTATTGGTACCATAAAAATGTTGATAGTTTATGAGGGTTGATTTTATATTCTACAACTCTGCTGAAGCTCTTATTAAGTTTTTTTTAAGTTGACTTTCTAGGATTCTTTAGTTATTTTATTATATCATCTGCAAAAGTAGTACTTTTGTTTTTTTATTGTCTAATAGAATTCCTCCAATTTTTGTTCTTTTATTGATACAGCTATTATTTCTAGTAGAATATTGAAAAATAATGGTGATAATGGCATTTGTCAATTCTCAAATATATAGGGAACTTAGACAAATATATAAGAAACTTGGACTTTATAAGTCTATGACTCATTTCCCAATTGATAAATAATTTGAGAATGTTAACAGGTAGTTTTCAAAATAAGAATTCAAAGTTACCAAGTCATATTGAAAAAAAATGCCTTAAACCACTAATAATTAGCAGAAAATACATTTAATGATTATGACAAGTGTTGAAGAGAATGTGTGAAAATGAGAACACTATTGCACTATTGGTAAAATTGTAAATTAGTTCAACCATTCTGAATAATAACTTGGAACTATTTCCAACAGGCTATAAAATATTGAATATCCTTTGACCCAGCTATATCACTACTAGGTGTGTATCTCAAAGAGATCAAACAAAAAAAAAGAAAAAAAACTGTGTATCAAAAAAAAAAAAAAAAAAACATGTATAACAGCTACTTTTGCGGTGACAAGGAATTAAAATTGAGGGTATGCCCATCAACTGGAGAATGACTGAACAAGGTATGGTACATGTTTGTGTTCAATACCATTTTGCCTTAAGAAATGATGAGCAGAATGCTTTCAGAAATACTTATTTCAGAAATAATTCTATGAAGCAATATAAAATGAATTGAGCAGAATCAGAGTAACATTATTATATAATGATCAACTGTGCATGACTTAGCTATTCTCATAACATATTTTCAAAGAATTTATAAATAAAAATACTGTTTATTTGTAAAGAAAGAACTGATGGAGTCTGCATGAAGATGGAAGCATAATCTTTTTTTTTTAATTTTTTGTTCTTTTTTGCTGCAACATAGCTAATATGGAAATAGGTTTTGCATGCCTAATAACATATTTCTTGCCTTCACAAGAAGGGAGAAAGAGTTGTAGGGAGAAAGAGAAGTCAACATTCTTTTTAAAAAGAGATTTAAAGACTTTAAAAAATATCTTTAATAAAAAATTGAATGAGATACTTAGTCCAACTCTTTTATTATATAGATGAGGAAACTATGGACCAGAGGTGTTAAATCCCTCAACCATGGTTATACGGACAACTAAGTGATAAATGGGAGATTAAATGCTAACACCAAATCTAAAATGTTTCCAGCTGAAAAACTGTTGGACACCTTCAGATCCCATGCCTCTCTCCCACATTACAGCATTTTACTAGGCTATAAATGTTTAACAGTAATCTCTCCAGAAAAATGCACACAGGACTTAGTTTTAAGGTTAATCTATATCATGGACACTTTTTAAAAAGTTTAGACAATCAAAAAAACCCCACAAAATCAGATCCTTATTTAACAATCATCTGTCAGGAGTTGACTCCAAACTTCTGCCTGCCTTTACCCACAGGTAGATAGGACAGGTAGACTACTAACATTTACGTTAATAACTTGACTCATTAACCTAACAAGTCAGTTGGTCAGTATTACATTTTCCTTCTTTGGCCACTGAGACTAGGAGTAGGAAAAATAAGTATATGAGACCGGAAGAGATTTAGAATTGATACACAAATAGAGCTCTCAAAAATATTTTTTCTAGAAGGGAAATAAGTTGACCACCACTGGAAGTTTTCAATCCTTTGATTGGAATAATATTTAAGGAATGTCCTGCTCAAGTTTGAGTTGGAGAAGATGAAATCAAAAGTCCCTTTTAGCTCTGAAATTCTTTGTGAGTTTGTGGTTCAAGGCTCTACTTTTCTCTACTTCCTTATCATGAATTTTAAGGTTCAGTTCTTTCTTACTCATATCTCACCAAAAGTTCTCTCTGTGATCACAATCACACCCAGGAGAGCAACACTTCTTGGCAACTTCTTCAGTTCTTAAAGAATGAAATTATCATTAAGGCATTAGTGATTTATTAACTGCTCTGCTTTGAACAGAGAGCTCTAGCAAAAGTCTAGATATCTTAAATTTCTTCCTCAGTACCATTTTTGAGGCATTATTTGGTTTTATGAATCACATATTTCCTTTTTTTTTTAGTATTCTATGGAATACTCATAATATATCACTGCTATTTTTTTCCTGCCATTGTCCTTCACCCAAACAGTCTCTATAATTTTTTTATACTCTAAAATTTCCTGGATTTCTGTAAATGATCATATATTCATAATACATGATATAATTTAATACTACTTTATTTTTCTATGGATCTACTCTTCTATAATCATTCTTTTAAAAATTCCCACTCCACAAATTCTCAATGAAACCTATGACTTTGAATTTACCTTATTATTTGTATAACTACATGTATATACATATAAAGCACAGGAGAACATTATATTTATTTGTGGTAGTAGAGTTTCAATTATATGATTTCTAGATTTCTATTAATTTATATATTTCTTCAAAATACCCATCTAATCCAAAGTATTTTGTAGCATCATATACAGTACTTTGTAAACCTTAAAGCACTATGTAAATAAACATGAATTATCTGAGAAGGACCTCAGTCATGAGTATAGTTCAACAACTTCATTTTAGACAAGATAAAACTGAAACTTAAGTTCACAAACTCTTTAGTGGCCAACTCCTTTTCTGCTTCCAAAGTCCAAATAGCAACTTCTCTAGCTACACAGATAACAAAAAAGAATCTCACATCTAGTTCTTATATACTTAGGAGAGAGATTTTCACAGACCAATATTATTCCAAAAAAAACTTCCCTCAATAATTTCAAGGTGTCTTAACTAATCAGTTATATGGAAGAAACAGACTGGTCATTATGTATAAGACACAAACAGCATTCAATAATTCTATTTTTTTTTCTGGCGCACACAATAATTGGGAATTTTATCTGAGATCAAAGAGAATATTTTAAAATGGGAAATTTAGCTAGCTGAACCTAGTAAGACTTAGGAAAAGGTCAGATTCTACACAATGTTCTACAATCCTACAAGTTGTTTTGATGGATTGTACTTGACAACTAATCAAGCAAGATCTTATGAACAGATGGTGAAAGGTAAATTCCATTACAGAAAATACTGTTCAGGCTAAAAGGTTTTGGTGCCTTTAGAATGTTAACAGTGTCAACAATAGTTTCTAGATGCTTCACTTATAAATGCAGCATGGAAGAACAATGTACTTAAACTCTTTAAACTTTCTTTTTGTATTATTCAAATTCAAATTTTGACATTCAAATCTCCAAATGAATAAAATATAATTTTAACTAATAGAACATATAACAGAAATTCTGTCCAGTGAATAGCCACTGTCCTGGCACTCTGTGAGCTAAGTGGAAAAGTGGCTAGAGCACCAGCTCAAAAGTCAGAAAGACCTGTGTTCAAATGTGGAGGCCTCAGACACTTACTAGCTATGTAACTGTGGGCAAGTCACTTAATCTTGCTTGCCTCAGTTTCCTCATTTGTAAAAGAAGATAGAAAACAACCAATCCAGGATCTTTGCAGAGAAAACTCCAAAAGGGATCACAAAGAGTTACACAAGAATAAAAATAACTAAATAACAATATAATGGCACTTTAAGGTACTAACACTAAAAAAGCTTAGTATTGATTAGCTTAAATAAATTCGTAAAATTTTTATGAATTATTTTATGAAAAGTATACACATTTAAATTAATTTATTCTAGAAAGGATTCATTTAACATCTTAATTCTATGGGTTATATGTCCAAATGCATTCATATTCTGATCCTTATATTCATAATCCATTCATTATTTTCCTATGTGAATGATCCAATCAGTTTCTTCTGAGTGATTACCAATATTATTTATTTCAAGGAATAACAGATGTATGGTTAAGAGAAATATTTTGTAAGATATACTTTTTGTTTTACCGAATCAAATGTATTATAAAATAATTAAGACATGGGATTTTATATGCCATTCTATAGCTGAAAAGGGAAGAAAAAAAATGTGCTGTATTGGGAAAGATCAGTTATGATAGTTTGTATATTCTCTACTAACACTGTTATTCAAGAGAGCCTCAATTTGTATGTAAATATATTTTGTACGAACAACAATTTTGTGTAGATGTGAAAGTAGGCCAATGGGATGCTAATTACTGACATTCTTTGTTATCTTTTTCCAGGGATGAAATTTTTGCCCTGACGTCTTCAAATACTTCAATCTCCCAGTGCCTACTGTCTGATTAATCTCCACACAAAAGTATTCCAATCTACTTGTTTTGTTTTCTGTTTCCCTTTTTTCTCACCATAAATATGTTGAGACTGTAATTTTGAAATCCAAGTATAGTTATTATCCTTGATGGTAAAAATATTTGATATCAAAAATAATTGTTGAATTTTTATTTTTCATTTTCTTCCTTAAATACTTTTGAGATTACTGCTTTATTGGATATTTCACTAAGCTTTTTTTAAGCTGATTTTCTTTTCCATCGCACCTCCTACTTCCTAAAAAAATACTGCTAATAATCTACTATCATCCATTTTAGATGATTTCATAAATCAGTTTGTATCCTGTTAGGTTACCTTTAGTTGCCATCTCTTTTTTACCATTTAACATACTTCTAAGCCTTTTTGATCTCTTTCTTATGCCTACTGACGTATCATACATGGATATAAAATTATTATCACTGTTACAGTTATCATTTCTACTATTCATTATCTATTTTCCAATGATTTTAACTTCTCAGGACTGAATTGTCTTAATATGCATATCGTATTTTCCATGATTTTCTTCATGCTTGATGTTAAGTTTTGATCCTTGCTCTAACAAGTCAGTTATCTGACTGTACATAAATATCTCACTCAGGAATAACTGATCCACCAGAGATCATTTTCTGACTTTTAATATATACTAAATGTCACTTTGAGATATTATTTGGGATGTACAAAACAACTCAATTCTTTTCTCAGAGAACATGATCATGATAAAGACATGTGGGCCTCCTTTGTAGTCAGCAAACTTTGAATTCTTCCTGTTCCTAACCCATATTACCCGATATATTTCTTACCATTTTCACCCATTCCCAACTGTGTATTGAAGTAAATACCCTTTTCTTGTCAGGTATCAAGTATATATCCTTGTATCAAATATATATCCTTTTCTTGTCAGGTTCTCCATAGAAACTCTCGTTTCATATTTTACAATCTTATGTTTGTTTATATAGTGCACATTTTTTCCCATTGTAGTCAGTTGGCAATTTTTCTTAATATTGTAATATTAGCCCAAATTTAATTTAATACTGTTTCTTTTTAGTTTTGTTTTTTTATAAAGATAAGTCCATCAAGTCCTCTAAGTACCCCCTTAATGAGTACCTGTGAGCATTATTTGTTTTAGCCACAGATTCATTCATTGTTCCAGTTTCATTTATAACAAGAATGCAAAGATTCCTATGATTCAATTTTCCTAGTAGTTTATCTCCTCATTTGTAATTAAATAAGGAAAATTCTTTTAATTAATCAATAGAGTTGAAAGATAATCTAAAGACTGTGATCCTGAGTTCTGTCTCTTCCCTTTTCCACCACTTTCACACTGGTCTAGATTAATAACTTCTGATTGGTCTCTCTTCCTCAGTCTCCTGGATGCCAATTAATCCTTTCCCACTCATTTGCTAAAGTTGGTTTTTCTAAGTTGCAAATTAACCTTTTCAGTACCCAATTAATAAATTCCAATGACTTTTTATTACCTCCAAGATTAAATATAAAATCCTTTGTAACATTCTCACTCTTTTTGTTGTTCATTTGCATTTTGTTTTCTTATTCATTTTCTTTCCTTTTTGATTTGATCTTTTTTGTGCAGCAAGGTAATTGTACAAATGTTTACATATATTGGATTTAACATATGTAACATATATTGGATTACTTGCCATCTAGGGGAGGGAGTGGGGGAAAAGAGGGAGAAATTTGGAACATAAGGCTATGCAAGGATCAATGTTAAAAAATTATCCATGCAAATATTTTGAAAATAAAAAGCTTTAATTTTTAAAAAATTAGAAAAAATCCTCTCTGTAACCCCTTCATATCTTTTCAATTTTATCATACCTTCCTGATGATACAGCAAGTTTAGAGTACTTAATATTCTTCCAATTCTCAACTGTATATCTTTTCTATATGACCTCCAATATCTGTAATATTCCCCCTGCTCCATTTCTTGAATTTCCTAGGTCTCTTTATCACACAACTCAAAGCCTGCCTTCTGTGTTAGATCTTTTTTTGGTCACCTCCCATGTCCATTTCTCCACGGTTTCTTCTCCTAGAACACTTCTTTGTTTATATGTTGTCTGTCCCATTAGAATGTAAGTTGAGTCTATGACTATTTGTCATTTTGTATATTTGGTACTTAATATTGCGTCTTAATATTACTCATCATATAAAATATTGGAACAGGAATTGGAAAAATAAGTTCAAATCAGACTCAAACATTTTCTGATTGTGTGACCCTGGACAAATTATCTAATCTCTCATAACATCACTTTCATCTGTAAAATAGATGTCACCTATCCCATGAGTTGGTATGAATACCAAGTGAGAAAATATATTTAAAGAACTTACAAAGTCTAAAACACTACATAAAAAGTAGTTATTACTGCTACTTTTGTTGTTATTATTGGAATTTACATTCTGCTGGCATATCCCCTGAGAAAGCAGAACAGCTCTCATTATATTATGAAGCATCACAATAGAAAAATAAATATTAGGGAATTGAATCAGGTAGTCAACTTTGAACTATACCCAAATCAATTGGCATTCCCATGTCTTTATGGGTATGGTACTTAAATCCCACTTTAAGCTCTCTATTGACTTTGCTATAGCAGGAGGACAAGGCTAAATGTAAGCTCACAGTAACAACAGTGAAACATAAGATCCAATGCATTTATTGCTTGAGTTTCTTTCCCTCCAGTCTCAATTCAGCAAGCTGATGACTCAAGAGCCAAGAGGAAAAGCAGTCCCTGAGCCTTCTTTTTACAGATCTGGAATTATCATTCTTTGGGCTGCCTAAATCTAAGACAAGGAGTCTTCTTTCATGGTCCCTGCATCTCCTGCAGCCTTTCTGAAGGCTTTTCCTCTATCCTTCTATTCAGAGTCTCTTTCTCTTGACAAAAGTATATCTCTTTCTCCCCACCAAGTCTATTCTGTGTAACTATTATGCCTAGTCTTCTTCCAGGGTTGCAGCTCCTAAGTCCTCTTCAGCATGGGTCACCTGTCTACCCAAAAGTCTCATATCCCAAACCTTTTGGGTGGATAAGCAGCGGTGCTTCCCATATTGGAATTCTACGCAGGGAAAGAAAACCATATGGGAAAGCTTGAATAAAGAGCAGAAATACAGTCTACTCATTACAATTTCAAAAATATTTGCAGCGACAGAAGGGGAAAGATGTGAAACTCTTAAGTACTTTGGATCAGCCATCACATGTGCACCAGCTCCTTTTAATTTGTTAACAGCCTTGTTTCTGTTTCAATTGTAATCTGTTCCACGGTTCTTCCTTATTTCATTATGTGATAGTAGGGTAAGTGTTGTCAAAAAATAATCACAACATCTCATAATGTGTTTTTCTCTTCTAAGATATCATTAAATTATTTTATATTATGCTTTTTAGTGCAAAATAAAAGCTTTGGGGATGCCCAAATTATTTTTGTCTTATTCATGCAAAAGAATATTTGAATTGCCTAAGAAGTTTTATAGATACAAGTAAATGTGCGAAGTGTTTCATGGGGTTTTGTCTGCATGACACCCATTAAAGCCATGGGGATCATTGACTTTAATGGGAATCATGCAGCTAAAGCCTCATGCAACACTTCACAAAATTTGAATTAGGGTCTTTTGATTTTTTAAAAAGTGGAGTCAAATTGAGTCCTAAAAAATAAAGTGTTCTTTTTCCTCACTTTTTATCCATCTAAATTCTAAACTTAATTCCTTTCTTCAGTCATTCTTGAGCACCAATAAACCAATTCACATGTACAGAATAGGATTTATTAAATTCCACAATAAAAGGAAGCTAAAATCTATATCAATGAAATGTGTCCAAATGAGATAGATTATTCCTGTTTTCTAAGTCACTAATATTTACTTATCACATTTGTCAGGTATGATCTCTAATTCTAGCCATGAAGGAGACTGATACTCCCTGAACTTTCTAGCCTAGGTGAGATGGGGAGCTCCAGTCTTAAAAAAATAATCTAAAAAAATAAAGTTAATCACCAAGACAATGATTATTTTAGCTCATGTCATAGAGCTACTAACAACCAAGCTGTAATTGAGGTTATAGACTTTTCTCAGATGATTTCTATTGAATATGAATTGTGGTACATTTTGTATAAAGTCTCAGAAATTTAATCATATTCTACCTTTAAGATAGCATATTTTTCCTTTTATGTTTTATATCAATACATAAAAGAAGAATCAGAAAACTTGGGTTTTACTTTCTATTCAGTCACCAACTAGCTCTGCAAACTTGAACCTTCTGTGACCCAGTCTCTCATTTGTAAAATGAGGGTAGGGGAAAAAGTTTACCATCATGGTCTAACAATTCAGAATTCTAAAATTTATATGGACGCTTAGCCCCTTATTTCTGTTACCAGTTAATCTCTTTACCAAAAACCTCCATGCATACATAACTTTTCACTTAAGCATGGAATAATACTGGGCCAAAGGTAGAGCAGAAAAAGTGTCAATTATTTTACTACTTATGGTATTGTACTCATAATTGTTTCTCTGGGTCTTTGAAAAGTGCTCAAATCATCCCACACTGACACATCTACCTAACAGTATGACATTTAGCTCTAAAATCTCCACATCTAGATTCTCCATGAAAATCAGCTGCACAGAATTTAGGAAAAAGCAATAGAAATCTATAATTATTTTGGAAAAGACAATATATTGTTAACTAAAAAAGAAACATGGAGCTACTATGAAATAAAATTTTAATTTAGTTTGTATTACAAAAAGTAAGTAGTAAAACCATTACTCCAAACCCAGGTTTTGTGACTCAGTAAGGAAAAAACTCTAGGACAGAATTCAGGATTTCTGAGGCTCAGTCATTCCACATTCTCATTCTAGCCATTACAAACAAGTTGCTTAAAACAAAGATTTCCAGATGATGGGTCCAGAGCTCACCAGGAAATGCCAAAGGCCATTGAAAGTGAAGGGTGACATTATCAAGCAGACAAGCAGTTGAGGAATACTGAATTGTGTATGAAGACACTAACTGAACAAAGATAAAAAGATGATTTTTTTTCCCTTGAAGTCCAACACTGGAAGCATAGTTTTTTAATGAGAATAATTATACTTTAAATGTTTTTATTTAGAAAATGTGATCTAGATTTTTATTGTGTTTGTAGCTATTATTTTCTAGTTTCAATAATTAGATCTTTTATAATTAAAGAAAAATGTGAAATGTACTATTTCCTTATTATAGAAAAGGAAATATATACATTTTAGGTGTATATACATATGTATTTTCCTTTTTAAATATGTAAGTACATACATCTGTATACATACATACACAAATACACAAATATCTAACTTCTTTTAAAACTCAGCTAAAACATATCCTATATAAGATGTTTTTTAAACTCTCTGACTGCAAGTGCTTTCTTATCTATTATCTTTTATTTACTTCTTTGATAGATAGATATATGTCAGCTCCCTGTTATTCTCTACCTTGGAGGAACTTACATTTTTGTCTTTGTTTCCTTAGAACATTGACATTAGGAGAATATATGTTTGATGAATAAATTAATAAGATACACAAACATGGAATCTTAATTACCAAAAGAAATGGATTAGGAATATAAATCTCTTTTTTTGTCTTAAACAGGCAGAGCAGTGGGTTAAAGACCTAGACTTAGAAACAGGAAGACTCATTTTTTCAGTTCAAATCTGACTTAAGATAATTACTAGCTGCATGACCTTGAGCAAATGCCTTACTGTTTGCCTTAGTTTCCTCATCCAGAAAATGAGCTGCAGAAAGAAATGGCAAACCATTCCAGTATCTCTGCCAAGAAAACCCCAAATGAGATCACAGAGTCAGATATAACTCAAAAATGACTGAACAGCCACTATAAACATTCTTAACCTATGGTTTGGGAACATATGTTACAGGACCTCTAAACTTGAATGGGAAAAGAAAAAAACTGAACTTTACACTAATTTTTTGGTTTCCTTTTCTATTTCCATATGTTTGATTTTATTCATTTTAAAACACTATTCTGAGAAGGGGTTCTTTGAATTTTACTGTATGACCAAAGGGACTAAGAGATCTTTTTTAAAAGGCTAAGCATCCCCCTTTAGACTTAAGATTTCATTCATTATTGAGGGAATATCTTCTTCCAATAGATATTGGCAACCATTTTGCACTTTTAAACTTTTCTAATGAAGTAGCTTGGGGAATTTTATTAATCATATCATGTGCATACACCAAGATGGAAAAAACTTTAAATTTTGTTTAATGAAAAGTTTTCTCCACTTTTTGACTCTTTTCATCATTACATTTGCTTCCCAACCTCATGCAACCTAAAGATCTCTTAACTATTACATACAATGGTGTTTTATTACTATCCCTCCTTAACTACTAGACAATATTTGACATTGGTGATCACTCTATCCTACTGGATACTTTTTCCTCTCTGGAATTTTAGTGAATCTGTTCTTCACCACTATTTTATCTTTGTTTTTTTTAATTGAATAATTGTAGCTTTTTATTTTCAAAATAAAGATAGCTTTCAACATTTATTTTTGCAAACTTTGTGCTCCAAATTTTTTCTCCCTTCTTTCCCCTCACTATCTCTCCTAGACAGCAAATAATCCAATATGGCATATTATAAGCATTGCTCTTTATACTCTTAGTAAGTATTGACTGGAGGCACTAAGAATATAAGGAGCTTCCCCAAGGTAGAACAATCAACATGTGTATAAGGAAAGACTTGAATACAGGTCTTAATTCATTCTTAAGCCAGATGTGTAATTTACTTTATGAGCCCAAATCAATGTTGCAACCAGCTTTATATATTACTAAATTATAAAGTCTTTCCAGTATTTAGGACACTCAACTCATGGAATCATAGAGCTGGAGACAGAAAGGACCTGAGAGACAATTTTGTTTAAATAGTTAATTTCAAACTCAGGAAAAATTAGTTATCTTGTCCATAGTACTCTGGTAAGAAATGACAGAGCTGGATCCAATCCTAGGATCTCTGATTCCATTCAGCATTGCATCTTTTCCATTGTGCCATACTTACTTCCATATCTTCTCTCTAATCCTATCATCTTTATAGAAAAAATAAAAAGAGTCAAATAGTTTGTATAGAGAATTTGGATTTCCTCACAACAAAATCAGCTGTTATACAGATTTTCTATGACCACCTAGGGCTCTGTCATAGAAACAAAATTGGGAAGCTACCCTTCTAGTCTGGTCCTTTCTTTTCCCCTTGCCTCATTTCTATGTTGACACTTTCCCTATGTTATTCTCTGTCACATTCTAATCTACTTCCTTGGCATCCATGCTTCCTATATACCCAATAAATTCCCATCACTTTAGCACTTGATTGCTCTTTTTAGTCTCCTATGGTGATGTTTTTGAAAGTTGTTTCAATTGACAGCTACAAGAAGGGGAAGTTATTCATAAAAATTCACAACCTGCTCCTCTCCCTAGCGCAGGGGTTTTTACTATTTTTTATATCATGAATGCCTTTGGCTTCCTAGTGAAACATACAAATTCCTCACAATAATGTTTTTACATGCATAAACCATAATGCATAAGATTAAAAGGAAATAAATTCTATTGAAACAGCTATCAAAATATGTTTTTTAAAAATGTATGGCCCCCAAGTTAAAACACCCTGTGATACTGTATGTGTGCTATATATTACACAGTTGTGTGGAAGGTGAGATGACAGCCTTTATACTGTTATCCTTATAGGAAAAGCAGTTTCTCTTCATTCACACCACTAAGGGAAGTAACTATGCTAATGTTGTTTACAGGATTACAGACCTTAATATGAAGTCCATATCTTTTCTTCTTTTTTCCCTCGTTCTCTTATTCTTTCTTCCCTTTCTTCTTTCCTTCCTTCTTTCCTTCCTTTTTTCCCATTATCTGTATTTTGATATGAATTGTTTCATTTACCAATATTGTATTTTGTTCACTTTAAAACATTTCATTTTTTCAGAAAAGAAGTTTATTAGCTTCAGCCAGCTACCAAAGGATTCCATCATACAAACATTGAGAACCTAGGCTTTAAAAACTATAAGAGACCTGGAGTAAGATAGGGGAAAGACTTGAACTGAAGTGTGACTTGAGAGACAGAAGTGTCTCTTCAAATAATTGGAGCTTCACTTACAAGTATGTTCATAGCATAAGATTTGTTAATATACCCTCAAACATGAAATGGAAAATTAGAAATCAACATGTTGGATATCAGTGAGTTTAAATAAACAGGAATGGATGAATTTAATTCAGGTAATAAATATGTATACAACTGTAGGTAAGAATTCCTTAGCACAAATTGAATACTCTTCATAGACAATAAAAGAATGAGTAAAACACTACTGGGGTATGATCTCCAAAAATGATTAAATGTATATTTGATGCAATGGTAAGCCATTCAACATCATAGTAATACAAGTCTATGCTCCAACCACTAATATCAAGGAGGCCAAAGTTGATCAAATATATAAAGAATTACAATATTTTCTTGAAATAACACCCCAATAAAGTCACATTCATCCTAATGAATTAGAATGCTGAAATAACAAATCAAAAGATAGGTGGGAAAATAGGCAAGTTTGTCATTAGAGTACAAAAGGAAGCAGGAAAAAAAGTAATAGAGTTTTGTCAAGATAACTCAGTAGTCAAGAAAAACTCTTTCTTTCAACAACCAAAAAGGTGATTCTACCCAAAATTATCATCAAATGTTCAATAGTGAGAACAGATTAATAATATACTTTGCAATCAATGTTAGAAAAGCTCTTCACAGTAAATTAAAACAAGATCTAGAGCTAACCATGGCACAGATCAAATCCAGACTTAAAGAAATCAGAGAAAACCATCAGACAGTACAGACCTAAACAAAATCCCTTATGAACATGAAATGAAAGTGGCAAATAGATTTAAGTGATTAGATATGCTAGATGCAGGGCTTGAAGAACTATACACAGAAGTTCATAATATTGTACAACAGTCAACAACAACAACAAATCCCAAAGAAAAAAGAGAGCAAGAAAGTAAATTGGCTGGCTGTTAAGGCTTTACAACTAGCTGAGGAAAAAAGGGGGAAAAATATACCCAACTGAATGCAGCATTTCAGAGAATAACAAGGAAAGATAAGGTTTTCATAAATGATCAATGGGAAGAAAAAGAAGAAAACAACATAATGGGAAAGGCAAGAGAGTTTTTAAGAAAATTTGAGACATCAAGGAATGTTTCATTCAAAAAAAGGGATAATAAAACACTAAAATGATAGCACCTTAACAGAAGTAAAAAAAAAAAAAAGGTTTAAAAGTTGCAAAAATATATAGAATTATATAAGGAAAATCTTAATATCACCAATAACCACAATGGTGTGGTCATACCTATAGCCAGATCCTATGGAAAATAGAGTCAAGTGAAGTGGGGTTTAGGAAACATTGCTAACTAGAAGGCCTGGCGAGATCTTGGAATTTCCATTCAGCTATTTAAAGATGATGCTATTAAACTCCATATGCTAGCAGATTTTGAAAACTCAATAGTGCCCACTGGATTGAAAAATATCAATTTACTTCTCAATTCTAAAGAGGGTCAAGGCCAAAGGATCTTCAAAATACTAAATAATTATGTTCATTTCACATATTAGCAATGCTATATTTAAAATTCCACAACCTAGGTTTCAGCAATATGTGAACCAAGAGTTCCCAGAAAAGCAGACTAGTTTTTAAATAAAGAATCTAGAGAGAAATTGATATCATTCACTCTGTTTTGGAAAAAGCAAGGAAATCCAAGAAAAATATCTGCGTCATTGACTACACTTAAGTCAAATGTGTAGATGAAACCAGATACCATTGTGATGGCAGAAAGTGATTAATTAAGAAGCATCATAATAAAAAATGAAAGAGGAAACTTGTTTGAAAATTAACATTAAAACATAATCACAACCAAAAACAAAACAAAAGCTGGTAAATAGAGAAGAGAAAAAGAAGCAATTTCAGATTTTAGATTTGTAGGGTTCAAGATCACTACAAATGGTGACTTCAGCTAAATGAATAGATACTTGCTACTTGTAAGGAAAATTATGACAAATTTGGACAATGAACTAAAAAACAGAGAAATCATCTTACCAATGAAGATCTGTATCGTCAAAGTTATGGTTTTTCTATTAGCAATGTGTGGCTATGAAACCTGGATTATAAGAAAATCTGAGTATTGTACAATTGATGTTTTCAGATCGTATTATTGGGAAAGATTTTTGAGAGTCCCTTAGATGACAAGATCAAAATATTTAAAGAAATTAATTCAGATTATTTACTGGAATGTCGAATACTGAAACTGAAACTTAAGTACTTTGGCCACAAGAATCATTAAAAATGACTCATGTTAGGAAAGATTGAAGAAAAGAGAAAGGGATGGCAAAGGATGAGATGGATAGGTAGTTTCATGTAAGCAGTGAACATGAGCATGGACAGATTTTGGGAGATATTGAAGAATAGGAGAGTTGGACATAATTGAACCCCTTAATTACAACAACAACTTGTTAGTATTCTCTTTCTCCACACATTACAGTATGTATTTATCTGTGTAAAATGTATACTTTACTGGTATATTTTCTCAGCAGAATGGAAGCTCCTCAAGGGCACACAGTGTTTTTCATTTTGTCTTTATATCCATAGAATTTAACATAGTACTTTGTACTTAATAGTCATTTAACAAATGGCTTATGAATTAGGTTGCATTGTATTACCTGGACTTCCATAATAAAGATACGTTTGACTGGAAAGGCAAATGAAAGGTGAATGAGGGATGTCTGCAGAAAGAAACATATTTTTTTGACACATAAGAAGAAACTGTCATCCCCCTCTTTTCTAACATTGTGATTGCAGAGAGTATCAAAGGGACTTCAGTTGGGATCCACAAACTTTTTTAAAAAATTATATTTATAGCTGTGTTTAAATACAATTGATTTACTTTTCATCCATGCATTATATTTTGTGCATTGAAAACATCATTCTGTGAAGAGGTTCACAGGATCATTATCCTCCTGATCTTAAAGTGAAGATTATTTCCATATGAAATATTCATAGATAAGAAATAAAGAATATTTTTTAAAACAGTTATTTGAATCTATCACTCAATGAGCTGAACTCTCCACTCTTTATATTTTCTCATTTGCTGGCTAGTTCTATTATCCTTAATCAATATTGTGCCATAGGATTGGGCCAACTTCATTGATATGGGGAGGGGGCTCCTCTAGGAGGAATTTACCCAATGCAGGCTGCCACCTTCTTTACAAATTTTAGTCTTAAGAGGATTACCTACAGCACTAAGATGTTAAGTGACTTGACTGTACTGACAAAGCCAGTATATGTCAGTCAAGATTTAGATTCAGGTTCCTCTGCCTTCCAAGCAGGTCCATTTTTTTTAGTATGCTGTATGTCTGACTTTTCAAAAATATCATATATAATCATAATAGCAATTTATTGCTATTTTAATTAATTTCAGTTTCTCAGAATTTTCTTTACATCCATGCTACCATAGGTTAGAGCCAGAGATGAAATAGTTAATTACAGTGGGAACATTTTTTTCTGAAATAATAAGTATGAAGAAAATTGTGGTTGTACTTCCTCTAGATATAAATAGGATTTAGAGAGTAGTTTAAAAAAACAAAATTAGCTTTTTAGAAAAGAATTTTGCAAAGGTTCCCTTCATTAACAACAAAAGTAATTGAGTACTGAAAATGGATTTATTGCTATAAGGCAGAAAGTAAAGAGATCATTTGTAATTATGAGCACATTGCTTGCAGAGTTGTACTCAAAACCACAGTCTAAAGTTTCAAAGGTAATATTCTTTCAACTCTATGAGAAAGGTTTGTTTTTTAGTTCCTTATTTATTCTTAAGAGGGATAGTTAGGTAGGTCATTGTACCCATGATGTAGTAGACACAATGTGGGACTTGAAGGTAGGAAACTGGATTACAGCTTTCCCTGGATATTTATTAGCTAAATCCCAAGTATTCTGAGTCTGTTTCCCCCTATAAAATGAGGATAATAGTTGCATTAACTTTCTAAGGGTATTACAAGGATCAGATGAGATAACAGAGAAAATTTTGAAAAACAAAGTACCCTAAGATTAGACAAACTGTAATCATTTTGTGGAATTAGAAAGGCTGAACCATCACAGAGGTGAAGTACCAAGTCACAATGATTCAGAAGACATAGTAATAACCTATCAGTGACTTACTGTCTGTCTCTCAGTGACCTTACCTGGAGCTACTTTCCCCTTTTATGCATCTGATTTTATTCTTTGATAATATTAGAATTGAAAGGGCCTTTAAAATGATCTTAGGTTCATCTTTTTTTTTTAAATAGTTATCACAAGTAAGGTTCAAAGAAGTTAAACAACTTATCCAATATTTCTACAAGGCCAGCCCATGAAGATAATATAAGCAAAAAGTCATTTTAAAACTGTGACTATCAGTTGGAGGCATATTATGGTGGGTTTTACATAGTAGATTGAGGTACTTGAAAGCTATATCATAGCCAATGGTGAGCTATTTAAGGTTCCCTAGATGGGGTTATTTTTCAGAAAAACCAATCTTTGAGAAATATACAGTAGATTTTTTTAAAACTATATTGGGGGAAGCAGAGCTGGGAGGACTACTCCATGCTTCTAAAACAGAAGCCACAAAGGCCTAAATTTGGAAGGCATCTGTGATAATAGAGAAGAAGAGGAAGATGTTATTAACAGTTCTCTTAAATCATTATGTGGTTGTCACATTGAAGTCATTCTTTGAAATAAATGCTTAAACACAGGGAATATATTTGATTAAATGGTTGTCTAATAAATTGATCACTTAACAATTGTTTTCTAAGAACCTACTATGTCCAGCACCAGATAGGCTGAGGAAATATAGTAGGGGTACAATTCAGTAGGTAGGGAGAAGAAAAAGATACTTCTAGGCTGTTGATGATCAGAACAACAATCAGGGGGCAAAACATTTTAAAAAAAAGACCAGCATAAAATGCTCCAGTGGATTTTCTGGGTTAGACTTCATTCATTCATTCTACTTTCTGCATATTAAATTTGTTTTGTTCCTATTTTTGTATCCCTAATACCTAGGCCAACAACTTGCACAAAATAGGCACTTAAATTCTTCTTGAATAAATGTTTAATACACTTGAAAGTGCTGCTACCAGTTATTTGAACTTTACAGTGATGAGGGTCCAGCTATTTACAATCACTCTTATAATTATATATGTCAACCAACGGTAGGGGGAACTCAGGGAAAATGTTAAGTTCTAAATGGTCCACAGAGTAATGTTATTTGTAGTTTCATCCTGCCTAAAACACTTACCAGATCTGTAATTTATTTCACCAAGTTACTCAACAATTCTCAGCTTCATTTATCTGATTTGTAAAATTAGAATTATAATAATACCTCTTTTGTAGTGTTATTATAAGAATTAAAAACAAGATGATGTATATAAAATATTGGTAAACCTGAGCAATTAGTAGTAATTATCCATTGTCTGGCTCTTCCCGGTTTAGATATCAGTATCATATTTGTGTCATAGAAGGAATTTGGCAGGACTCTTTCACCTATTTTTCCAAATAGTTTACATAGTATTGGAATTCATTTTTCTTTAAATGTTTGGTAAAATTTGCTTGTAAATCCATCTGGCACCGGAGACTTTTTCCTTAGGGAGTTCATTGTTGCCTTGTTCAATTTATTTTTCTAAAATGAGATAATTTAAGCAATTTATGTCTACTTATGCTAATCTGGGAAATTTATATTTTCCTAGACATTCATCCATTTCAATTAGATTGTCAGATTTGCTGTAATACAGTTGGGCAAAATAGCTTCTTATTATTTCTTTAATTTATTTTTGTTTGGTAGCAAGTTCTCTCTTTTCATTTTTGATGCTGGCAACTTGCTATTTCTTTACTTTTTCTAATCTAATTAACTAAATTTTTATATATTTTGTTGTTTTTTATGAAATGAACTAATAATTTTATTTATTAGTTTAATAATTTTCTTAGTTTCAATTTTATTCATCTCTCCTTTGAGTTTCAGGATTTCTACTTTGGCATTTAATTGAAGGGGGCTAATTTATTTTTTTCTAGCATTTTAGTTGTGTGCCCAACTATGTAGAGATATAAAATTTCTCTGAAGAACTGCTTTGGCTATATCCAATAAATTTTGGTATATATTGATTGATTATTGTCATTCTCAGATAAAATTATGGTTTGTTTTTGTGATTTGTTATTTGTCCCATTCATTCTTTAAATTTGATTATTTAATTTTCAGTTGGTTTTTAGTCTCTTTCCTGGCCCTTTCATTACATAAAATTTTTATTGTATCAAAGTCTGAAAATGAAGCATTTACTATTTCTCCCTTTCTGCATTTAATTGTGAGGTTTTTATGCCCTAATACATGGTCACTTTTTCTGTAAGTGCCAAGCACTGCTGATAAAAAAAAGTGTATTCTTTTGTGTCCCTATTCAATTTTTTCCAGAGGCTTATCATCTCATATATATTAAACCTGCCAGTTTCTTTCTTGTTTATTTTGTGGTTAGATTTATTTGATTCTGAGAGGGGAAGTTTGAGATCCTCTACTAGCATAGTTTTACTGTTATTTCTTCCTATAACTAGCTTATTATCTTTAGACATTTGACTGCTCTACCACTTAGTGTATATATACTAAAGTATTCTTATTACTGAATCATCTTTACCAAGATATACTTTCTTTCCTTATCTCTTTTAATTAGATCTAGTTTCACTTTTGCTTTATCTGATCTCATAATTGCTAATTCTGTTTTTTTTTGTTTCAGCTGAAGCATAATAAATTATACTTGAGACCAATTCATTATCACTCTTTGAGATTTCTTCTGTGGACATTTTATCCTCTGATGACTGTGTTTTGGTCTTTGTCACCATAGTAGCTTTTTTTGTCAAGATTCTTCTCCCTTTCTTGTTCATTTTCTTTCCTTTACTTTTGGTATTTCCTTTTTTTTTCTCTTGGGGTAAAAGTGGATCTGTCCCAAGCTGTCTGTGCAGCTCTGAGCCTTGGTTTTGAGCACAGAGGTCCCTTGTATTTGTAGGGAGAAGTTTTGTCTGTTCTTTTTTTTTTCCCCAGACCCAAACAGTTCTCTTGTTGCTCAGGGAGAATTGGATTCAGAAGGTATAAATAACCCAGGAGGAAAAACAAAAATGCAAGCAGTTTACATTCATTTCCTAGTGTTCTTTCTTTGGGTATAGCTGCTTCTGTCCATCCTTGATCAATTGAAATTGAGTTAGATGTTCTCTTTGTCGAAGAAACCCACTTCCATCAGAACACATCCTCATACAGTATCATTGTTGAGGTATATAATGATCTCCTGGTTCTGCTCATTTCACTCATCATCAGTTCATGTAAGTCTCGCCAATCCTCTCTGTATTCATCCTGCTGGTCATTTCTTACAGAACAATAATATTCCATAACATTCATATACCACAATTTACTCAACCATTCTCCAATTGATGAACATCCATTCATTTTCCAGCTTCTAGCCACTACAAACAGGACTGCCACAAACATTTTGGCACATACAGGTCTCTTTCCCTTCTTTAGTATCTCCTTGGGGTATAAGCCCAGTAGTAGCACTGCTGGGTCAAAGGGTATGCACAGTTTGATAACTTTTTGGGAGTGGCTGGATATGTTCACAATTCCACCAACAATATATTAGTGTCCCTGTTTTCCCACATCCCCTCCAACATTCCGCGTTATCTTTCCCTGTCATCCTAGCAAATCTGACAGGTGTGTAGTGATATCTCAGAGTTGTCTTAATTTGCCTTTCTCTGATTAATAATAATTTGGAGCATATTTTCATATGGCTAGAAATAGTTTTAATTTCTTCATCTGAGAATTGTCTGTTCATATCCTTTGACCATTTATCAATTGGAGAATTTGCCTGTTCTTTTAAGGAAATAGTTTGGTTTCCCTGAGTTTGCCTTCTGAGCTGGGACTGAAAACTGCCCCAATTCATTTGCTCTTCTACTGAGCCAGGACTTTATTTGTAGCAGGTAATATTACAAATTCTGACCAAAGGCGTAAAATTAATTTGCATAATTTAAAAAGTAGCAATAAAACAATTCTCCCATAAATGTATGGCAAGTTTTCCCCAACAGTTATACATTATCCCTATGAAGAGTGAACAGAAAAATCAACAAAGAGGGGAATACAAAAAAGGAAAATAGAGAGAGCAAGCACTTACATAGAGTGACACACATATAAAGAACATGTACAACCTGACAGTAAACCTGAAGACACAATCAAACTTATTAGAGCTCTGCACCCTCATGTCATCTGCTGATGTCATCCTATTACTTTCTGTAGTTCTACTACCACTGATCCCGTGATGCATTCAATCAAGCCTCACTTGGAAGAGGATAGAGATAAGCAATTTCTGACTGGCCTACATAACCTATAATTTACTATCCTATAGATGCTGCTTTAAAAAATGATCCTCCAATCTTGTGATAATTGTTTGTTTCCTTAACAAATTCCTGGAGGCACAAGGTTAAGGTTCTCTTTGCTTTTCATTTCTGGCTTAAACTGGGTCACCACTTTCCCAAAACAGGAATTTTGATCTTTGCCACTGTTCTTTTAGCTTAAAACACAAAAGAAGTATAACTGCTATCACTCTAACTGCTATAAAAAGGCAAAAAAAGAGAGGAAAAACACAATATACTCAGTCATCATGCTAGAAAGAAAATTTTCTAAAATCACAGAGGGTTTTTGTACATAATTTTGTTTATTTATCACATCCTTGGTTAAAATGGATATTTATTCTCCAGAAGGAGATTTCTTGCCTCGGGGACAAAGGTCTTTGGAATAAAGAGCCAGAGTCATTACATAAAGACTAATCTTGACAAAAACAATGTATAAGGAATAATAAGTCAGAAAATGTTTGAAGTGGCTAGATCATGGAAGACTTCAAAAACCAAACTAAGGATTTTATATTTGATTGTGAAGACAAGAAGGAGCTATCTGTGTTGACTAAATGAGGACAGGGTGATTTTTGTCACACAGGTGCCAATTTTAATAAGTCATTCTAGCTGTTAGATGATTAGAATAGAGAGATTTGAGGCAGGGGGATTATCAGGGCATTGTGGTGATCTAGGCTGAAAGTGATGAGAGCCTTCTTAGTTAGCTGAAAGGAGAGAATCTAGAGGGTGTAACCTCTTGAAAATGCACAGGAAAGAGAATATCATTGAGAAAGAGATTGCATCAAAGGCTGCTGGGAATTCTACAGGGATGAGGATCAAGAAAAGGTCAGTAGATTTGGCACTTAAGAGACTGTAACTAACTTTGGAGAGAACAGTTTTAGGGTTTGGGTTTGCTTTTATTTGTTTTGCATTTTATTTTATTCAGAACTTAAGAAATAAAATAAGTATTTCCATAACAGAAAAAAAATGAAGCCACACACGAATTCACAGACCTTTTATGTATAATTTGTTAATATAGTTATCACATAACTTTTTTTCTTTCTTTTCTACTCTCCAGATTATCATTATGCACACACATACATACATGTGTGTATATGTAACACCTTTTTTTATAACTTATTTATACACTTTTATTTATTAATTCTTTCTTTTCATGTAAATAGTCTCTTTCTTCATAGGCCTTTTGTAGATACTTTGGGTATTTATAATAATCAAAATGATTTAGTTGCTCAAAGTTGTTCTTAAAACCACATTACTATCAACAACAACAACAAAAAAGCAATTACTGAATTAGAAAAAAATTCATCCGGAAGAACAAAAAGTTAAGAATATCACTGGAATTGGGACAGGGGAATATAAAGGAAGGAAGTTTAGCAGTTTTAGACATTAAACTATGTTTTAAGCCATTATTATCAAAACTATCTGGTACAGGCCTAAAAAAAAAAAGAAAGAAAGAAAAGTAAATCAGTGGAACAGAGTAGAAATATTATTTACAACAGCAAATGACAAACTTATTTTAACAATTCAAAGACAAGTTTTGGGGGTAAGAATAAAATATTTGGTTTTTTAAAATGTCAGGAATGTTGGAAAACAGTCTGGAAGAAACTGGGCATAGACCTGTATTTTGCACCATTTATCAAGATAAGGTTCAAATGGACATAGGATCTAGGTATAAAGAGAGATTTTACAAGAATATTTGAAGAACATAGAACACGTTACCATATCAGTTATGGATGGGTAAACAACTTATAAATAAATGATGGAGAGCAGAGCTTCTTTTCGTAGTAATTTTTTAGGGAAGTTTGCTTGACAGTTGCTTGAAATGTCTCATCTTCCTTTCTCTATCTTTCAATATCTTATCCATGCCTTTGCAAATTGATTTCAAGTGTAGGGGAGATGTATAATGGATAATTTCAATTACATTAAATTGAAAAGATTTTCTACATATAAAACAAATATGGACAGTTTCAGTTTAATGATGAAGCCAGAAGACCAATTAGAGATATTATTTTTAAAAATCAATGAAAATAAAGAAAGTAGCGATTCCTCTAAAGAAATTTACCATGAAAGGAGAAAACCAAATAAGATGTGTGTGTATTTCATTTAGTTTGAGAGAAATATGTGCATATATCTATGGGCTGCAGAGAATTCTGAGAGAGATTCCAGACAAGTGAGAAAGTGAGAATTATACAAAGGGAGACTAAGCTGAAGAATAAAGGATTTAATGGGTTTACTTGAACATCTGAGAAAGATATGAATTAGATGAACCTCTCATCTAAAACAAAGAAGGTTTAAAAACCAACTATTTTATAATAGGACTACACCAATTCAAAATATAAAGAAGCAGAAATAATGCAGTAAAGTTAAAAAGGAAGGAATACCATGGAAGGAAAGGTTACAAGTAAAACCAATATAGCACTCCTTAATGAGATTAACTAAATTTGTAAATAGAAAAAAAAGTTGAATGTTGGTGTTACCCATCAATTAGGAAATGATTGAACAAACTAAACAAATTAGACACTAATCTGGTGAAATGCTGCTGAAAAATAACCAAAAAAAATTATTTCAGAGGATTCTGAATATAAACTGCTACAGAATAAAGAGAGCAGTAATAGGATAATAATTTATATAATATATATGTGTGTGTGTGTGTGTGCGTGTATGTGTGTAACTTATATGAGGATAATTACAATAAAGAAAAAGAACTTTTAATACTGCGAATAATGTAGACAGCCAGATAGTGCAGAGAACAGTCGCAGAATCAGAATGGAATCAGAAAGGCTCATGTTCCTCCTGAGTTCAAATCTGTCCTCAAATACTTACCAACTACGTGACCCTGGGCAAGTAATTTAATCTTGTTTGCTTCAATTTACTCATTTGTAAAATGGGCTGGAGAAATAAATGGCAAACCATTCCAGTATTGTTGCCATGAAAACCTCAGAGGAGGTTATAATATGTTGTATATGAGAGAAACAACTGAACAACACCAACATGGTTAATGTAATGACAAAAATTTCTCCAGGGGATCAAACATATCTACAGATAACCATCTGAACTTCAGTTTTATTAAGTAACCAATCCAAAGTCAAATAAGTACTATACTAAATGACTGAGACATATTCATGTAGAGGGCTGAAACTATTGAATTCAATGCACTGAGGTCAGGACTGCAGAGCCTTGAGGCTAACTACTGATTGGACAATACTCTATGCACATATGCTTGGAAAATGGTCCTTTCCACTACCCGTACTGGCTCAATGACTGGTGTATAGAGGATTGTAGGAGGGATTAGGGGGTGGAGTAAAGATAGCCAGGGACACACTCTCGGCCAAAACAAGGAAGAAGGCAGTCACTGAAGAATCTGCTTCCATCCTGTTCCATCCCACATCTGGAGACCTAGAATAAAGACTGAGGACTTTTGCTTATCCTGACTCCAGATGATTCTGGGGTGTCCTGGGTGCTAGCCCAGTCGTTACATATTCAGGTTTTTAATACTCTGGACACTAAATTATTGTTGTTGTTTTTAAAATATAATTTTAAGTATGCATGTAAAGATACATGTGCTTTTCTTCTGAGTTTATTTTTCTTTAAGAACTGCCATCTTTTTCACTTGGTGACCTCTACCTAGAGTCACCATTTTATGAAAAGGGCATGGTTTTTTAGCTTCTTTTCTATGTTATCTCTTTTAATTAGCAAATAAGCTTGGAATTATCTTTCTTTTTGTTTGAATTTGTATCTCCAATGTTTAACACAATGCCTTTATAAATGTTTGTAGGTGCTTTATAAATGTTTGTTTTTTTTCTCGCTTCCTGGAAATTATTTCCTTAAATTCAGTGTAATGCCTTGCTTTTTTTTTTTTTTTTACATGACCAAACCGTTATTTTGCTGTACAAAAAGAATCAGACTCTGAAATATTGTACAATTAGCTTGTGAAGGAAATCAGAAATGCAGGTGGGCATAAATATAGGGATGGGGAATTCAATGTAATGGTTTTTAGTCATCACCCAGAGTTCTTTCTCTGGGCGTAGCTGGTTCAGTTCATTACTACTCCATTGGAAATGATTTGGTTGATCTCGTTGCTGAGGATGGCCAGATCCATCAGAACTGGTCATCATATAGTAATGTTGTTGAAGTATATAATGATCTCCTGGTTCTGCTCATTTCACTCAGCATCAGTTCGTGTAAGTCTTTCCAGGCCTTTCTGAAATCATCCTGTTGGTCATTTCTTACAGAACAATAATATTCCATAATATTCATATACCACAATTTATTCAGCCATTCTCCAACTGATGGGCATCCACTCAGTTTCCAATTTCTAGCCACTACAAAAAGGGCTGCCACAAACATTCGTGCACATACGGGTCCCTTTCCCTTGTTTATGATCTCTTTGGGATATAAGCCCAGTAGTAACACTGCTGGATCAAAGGGTATATAATGCCTTGCTTTTTAACATCCACTCACATTCATCAAAATGAAACTAATAAATCACTGGATCTCAAATATATTCTCGCCGAACAGAGGGATATTAATGGGAACCTCTCTCACTTCATGTGTGTACATCATGTTATGGAAACAAACTAGTTATCAGAAGACCTATGATGGTGTCCCTACTCTATATAGTCTTGGATAAGACACTTAATGGGTCTCCATTAAACATATACATTTACTTAGCACATTCTATGCTATGAAGACTGTCCCAGGTGCTGGAAATTCAAATAAAAGCAAAAAAAAAAAAAAAAACCAGATCCCTTCCCAATGGGGAAAGACAACAATGAATAGGAGCTGAGGTATACCTGGGTGGGGATGGAGAGAAGGTACTCACATAGGGACATAGAGGAGAAGCTTGGAAGGGCTGGAGGTGTGCTGGGGGTGCATTAGATTTATTAGATGATCTCTGAGGCACCTTATAATTCTAACAATTCATGAGAGTATTTTATGATTGATGTGATCAAAATTCTTTGGTTTGCCCATTTTTTGCAGGTTCCTATAAAATCATATCAGAAATATGATTTTCAAGGAAGCAAAGTTAGTAGCAATTATAGCAGAACTGTGCATAATGTGAAAGTCTACATTTTTAAAAAACTTGCCAGAAAATGCTGACTCAAAATTTTCTATAACAAAATAAACAATATTCATTATAATAAAACTTACATTTGCAATATTCTACAAATATATGCAGGTATAAATTGACCAAAAAAATTGCTGGAATCTATTAGCACTGGGAAATCCTGCTACCCAGTGCAATGACAAAAAGTGTAATTACTAGTTCTAGTGTTTGAGATACCAATTGCTGAGATAAATTGCTATGAACTATAGAGGACTCTGAGTACTCCATATGGATTTAAATGCACTTACCGGGAAATGAGGTAGCTGAATAGTTCTTGTAATGCAATTTAAACACATGTAAGGTAATACTCATTGACAAATGTAGTCTAAACTTCTTACAGGAACCCTCAGCTTTCTATCTATTTGATCCTTGAGAAGAAAAGAAAATTGAAATATCATTGAAAGCAATGAAGATGCCAGTATAAGTGTTTGTTTTTATCTTGAATACTGTTTTTTTTTATATCTTTCAAATTAATTCACATTTTGGGAACTCCATGATTTCCAAATCAATATTGGCATGATAAGTAATAAATATATTGGTAACTAAAATTTCAGAATATGAAAATTTCTTTATAATATTGGCTATTAACTTGTAGATCTTCTGAGTCTCTAAGATATTTGTTTTTTGCTTTTTTACAAGGAAGATCACTGTTAACATCAACTGAATAAAGTCATATCTTTTGCCTAAAACACTTGGGAACAAAGGTCATTTTAGCTGTTTTATGTAGGTAATTATACAATCATAATATTGAGGAATTGTAGATCTACGGAAGTGAACTTAGATATAATCTAGATGAATTATCTTATTTTCATCATGAAAACAGAATGAAGGTACTTAATTTACTCAAAGTCACACCAATTGGAGGTGATCCAGCTGTGTTTTAAAACCAGGCTCTCTTGTTTCATATCCAATCTTCTTCCTACTCTGTGATGCTGCTTTCCTCATCAAACCTCCTGATTTCCATATTCATTTTCCATTATTTTTATTAGACAAATCCATAAGTATTTCCATAACTGTTCATTGAGAGATGAACTCAAATTTCCTACTTAAGTCTTTGAAAACCTCAACAGGATAGAAGTTCTTTATAAGTGGAAAATATTACTCAAAGATTATTCTTAGAATCATGATTGCTCAACTATCTTGTGTTCATTCTAATTTTAGAGTTTGCAAATTATATTTCAAAGTGTCTTGCAATTCTTTGCAGTAGGTAGAAACTTTCTTATTATTGTTGAGGGCCCCATTATACTGCCAGGCACCCAAATTAACAATCTACATCGATATCTTCCTTGATTCTTCAGCCTTTATCATCTATTGTATCAAATGTGTTGTCATATATTGTGGATTCTCTTTTCATAATCTCTCTCACATATAATCTCTTTCTCCTTTGTCACTGGGTACCATCCTGAAACAGGTCCTACTCATCTCAAGCATAGGTTATTGGAAGAACATTTTGATTGACCTGCCTTCCTCAAATCTTTCCTTATTTCAGTCTATTATCTACTCAAATCTATATTCTTAAATTATGTAAATTATCTAATTATCTAAATATTTCTAAACTATCTAAATAATCCAAATGATATCTAATCTAAATCTACAAATTATCTAAATATCTAATAAATTATCTAAATATCTAAATTCTAATTCTAATAATCTAAATTCTAATATCACACACATATGCATATACTCAATAAACTCTATTGGCACATGGCACCTCCAGGATGAAATGGGAAATCTGCAACTATCTTTAAAAACTCTTCATAATCTACCCTTCTTTACTTTTCTAGACTTCTTATATTTTCATGTAACCTCCCCATTATTTTATCTCATGGTACAAATCTATATTATTTTTCTCTCTTTCATGGAGTACTAGTCCTAGAGTCAAGAAGATTCATTCCTCAACTGTGTCCCCTGGATTCAATGTAAAATGTCTTTCCCAATTCTTAATAAAAATAATTCCTTATCTCTGTTGATCACCCCAAACATATATTTTATTTATTTATAGTAGTTTTCATGTCCTCTCCCTCATTGGACTGTGAGCTTCTTTGAGAGTAGGAAATGCTTTTTGTCTCCCTTTGTATCTATAACAGTTAACATAGATACTTAATAAATGCTTCTTAATTTGATTTGCTTTATGAGTCCAGTTTCAATAAAACCATTCAAAGATTTGAAGATCTCTCTCTCACCCTGTACTGAGATGTTACTGAAGGCCCTAATGATTCAGCACTTTGAATCTTAAAGAACCAGGGTGACATAAACTTGGGAGTTTGAAGTTAGGACAAAAACTCAGGTGACTCATGGTAAGAATCAGAAGAGAAAACTATCTCATTCCCAAGCCAAGAGAAGACAAAACATGGCAATGAATCAAAGTCCCAATTCATTAGCTAAACTAAGAAAGCTATGTAAATGAAAGAAAAGATCTCATAAGTACAAAATCATTGTACATGTAAAAGTACCATAAAAGATTCATAAGGATTGCAAGGGAACTCAAAGTTAAAATGAATTTTCTATATGAGAAACTAGAAGAAATAAAATGAAATGAAAACTTTGAAAGAAATTTGAAGAGCATGGCTGAGTGAAGCCAGGAAGCTGCTCACGCTCTCCTAGTTTTCCTCAGAAACCTCAAAACCTAATGAAAACCACATGAAAAAGCCCTTGAATAGAGTCTGATGGGATGAAACAACTCTCCAGCTAAAAATAAATTAGGACTTCAAGAAAGGTCAATCTTATTGGAATGAAAGGGATGCTCAGCACAGCTCATACAATGTCTAGGAAAGCCAATGAGAGGGTCTGAATCACAGCAGATCAGCAACTGAGACCCTCAGTTCTGGCTCAGTAGTAAAGCAGACCAGTGAGGCACCACCCTTCAGGCCCAGATCAGAAGGCAAATTGAAAGCTACGGAACCCAGGCTGTTTCCTGGAAAGAGCAGGCAGGGCTACCCCATGTTGTGAGCAAGACACCAAACACAAGGGGCTTCTGAGCTCAAAGCCAAGGCTGTTACACAAGAAGGTGTGGGCAGTCACCTTTACCCCAAGTGCAGAGGTTGATCATAACAGTCACAAAATGGGGAAGGGAGGGTGAAAGAGAAAGAAAGAAGATTACCAAGAAACAGAAAAGAAGCTTAAGTATAGAAAGCTATTTATGAATTGGAACAAGAGGTTTGGCAATTGTTAATGCTATAAAGTTACCCATACATATAACCTGTAAATAAAAGGCTATTAAATTAAAAAAAAAGAAAGAAAGCTATTTATGGTGACAGAGAAGACCATAATACCAACTCGGATGAGGACAAAGTGTCCACATGAGAAATCTCAAGAGTGATATGAATTGGCCTCAAGCCTAAAGAGGCTTCTTAGAAGGTCTCATGAAAGAGTTTAAAAGGCATATGAAAGAAAGAGAAGAAAAATTTAGAAAAGAAATGAGAGGTATACAAGAGAGAAACAACACATTGGAAAGGAAGAACAAAAATTGAAGAAAACACATCCTTAAAAAATAAAATTGGCCAAATGCAAAAAACAAACAAACAAACAAACAAAAAAAAAACCACTGCAGGAAACACTTTGAAATGTAGAATTAATCAAATGGAAAAAGAGAATCAAAAGCTAATTAAAGAAAATCACATATTAAAAACAAGAAAAAAAAGGATATGTGAGGAAATTATATAAAGATGGTAGAAGGGGTATGGGAAGCAGGCATCAAATGTGATGTTAAATAAAGTTTTATACTGATAGACACAAATAATGTTATATGAAAATACATCAAACACCATAGAGAAACAAGTGTATATGGGTACCATTGCTAAGGAGGAGGATAATTCTGGGGAAGAAATAGCTGCAATCAGAACACACATACTGATTTTAAAGTAGGGATAAGTAAGGATAAAGACAAGAAAACAAAAGAGAAGAAAAGAATTGAATTCTTAAGAAGCATCCATCAATTGGGAAATGACTAAATAAACTCTGGTATGTGAACTTAATGAATAATATTGTGCTGCTCTGTGGCAAAAAGTGAATTCTTTCTGAATTGTAGTATTGTTAGTATTAACTGACTCAAAATAAAATGAGCAGAACCAGAAAAACTATCAATACAATGCAAAAAAAACATTGCAAAGGAAAAAAAAAACTTAAAGACTTATGAAATTTGATCAAGATAATTACTGACTATGGCTCCTGATAATCTAAAATGAATAATATTCTCCTCTGATGGAGAGAAAATGGACTCAAAACGGAAAAAATGCAACATTTTTAGAGGTGAATACTGCCTGATTTCATTTTAATTGACTATACTTATTTGATAGAAATTATCTTTTATTTGTTTTCTTTTGAACCCTTCTCTCCCTTAGGAGGAATAGGAAAACTAGAATTAGTGCTGGTTATATCAGGAGAAAAATGAGGGTGACTGAAACATTTTAAATGTACATTAAAGACCACAAATAAACATAAACAGAAGAGTTTGAAAGTTATATATATATATATATATATATATATATCTTTATATTTAAAGAAAATATGTAGTACAGAATAGAGATTCCTAGTTTCATGTTATTTTTTGCATTCACTCTCTGCATGAAAAGACTTTTTTAGGTGTTCAATTTCAGAATAAAGAACTATTTTAAGTTAAAAAAATACAAGCACAAGTTATTTTTTTAGGATAACTCTTCAATGTTTTTTTAATCAATTAGAGAAGGAATTTCCATATATTTATGAATACATTGGAATTTCATAATCACAATTTCTCAAGGGTCTGTGCTAGAGAATATACATCATTTTCAAGACCTAAATTTCCAGCCATGCTAGATTCTAAATTACCTAATATAGTTTGGTTTTCTATTGGTTGGCAGTCTTTTGTTTTACATTGAAAGACAATTCATTTATGAATTTAATTCCAATATAGAGTAACTGACAGAACTCAAAGATCATACCATTTTTCTTTATATCACTGTTTTCAAGATTGTGACTCATTGTCCTATGATTCCAGAGGTCAACTGGCAAACAAGGTTGCCAATCTAGCCCATACATCAACAAATCTAGGGTAAAGAGATGTCATTTCTTGCAACAGTGCAAATAGGTTACAGAAATTGCACTCGCTGACTGGCTCTACTGAACCTTTTGCTCTGACCTGTCTCCTCAGTGTATTTAAGAGTATCTTTAAAGTGCACTCAGAACCCCATTAGTAGTAGATAGACAATGTCTTGATATATAGTGTTTAAAGAAAATCATAAGCCTACAAATGAATAATCAAATATTAGTTCCAAAGATTTATGTATGGCAACATATCCGGCAATTCTTAATGTAAAGGATTCTCTGTACCCCACTCCAAAATTCTATCACTGATGAGTCCTCTAGACTTATCACAGTTCTCCCCCCCATCCTTTCTTTTCTTCTCTCTCTTTATGGCTTTTAGTTATCAGTTCCTCCTATTACTCCTAAACTAGAGTAAAGAGTATTATTTGATTGATCAAAGAAGAGTTGAAAGGGATGGGGAAAAGATGCAAATATCTGCTCAGTATTTATGAAAGATAATTTAGACATATTAATATTTCCATATTATGTTTCTGAATATAAGATATTTCTATATAAGGACTTTTTGTGTATAAGTTTATGAAAAGTACAATATTGTAAATTATATTTGATCAAAATTCAGTTCAACTGAAACAATATGTATTGAATGTTCACTAATAATTCTTGTTAACTAGGTGTTAAATTTAGTCGTTTCTACCTACTAAAGATCACAACTGCTTTTCAATGTGTTTCAAAGGTCATGGCCTATGGCAAAGCCATAGAGATCTGTCCTAGTTAAAACTAGCTGTTTAATAATACCATATTGGAAAAACAGAAGGAAACAATAGCTATTTGAGAGTGATGGCGGCAGTCATTCTGGAGGCAGCAGCTGCACAGGAACCCTGAGGAAGACCTGCAAGGATGCTGTCTGTTCGAGTCGTTGCTGTCTTGGCCCACACTCTTGCCCACCAAGTGGGCTGGTCTCCAGAAATGCCTTGAGAGCAGCCTCTGTTGCAACCAGGAACCTCTATTCCTCTAACAGCTGCCTTCAAAAGTCTGCCACTGCTGAAGTGTCCTCTGTTCTGGAAGAGCATATTTTGGGAGCTGATACCTCTGTTGACCTTGAAGAAAATGAGTCCTATAATGGTGATGGTATTGTCCATGTACATGGATTAAGAAATGTTCAGGCAGAGGAAATGGTGGAATTTTCTTCAGGTCTTAAGGGTATATCCCTGAACTTGGAACCTGACAATGTTGGTGTTGTCCTGTTTGGGAATGATAAACTGATTAAAGAAGGAGATATTGTGAAGAAAACAGGAGCCATTGTGGATGTTCCTGTTGGTGAGGAACTTTTGGGTTGTGTCATAGATATGCTCTGGGCAACATTATTGATGGAAAGGGTCCGATTGGTTCCAAAACTTGTCAGTGAGTTGGTCTGACGGTCCCTGGAATCATTCCAAGAATCTCAGTGCATGAGCCCATGCAGAATGGCATTAAGGCTGTGGATAGCTTGGTACCAATTGGCCATGGACAGTGTGAACTGATTATTGGTGACAGACAGACTGGCAAAACATCAATTGCTATTGATACACTCATTAATCAGAAATGCTTTAATGATGGTGAAGAGACTTATAGATGCAGATGCCATGAAATATATCATCATGGTTTCAGCCACTGCATCTAATGCTGCTCCACTTCAGTATTTGGCTCCACTCTGGATGCTCTATGGGAGAATATTTCTGAGGTAATGGCAAACATGCTGTAATTATTTATGATGACTTGTCCAAACAGGCTGTTGCCTACAGTCAGATGTCTTTGCTGCTCCATCATCTTCCTGGTCCTGAGGTTTATCCTGGTGATGTGTTCTACCTGCACTCCCATCTGCTGGGGAGAGCAACTAAACTGAACGACATTTTTGGAGGTGGCTCTTTGACTGCCCTTCCAGTCATTAAAACACAAGTTGGTGATGTGTCAGCATACATTCCAACAAATGTCATCTCAATCACCGATGGACACATTTCTTGGAAATAGAGATGTTCTCCAAAGGTAGCCTTGCCATTAATGTTGGTCTGTCTGTGTCCTGTGTCAGTTCAGCTGCACAAACCAGAGAAATGAAACAGGTGGCAGGTACCATGAAGCTGGAGTTGGCTCAGTATCATGAGGTAGCAGCTTTTGCTCAATTTGGTTCTGACCTAGATGCTGCTATTCAACAACTGCTGAGTCGTGGTATGTGTCTGAGTTGCTGAAACAAGGACAGTATTCTCCAATGGCAATTGAAGAACAAACAGGTGGCCGTTATCTATGCTAGTGTTTGAGGGTATCTGGAGCCCAAAATCACCAAGTTTGAGAGTGCTTTCTTAGCTCATGTCATTAGCCAAAGACCAGTCCCTCTTGAGTCATATCAGAACTGATGGAAAGATCTCAGAACAGTAGGATGCAAAACTGAAGGAAATTGTCACAAACTTTTTGGCTGGATTTGAAGCTTAAATTCCCATAAATTTTATCAATTTGATTTTTGATGTGTCTTCTAGTGATTCAGTTCCATTCATTATAGGATTTTAATGTACCTAATGTACAGAAATCCCATTATAAATAAAGGGTTCCATGTTTTATTAAAAAAACAAGTGATGATGGGTGAATAATCAAGAATATATGTCTGGGGCAGAGGAAGGTGTCTGTGTTAATAGCAAAATCAAAACTACTTCATCATCAACAATCGAAAGTAACACTAGTCAATTTCTTTCAATCAAATGATGGAAGTTTAACATTAAGATATCCATTCAAATTATCATTTTCTAGAGGCTAATTGTAAACAGGGAAAATAGTTTTACTTAAGACATTAACATTAGTGCATTTAAAATTACTTCATTCTTCATAAGAGCAATATAAAACAGAAAAATGTATTTTCATTTGTGTGCAAGACTATAAAAATTAAGTGGTTATTATAATACCTTTCTTCTTATAACTACAATAACAACATGTCTATTTTCATTTGAATTATAAAGCACTTTCTGCATTAAAATCATATTAATTGTTTTATCTTTTTCATACTCTTATTTCAACTATGTCTAAATTTTCTTGAAAATTATGAAAAGTATGACATTTCATAAAATGAAAATTGAAGAGCTATACTAATTAAATTTAGATGGAATTTTTTTCAGTGCAAGGAGAATAGCTGATGGAAATAATTATATTTCACTATTAAATTGTTACATGAATATATTTAAAGTTAGAAATGCATTAGTTAGTAATGAAGAATAATGTGGATTATTTCAGAGATTAAGCACTCATTAAATGTCATGAATTATCAGGAGCATATTGTCACTGCTAAGGACAAAGAAACTATTATGAGGAAAAACTTATATTCACTAAACTTTTGAAAAAGATTACATTATTATATCCATGAGAGTATATATCACATCTCATATATTCACAAAATGCATGTCAGATGGAGATAAGATACTGCACAGAAATAGATTTCATGTAATGATTATTAATTCTAGGTATAACAGTATCATTAAATGTCTTGAATTATTCCCTTAGAAATAACGCTAAGACTAAAAGAAACTATTATAACAAACACTTTTATAGTCATACACTCTTTTGGGAAAAAAAGTGAATTAAACATATATATGCATATATGGATATATATCTACATCTATAGCCATATTCACACATACATATATGTACAGATGGAGATAAACATAAATGCACACAGGATAGATTCTTCATTTTCCAAAAGAATATGTAATTGTGAAAACATCATGTACTGTTGGTGTTTTTCTCTTCTTTAAAATAATAAAGGTTCTTGGTGGGAGAGAAGTTTCTCAAGGAGGTTTTCTGGAGACAGCCTTAGTTTCAGTTACAAGTAAATAATCACCCAAAATCGCAGCCAGCTGGTAAAAGTTCAGATCTTTTATTGTGTCCTTCAATATAGCCTGGTTAGCTCAGGCCTATTTCTCTACTTGGTTCTAAGAGCTCTTGCAGCTTTGTCCTTTGCTCCTGCCTCTGCTTTCTTCAGCCTCCAGCCAGCACCAAGGTAAAAGTTGTAAATGAATCTCTCTTGCCTTGGACAGAAGGCTTGTAGGCTTCCTCCCAGAGTGCTCCTCTCTGACCCTTGGGAATGTTCCCAAGAAACTAGCTCACTGGAGCTGTATTTATGCTGAGTGTAAAAGTCTGACTCTGCCTTCTGGAGGCAGGGATTAAGGAAGGTCTGAATTCAGATATCTCTTTCTAAACCCTGAAATCTCCCAAACATGTGAACTCCAATGAGTACTTAAATATTTCTTGCTTCTATGAGCTCTCTAAAGGTGTGAACACAAGCATCATTTCTATCAGTTGTACTTAGTACCTTGTTTCAAGTTCTGGCCCAAAATATCTCCTTCTAAGATCAAATTAATCATATTGAACCATGCTAAATTAGATAATTATTGTCTCTATCAACTCTAATGGCTTAACACTTTGTAAAGATTCCACCAATGTACATGTACACATGTACCCATATGTATGTACATGTATGTAAACAAATACATATATAGATTCATCTTCTATAAAAGTAAATGACTATGAAAATATTTGTTATAAATTATTTTCCCCTGTTGTTACTGACATTTTACCTGAGGAATAATTTAGATATTTAATGATATTTTAACATTTTGAGAACTCTATCTAATGGTAGTAGCCTTACTTAAGATCATTAAGAACTAACCAAGGTACTGAGAACATATATAGAATGATATATGAAATTATTTTTTAAATTTTATTGATTTCTTTGCAGAATTAATTCAGTTAGATTGTCTACTATATTCAAAGAGCAATGCTAGGTTCTGGGAGTACAAAGTCCTAAAATAAAACAGTTCTTGGCCTCTAAGAATATGAGTTCTACTGGGGAATGTGGATATAATATGCACATAGATGAAAAAATCCCAAGTGAATGGAGAGTATAAATAGGCAGTGTTCAACAGGAGATGGAGAGCCAGCTGCAAGATCAGGAAGATTAGGTTCAAGCAGAGTCTCTGGTGCTTTCTGATCATTATCTACTCATATCACTTAAACTCTTAGTGCCCTGGACAATTCTCTAAGATTATATATCATGTCAACAGGTCAACAGACATCTTTTATGCAACTGCTACTGTCAGATTTTCTGTTAAGTCTTGAGGGTACAAATATAAACAAAATGAAGAAACAAATAAAAACTACTTCTTGCCCTCAAAAAGCTCAAACTCAAATGAGAGGTAGGAAATTCCCAAAATAGAGATGGAAAACAGGAGGGAATGGTAGAAGTACCCAGGAAAAGATGTGTTGGTAAAGTTCAAAGAATGAAGAATGCCTTCCTTCAAAATGGATTTTCAATGATAGAAGGGGGAAATGGGGACAGTGGGACAAAACAGCTAAAATATGGTAGTAAAGTCCAAAGTAAATCATGAAAAAGTTTACATCATCTTCAAAAATGGAGATTCTTGGGGAGGAACTGAACCATTTGGAAAAGGGATATATGTAGCATGGAAGACTGATATGCTTTGACAAATGGAGTTTCCTTAGCTGTGAGTTACCTATAGCAATACAATTGCCTGTTATTTATGCCAAGTAAGTGAACAGAGGTTGGCCAAGATGGTGCAGTATGGGAAAAACAGTACAGACCAGTTCCTCATCCACCACCAGTAAGCAAGTATTTGACAAAAGGTCAATCAAGAATTCCAAGGAACAAAATGATTGATCTTTCCATTTGGGTCACCAAAGGGAGGCAGAAGTGTGCAAATATGGGAGGAGGATAGCTACTCTCCAGGAAGAAACTGTAGAATTGTATACTGGGGAAAACTTTGAATTCTCATATCAATAATAATGGGGGCTGATAATATCTAGGGAATAATACTAGGGCTAAACTCATAGCTCTTATATCCTTACCCCATATTGATGACAGATCCAGCAGGGATTAAGAGATTTGACCCTAAGAGAAGCAAGGATCATAGGCTATACTCTGGGTAAGGGAAATTAAAATCAATGGTATTTATGTGGTATCAATAGAAGAAAAAAATTCTTGGTGCTAGCACCCTGCTTAGTCTTAATTCTGTGACTGAATAATCATGGCATATAGCTCGAGTTAGTAGTTCTATTGCACAGAACTTGTAAATCCTTCTAGCTACAGGAGGATAACTGGGTCCAATAGCAACCCACTGAAGTTCCAAACAGGAGCAAGCTCTCAAGTTTATGAATCAAATCCAAACCTCAATGAGGAGCTTGTCTGGGGAGGCAGTAAGCAGTTCCCAACCTGGATCAGGTAGCATGGAAATATTACAGGCACCTAATTTGAGACCCTAAAGCTCCTTGAAGAACACAAGATGAAATTCCTCCAAAAAAAGCAGGAAACAAAAGAAATCCAAACAAAACCATGCAAACTCCGAACATCTTCTACAGAAGTACATAGAATCTGGTACTAACATAGAGTCAAAATAGGAAATTAGACTGGGGAAAAATGACTAAACAAAATGATTCTACCAGAAGCTTAAACTGTCCCCTCCAAAGTTAACAATGATCTCTTACTCTCCACATTCTTTGGCCTTTTCTATATTTTCATCCTTGAACTCTGCAGATTTTGACACAATAACCCTCTTCTTAATTCTTTCTTCTTTGTAGATTTTTGGGACTGTATTTTCTCCTGGTTCTCTTCATGACTATCTGTCTGCTTCTTCTCCTTTGCCAGAGTTTCTTCCAGATCATGCTCACTAACTCTTGGAATCCCACAGGAAATAGCCCTGAGCCCTCTTCTCTTTCTTTCTATATTATTTCATTTATCCACTATTTATCCAGCCCTCCTACTCTCTCATCTTCAACTATCTATAGATATCTCAAAATAAAACTTTTATAGACATTTTAAACTCTGCATATCTAAAACTGAATTTATTATCTTTGCTCCTAAACTTCCTCCCCTTCTAAATTTCCCTTTTACTGTTGAGGGTACCACCATCTTAACAGTTGCTCAGGTTTACAATTTAAGTATCATTTTTGATTCTTCATTATCTCTCACCTCCAATATCCAAAATATTGCCATGATCTATTGATTTCACCTTTGTGACACCTGGAGTATTGTAACAGCTTGCTGATCAGTTTGCCTGCTAAAGCTTTGCTAACTACAGTCTAACTTACATTAGGCTGGCAAAGTAATTCGTTCTAAATAAAGTTTAGCTCCAACTATATTAATATCTACTTAAGGAACTCCAATGTCTCCTTATCACTTTGAAGATCAAATATAAAATTTCCTGTTGGGCATTCACCAATTCTTCATAAGCTAGCACCAAATAACAGCTTCTGTCAGATCACCTCATACCCACACTTTTCTATTCTTAGACTTTATATTTTGGCCACTTATTAATATGCATGTAGTTGTCATATGAATACTACTACAAAAGAATATTCACAGAAATAAAAATAGATCTAAATAATTGGAGATATATTCATTGCACATGCTGAGTATACAGAGCCAATATCATAAACGTAATCATAAAATTATTTGGTATTTGCTTACAAATAAGTGGAAGATATTAGCTATAAGACATGCAGAAATCAAACCTAATGTTGAAAAAAAACAGCAAAAATTAAAAATCACAATTTGGGAGGTAAGTTACTTTCAACAAAACTTCACGGAAAATTACAAAGAGACAGAAAATCCTATATACCTGGACATTCATATTATATTTCAATATAGGTACTTTACTTACATATATATATATATGTATATATATATATATAGTGATATCAGAAATGGATTAGAAAATAAAACATTAATCTTCAAATCAGTGATTTGAAAAAAATCATAGTTAAATAATAGAAATATAAAAATACAGGAAAACATATGGGCTTTTTCTTTACATACATTTTGGGGGGGGATTTTTACATAAAGTCAAGCAAAACTAGAATTAGAAAAGAAACAAGAAAGGGGGCACCTTTGTGGCAAATTTCTCTCATTAAGTTCTCATTTCTGAGATATATAAGAAACTAATTTAGATTTGTAAGAAAAACAACTGTTCCCAAACATAGATGGTAAAGGATATGCATAGATCAATTTTTTGTTTGTTTTTGCTGAGGCAATTGGGGTTAAGTGACTTGCCTAGGGTCACACAACTAGGAAGTGTTAAGTATCTGAGAACAGATTTGAACTCAGATCCTCCTGACTTTAGGACTGGTAATCTATCCACTGCACCACCTAGCTGCCCCTGAATAGACATTTTTTTTATTTTATTTTTTTAATATTATTTTTTATTTAATAGCCTTTTATTTACAGGTTATATGCATGGGTAACTTTACAGCGTTAACAATTGCCAAACCTCTTGCTCCAATTTTTCACCTCTTACCCCCACCCCCTCCCCTAGATGGCAGGATGACCAGTAGATGTTAAATACATTAAAATATAAATTAGATACACAATAAGTATACATGACCAAAACTTTATTTTGCTGTATAAAAAGAATCAGACTCTGAAATATTGTACAAATAGCTTGTGAAGGAAATAAAAAATGCAGGTGGGCATAAATATAGGGATTGAGAATTCAATGTAATGGTTTTTAGTCATCTCCCAGAGTTCTTTCTCTGGGCGTAGCTGGTTCAGTTCATTACTGCTCCATTAGAAATGATTTGGTTGATCTTGTTGCTGAGGATGGCCAGATCCATCAGAACTGGTCATCATATAATATTGTTGTCGAAGTATATAATGATCTCCTGGTCCTACTCATTTCACTCAGCATCAGTTTGTGTAAATCACTCCAGGCCTTTCTGAAATCATCCTGTTGGTCATTTCTTACAGAACAGTAATTGAATAGACAATTTTTAAAAATAAAGTAAGTAAAATAAGAAATATAAGCTATCTACATCCATTTGGGGAAAAAAGTTTCAAATCAATAATAATTACAGAAATACAAATTAAAACAATTCTGCTGCCCCATCCATCAAACTATCAAATGTGATAAAACAATAGAAAAGGGGAAAAGTTTCGGGAGGTGGAACTTCAGGAAAGCAGGTATACTAATCCACCGTTGGAAGAGCTGTGAATTCATTGTGAAAATCAATTTGGAACTGTATCCCAAAGCTACTAAACTATGAATATACATTGATGAATGGGTTAGCAATACCACTGCTTGGTCTATGTACCAAGGAAATTAAAAAAAAAAATGGATCTCTACATACAAACATATTTATAATTGTAAATCTGTGGGGACAAAGAATTAGAAACAAAAGTTGTTCATCAAATGAGGAATGATTGAATACATTATCAGATCTGAATGTAATTGGATTTTATCATGCCATAATAATGAAGTGAATAGGAACTCATTCATATAGCAAATATTCATATAGCAAAATAATATAGGAAAAATACAATTTTGTAAAGTTTCAGAAACCTTATCAATGCTTTGAAAAACCAAGCACATAATGATGACTAGAGATGAACTATGTCATTTATCTCAACACATATTTGCCTTAAAAGAATTAAATTTTAGGCTTTAGCCAATGTGGAAAACTGTTTTGCTGAACCATATATATTCATGGTGAGGACATTATTTTTCAGGTTTCTTTTTTATTACTATTTAGTGGAAGGTATAAAAAGCACATATAAATTCATGTAAAATAAATTTATTTTAAAAATAAAATCATGAGGAAGATGCTATAGAAGCAAACTATGAAGATTTATTTGAAGTGATGCATTGGAACATAAGAAAAACCAGGTGAACAATCTACATATTAATAAAATTTTAAAGAAAAATGACTTATGGAAGTTTTGAATAAATCAATGTAATGATGCGAAAGGTATTTTTTTGAGGTAGATTGCTTGTTTGCTTATTTTATCAATGAGGGGGGTATCGTTTAATAGGGTTGGGAGAGCTTTATTAAGTAAACAATTCAACTCAATTAAAAATAAAATATAAAACAAATTCATTTTGCCTATTCCAGGTGACACTCCCAAAAGCATTAGTCTTCAAGAAACTAGAATAGCAATTCATTTTGGTTTCAGTGTTGTGTTGATTCATCATTATTCAAATCAAAATTTCCATAATGAAGAAATACACTGATTTTTAATAATATTTTATTTTCTGCATTTTAACAAACTATATCATCTAAAGTTACAAATTAGCATCCCACTTTCATAGCTCGCTTTTATTTTGGTTTGAATTGATGATTTTATTGATATACAAAACTCTGTTTGGAATAAAGTTCCTATCTTAGTGCAGTTCAATAATTCCTTTGGCACTTATAATTGTAGACAACTACCTGTGAAATTAGGTGTTTAAATGGCTTTCTCACAGCTAGGGAGCCAGTAGGGACCAAGTGCTTGATTAGAAACCAAGCTTTCCTTCCAGACTTTAAGGCTAGCAAAGTTATCAGCCACATGCTTTATTTTGTGATTTTCAAAAAAAAGAAATCAATATGCTCTACAGGAGTAATAAAACAGCAACATACAACAAATGGTGCCTACTCTTCTAATGACTCAAAACTTGTCCTCTGTCTTCCGATAGGAAAAATTGAGCCTTAAGTAGGCAAATTTTAAAAAATCTCTTTCTCCCTTCTCCTCTCCCTCTCTCCCTCCCTTCCTCCTCCTACCTCCTCTTTGTCCCTTCTCTTTCTCTCCCCTCTCCCCACCATGATTTTGGCCCCTCTCTCCCCCTTCCCACACAAACACATGCTATATACCTACACATATTAATAATATTTCATAATAATAAAGCAAATCAGACATTGCAGTAAGTTCTATTTATGTTGTTGTTGTTGTTTTAATCCTTTTTATATTGCATAGAACCATAACATTCACTGGGGATAAGGTACAGCCACCATAAGATTAACGAAAAATATATAAACTTTAATGTATTTCCATAAACTATTGAATTTTATGGTCACCTCTGTACATGTGGTATTACTTGTGAAATTGACTTTAATACATGAGTGTTTCTGTTTGTTGTAAGTCACATAAATAACAGCTAAAGCAAAGACTATTATTTTCAGGGGTGCAATCATGAGCAATTTGCAAATATACAGTCATTTTATTGAGTGGGAAATTCAGCATGATAATTTACAAACGCCTACACTCTTGCTTACTCAGATCTTCACAGTTTCATTCCTTTGGGGAATCTGGTATGATGTTTTACATGGATTTTATCCTACTACAGGAAAAATTTTACATGCTAAAATCTAACGAATGCCATAAACCTTCATAAGTTATTTTATTTTTCTGCTACTTTTTCTTGAAGATACGTTAATCTTCAAGAAAAAGAATCTAATATGAAGGGCAGAAAGTGAATGAGTATAAAATTCGGGTTTAATTTAAACGTTATGCGTATGCCATGGGTATTATTTAGAATAATAGGCCTCCATTCCCATAGTTTCCCTTCACTGTCCTTGGTCCTGAAAAGCCTGTCACACATCACTGCAAGCTCTGAGAACTCAGGGTTATGAAATCCTGTATAATGAGTGGCCACAATATTGGAAGAAAAGTGGGTAGCTAGGGAGAAGAAATGTGACAGAAGGAAGCTAGGGAGCTTATTAATAAAGAAAGAAAGCTTTGCAAAAGCATTTTCTTCAAGCTGCTGAGATCACAGAGTAAAACAAAAACAAATAATGTGGACCTGTGTATTCTTGCAAATAGGACATCACTTGCTACCGACAAGGATGTACACCACGTGAGATGCTACAGGATAAGCCACTCCTCTAACTCAAGGAGGCTGAATAGCCATCAGGGATGGAGATGAAGTTTCTTGATCTGTGGTGTTTTAGCACCTCCTAAAGTACAAGAGCAGTGAATAGAAAAGGTTTTTCCTTTCCTAGTTGTTCAAGCAAAGTCTCTAAGGTTGTTTGAAAAGTTAAACTCTTGTTATCATTGACATTGATTCTGTTCTTCTCTTGAAAAGGAGTATCTTAAATATATGCTTTTGAGATATGAGATCATCTCTCGGCTCATCAGCTTGGATTTCTATGGTAGCTGATTAGTTCCTTCAGATGGCCCAATTATAAACTTCCCAAGGGCAACCCAAAAAAGGCACATTAATGTTATACAGAAATCCACAAATGAGACAATTTTAATCTTTCCTAAGTTGTCAGATTAGACAAGAAAATATTTTCAGAATTGTTAACATGCACATTTTTAGACCATTAGATTTCAAAGAAATTATAAAATATTCTAAATGTTGTCTTATATTTATATTTAGCTTATGTGTATGTCTTCTTCTACCAAGTAGAGTATAAGTTATAAGATAGTTGTAGCCATACCTTATATTTATTTATTATCTACAGAATTCACTCACATTTCTGTATAGCTATCTATAGCAATTAAGTGGATTTTGTATGCATGCATAAATGTCCTAACCAGCCAAAGATGGAATGAATTTATTGTGATCTAACTATAATTTAAAAATTCAAAATTGTCAGAAAGCCTCATGATTTTGCATTTTTATTAACTATTTTTATCTTTTTGTCCATTCTATCTAAATGTATCATTTTCACTCTATTTTATACTTTCCTGTAAACTTTTCACTTCCTTTTTCTTTGTCTTCCTTCTTTTAATCTGTTCTATATGCCCTCTTTTTTTAATCAACCTTTAATCACTGAAGCCTTAAGTTTGCTAGGGGAAAAAATGAAACATTAAAAATACAACTGTCAAATCAACTTAAATCTCCTCCCAAACTCTCTCCATGGGACAAAATATCTTTTGGTGATCATCAGTAAATAATGAATAAAAAAGTATTATGGTAAATCTAGCAGTCAAATGAGATTAGTATCATCCTATCTACTATTCAGTACTATGTTAAATGGTCTACTAGATACTGAAGAAAAAACAAAAACAAGAATTAGCCCTGAAAGTTAAGAGATCATGATTTAGTTGAGAAAAATGTGTGTATAGTTGAGCTATGTATATATGTGCATGTATGTTATGCATATGGGATATGGCATATCTATATATAGATATAGTAGTCAAATCACTAAAGAACAAATGTAAATAGTGTATAATAAGGTTATAAAGGCATTTTAGACCCAAGCTGGGAAGAGATTTCAATGTCATGTAGAGTAATTTATATTTAATTCTGGAAATGGTAGGTGCTCATGGATTTATTGAAGCATTGGTATGGTTAAAAACTTGTGATTTAGGCATGTCAATTTAGCAGTTGTTTGGAGGATGAATTGAAGAAAGGAGAAACTTGAAGCAGGAGAACATTTCTTAGGATAGTTCAGTAGTCCAAGCAACATCTGGTGAAGGCCTGAGCTAGAATGATGGCTATGGGAATGGAGAGGAAAGAAAATATTTAAGAGCTATATTGAGGATGAAATTAACAATATTTGTCAAACAATGGGATACATGGGGCTAAGTGGTGATGGCTCATGATCATTCCAAGATGAGTGCCAGAAAATATCATGAGGCCTTTTCAGAAAAGAAATCAGTTTGGGGAATAGTTAATGAGTTCTGTCACATATGGGTTGACTGTGACATAATTTCAAAAATGTTTGATGGAGATATTTAAAAAGCCAATTGATAATGTGGACTAGAGTTGAGGTGAATACTAGAACAAATTAAACAAACTCAGAATTCATTCTGTAGAGACAAAGCAGAATTGGATTTATGGGATATAATGAGGTCATCAAAAGAATATAGAGCATAAAGAGGACACAGCATAGAATTTTGGGAGATGCATATAATCAATTCTGTTTAACATTTAGAATGACAGAGTATCGATGTTGGAAATGAGCTCAGAAATCATCTAGTTCAAATGCATCCTCACCCTAAAGCATGAGCCTCATCTTCACTTCCCAAAGTAGATATCCAGATGCATCCTGAAGACTTCTACAAATAGGAAATTCCCAACTTCCTATATCATTGAAACTTGTTAACACTGATTATTTTCTCTGCCATGAAACAAAATAGAGCAAACCTAAACCATATCCCTGGAGTCAATCCTTCATATATTAGAGGATATCTATCTGCTCATTCCCATTTAAGCATTCACTTCTCTCAGGTAAATATTCCAAGTTCCTTCAACTGATTCTATTTAATATCAGATTGCTATATTAAAGGCAGTATTTTATAATAGAAAAGAAAATTAAAGCACTGAACTTGAAGTCTAGATTTCTGGATCCAAGTCACATCTTTGACATTGTCATTTTAATTCTACATATTTCCTTGTATATAAAAAGGAGGAGATTGGCCTAGATCAACTCTAAGTCCCTTATATGTCTAAATTTCTGCTTTTATTCTGTTAGATGGTAACAAAAATGTAGTTCTCTACTAATTCAGGTTTGATTTTTTAATAGAACAAAACTCTTAAGTCATTGAATAGTTAACAACAGGAGGCTAACTTTGCCATAACAAAAAATGATTCACAATGATAATAAAGTGGCTCTTGACTTATTAAAAGTCCTTACTGCCATCCTTGTCTCCATATGGAAATGCATCCAGCCAGCAGGGCAAGGGATGCATGGTTACTGTGTAGTTTTAAAGGTCCACCAAGTTGGAGGACACTAACTCCACATGGGGTGAAACATTAAATATTCTTTCGTGACCAGGAAGCTGCTTCAATAGAAGCAAAGTCCACCCCAGTTGATAAATGGTCAAAGGATATGAACAAGCAGTTTCAGACAAAATTAAAGCAATCTATAGACATATAAAAATGCTCTAAATCCCTATTGATTAGAGAAATGCAAATTAAAACAATTCTGAGGCACTATCTTGCACCTCTCAGATTGGCTAAAATGACCAGAAAAGTTAATGATAAATGTTGGAAGAGATGTGGGAAAACTAGGACACCGATACAATGTTGGTGGAATTAAAAACTTTGGTTTGTGTTAAAAACTTCCACCAAAAAACTTTTGTACCAGCTCTTTTTGTAGTAACAAAAGAATTGGAAAATGAATGGATATCCACTAATTGGATCATGGCTGAACAAACTGTGCTACATGGAAGTAATGGAATACTATTGTTCTATTAAAAATAATGAATAGACAGATTACAGAAAAGTCTGGAAAGATTTACATGAACTGATGCTGAGTGAAATAAGCAGAAGCAGAAATTCGTTATATACAATAACAGCGAGATTTTGCGATGATCAACTATTACTTGATCTTGGTTCTTCTCAGTGGTTCAGTGATCCAAAGCAATCCCTATAGACTTTGGACAGAAAATGCCATCTGCATCCAGAAAAAAATCTAAGGAGACAGAATGTAAATCAACACATGCTATGTTCACTTCTTTTTACTGTTTTATTTTTTGCTATCCCATGGCTTTTCCCTTTTGTTTGATTGTTCTCTTCCAACATGATTCATAAAGCAATGTATATTAAAATTAATTAATTAATTAATTTAAACTTGAAGGGAAAAAAGAAAGAGAGAAGCAAAGTTCAATAAGGCCCAGAGACAATTTTGACTTTTAATAAGTAAAACCTACTCTCTTTTACGGGAAAACAGAGGAAACCGTAATCCTGTTATAGAAGCCTAAATAATTGCTAAAGGAAACCTTCCAGACATAATAATCAGTAAAATTAGTCATTCTCTTTCAGACTTATATGAACTACTTGATGTCTCTTTTAAAATATGGCACACAGAATTAGATAGTACAGGTAACATATAAGCAATGAGGACAAGAAGAATATGCTTTTGCTCTGAGGAATATGCTAATTGAACAGTACAGTTCAAAGTTGTTCAGAAATGAGAAAACAAAGAATAAATCCCTACAAGCTGCAATTGCCAGGAAAGACTTCAAAGAGAAGACAAAATTTAAAAGGGTATTTAAGACATGGATTTAATTTGAACAGGTAGGCATGCTGTACAGGGAGAACATTTTACATAGGAAAATATATGCAATTATTTTTGTCATAACTTTATTTATTTTAGTACACATTACTTTATGAATCATGTTGGGAGAGAAAAATCAGAGCAAAAGGGAAAAAAACAAAAGAGAAAAAAACATAAAAAGAAGGCAATATAGCGTGTGTTGACTTACATTCAATCTCCTTAGTTCTTTTTCTGGATGCAGATAACATTTTCTTTCCAAAGTTTATTGGGATTGCTTTGGATCACTGAACTGCTGAGAAGAACCAAGCCTTTCATAGTTGATCATCACACATTCTTTATATGCAATTATTTAAAGGTAGAAGTAAACTTGGTATTTTGTTGTCAATGGTGATGTTTGTCTGTTTGTTTGATTTTAGGTGAACAAGGAATAGCCCTGGCTAAAGCAGAGATTAGTATTGTAGAATATATAGACCATAGTTTGAAAACATAGGTATGAATTGGGGAAAATAACAAAGAGAAAGAGGAATAAAAGGAGGGAGAGATGGAGAAGGAGATGAATGAGCAATCACTTAAAACATGTGAGACTTTTTATGGACAATCATTGGGAACCCCATAAAACAGATATGAAACTACAGAAAAAAAAGTCAACATTTAAAATAGGAAAGATGTAAAGGAAAATATTCACATGAATAGGGGATACTTTTAGTTGAACAATCATTTTTTTTTTCTGTCAAATTCAAGCCCCCAGTAGATGGAAGTGACAGCTTAGAAAATCTGTTACGTTCTATAGATGACATATAAGTATGCTGTCAAATCTAAAGTACAGTCATAGGAATTCAAAGATTATTACTACTTATTTATACATATTCCAATCATCATCAACAACATCATAATGATTCTATGGTATGTTAAGGTTTCTAGTATTCCTTGAGGGAACCTCAAAATGAAAAATATCAACTATCAAATCTAAGGAAGAAGAAGAAAAAAAAAAGGAAGAACCAAAAGTAGAAGTAGGAGGAGATGAAGATGAAGAGGAAAGAAGAGGAGAACCATTAATATATGAATGAACTAAACAGCAAAAGTACTTGGAATGTCTTTGGCTTCCTTCACATTAGTACAAATCAATAATATCTACCAAGTATAGATCGCTTTAACATTTGGAAATACATATATATCTATATGCAAATATATGTTGTCCAATTTGAACCTTACAATAGCTCTGAACTAGGTGTTATTTTTACTCTCATTTCAAAAATGAGGAAATTGAGGCTAAAGGAGTGAATTTGCCCAGAATCATGGTGCTAATAAGTGTTTGAGGCAGGATTCAAACCATGTCTTCCTGATTCCAAGTTCAACACTGTATGTACTGTCACATCTAGGTTCTCAAAAAAAATTAAAAAGGAAAAATCACATCCAAAGACTTGAATTATTTTCCTGTTTAATATATGCTAGCTCAAAGGGAGCTTACCTCCCCTTTCCACACAGTCATTTCTTTTTTCTCTATCCCTCATATTCCTTGCTTAGAAAACTCACAGTTGTATTAGATAATCTCTAAGGTCCATTCAGGTTTTAATAATCTTTGGGACTTATATAATCATAAATTACATTTAATGGCAGAGAAAAACTCTGAAGGCTTAAGGTGATAGTAGATTTTCTACATGTACTTCTAGAAAGGGAAAACAGAAACCAATGATAGAGTAATTGCAGAGAAATCCAGCAATCAAGTCATGTTTATGAATTAATAAATATGTAATCTGCATTTATCAGTTAATATAAATAAATAAGCAGGATTTCTTTCTTCAAATAGTATTTGGGACTAATAATTAGTAGTAGGAATTACATTAAATTGATCAAATACATTTTTAAATATTAACCCAATTCTAAAAGTATCTTCTGTATTCTTTTAATTTTGCATTCTTTTCAATAATGGGAGCTGAGTATCCTATGAAAAATAATATATTATTTATTGTTATATGAAACATTATATATTCATATAATATATATTAACAAATAATACATTAAATATTTTTGTTAATTATCTATTATGTGTTATTCATGTGCAACTGCAAAATACAAAATGTTCCTGTTGTTAATTTTAATGATCCTCAACAGGAGGTTTTTATAAAAACTATAAAAACTCAAAATATTATATATTTACTGATACCTGTATTAATGGGTTTAAATCAGGTCATTTTACAGAAAGGTAGATATAAAAATGAAAAAAAAATTAATCACAAAAATTAATTGTTCTGGCAAAATATTTTTATTATTTTGAAATTTTATTGTTTGTTTAGGAACAATTATAATATTTTCTGTTTCTTTTCAAGGAAATGTTTCATAAATAATTTCATAAATACTAATTTAAAGAAGCAGTTTAACAAAGTGAAAATTATAATGTGAAATTGAACAAAATGTAATTGGAATACAATAACAGATTAATTTCTTAACTTATTTGAGGAAAGAGATGAGACCTCTAAGTATATTTAATCATTGAATTAATTAATGTGACTTGCTTTTTACAAACCTCTTTTAAAAGACTGTCTCTAAAAGACAGACTATAAATGATGTCATTGGATTTATAAACACCTTGTTTTCAACATAAAGAAATAAATTTCTCTTCATACAAAACCAAATATAAACCACTAGCGATATCTTTTTTCCTCCTCTGCCATTTAAAAATGGTTTAGAAATATCAGCATGTTCTATTGTTATTTTTGAGTTGTATAACAGAATTTGTGGAAATGATTGATTTGGTTTTTTCCAAAGACTACACTTTCATGGTATTAACCATGGACATCTAAAATAACTTACTAAGATTTGTTCACACAAGACAAAGCATTTGTTCCTTCTCAGAGGGAATCTACAGGGTTCAACTTATCTTCCCTTTTGAAAATTCCCAATACTTCTAACATCTAATTTTATGGACGTAAATAAGCTGATCTTCTTAACTGCTAATGACTTCCCCTTTGACATGTCTTTTAATATATTAGCTTTCATATTAAAATGTGAGCCTCTTACATAAAGGGACTGATTTTTACCTTTTTTGTATCCCCAGTGCTTAGCACAATGCCAGGTAAATTGTAAGGGCTTATAAATATCAAATGAAAGTTGATAGACTGAGTTAATCTAGGTAAAATACTAGAGAAACAGTTGTAATAAACCATTGCCTTCACAGTATCTTTTGAAACAGCTATGATTCGGACATTAGAAGATTTGTAATCTAATCAAAGAGCTGCTTCTGATAACTCCCTACCTTCTGGCAACTCAATTCCTTTTACTAGGTCTCATTTTCATTTTCCATAAAGAAATGAAGTTGCATTAGGCATCATATGTAATCCTTTAAAATTGGATAAATATATAAAAATAACTGAAATATCATGTATATCCTTGAAAATAAAACAAGACAAAACAAGAAATGTACTCTTTACTATAGGACTGGGAAAATAATTGCATCAAAAAGAAATTTTTCCATGAGTTTCTTGAAAAAAGGGGAAAAAATCTGTTTTTGTAATAATTTATTCTTCAGCCAGATTTTAGTAAGAATATGACATTTAGAATATAGAGAGAACAGAAAAAGCAACAGAAATAACAAAATCACAGATTCTGAGAGTTGAAAGGGCCTCAAGGCCCATATGGTTCAAGTGACAATTGAACAAAAATCTCAACAATATACGTAAGGAAGTATACAAGGAGTTACTTGACTTCTCCTTAAGAACTGTTAATTAAAAGGAACCTGCTACTTCCTACAGAAGTCTACTCCACTTTGCAATAGTTTAATCATTAAACTATTTTCTGCCTTTTTTAAATACAAATTTCCTTCTCTGAAACTTCTATGGATTATTCCTACCTCTCTCTGTGAAATCAAGCAAAATGAGCTCTGAACCCATTTATTCAAGATTATGAAATAATTGAAGAGTGATTATGTTTATATCCTTTTATCCAATGTTTCCTCTTCTTTAAGTTTATATGCCTAGTTTCTTCAGTAGAATCTCATTGGGCACATTTTCCAGTCATATTATAATCCTAATCTTCTCTTCTTAGAAATATTCTACTTGTTTATTTTTTTCTATAATATTTTTGAAGCAAAATGTCAAAATTTTAATTTAGCTGTATTGAATTCAATGCCATTCAATTTGATACCATGATAACCTTTAGAGGTCTTTTTGTAAACCTGACTATAATTCATTGTATTGGCTCTTTCTAACCTTCATGTAAATTTGAAAAGGACTTGTGAATTCATCAAGAGCCTGCATAAAAATATTGCACAACAAGTTGAAAAAAATATCCCAGGAGCACTCCATTAGAGAATTCCCTCCATGGACATCATATTTATAATGACTATTAACTATAATCAGACAGACTTTATCAAATCATCAAATACTTTCATACAAACTGTCTTATACAATATCTAAAGATTATCTGCCATACTGGTTATCCTGTAAAAACTGAAATAGGGTTCATTTACCATCCCTATATTCTTGATGAAGTCATCTGGCTATTTGTGATCATCATTTCCAAATGCTAATTAACCATCCCTATTATTATATTATATATATTATTATATTTATTATATAGAATTGTGCCATAGATTAAAAATCAATAATTTGCCTATTTTACTTTCAAATGAAATTGGAACATTTGCTTTTGTTATTCTTGTAATTCTTGTTACTCTTCTCCATTTTTCTATGGTCCATCAAACATAATTGAGAGTGTCTATAGAGTCATATTTTCTAATATTTTCAGTAATTTTTATGAATGTCATTTAGCCCCAGTGACTTGAACTCACTAAGAATAGTTAGATTCTGCCTCTGACGGGAAAGCTAAAACTGAGGATGGAAATTTATAAGGGGGAAATCAGAAATCAGTCCCCTTAGAAGGGGAAAGAACTATGGACTCAGTCTAGTACTTCTTGACATAGTGAAAAACTAACTCTGCCAATGCAGTTCAGAAACTTCCCTCCACTATAGCCAAATAATTTGAGCAGGATCACACAATATATTCATGAAGTAGGACTTAAAACTAGAAATTCTTGTCTCCAAATTCAGCTTTCTATCCACCCTAACAGCCATCTCTCTTTTTTTTTTTTAGCCATTATTTTATTTTATTTTTTTTAATTTAATAGCCTTTTATTTACAGGATATATACATGGGTAACTTTACAGCATTAACAATTGCCAAACCTCTTGTTCCAATTTTTCACCTCTTACCCCCCCACCCCCTCCCCTAGATGGCAGGATGACCAGTAGATGTTAAATATATTAAAATATAAATTAGATACACAATAAGTATACCTGACCAAAACGTTATTTTACAGCCATCTCTTAAAAGAGAATATTGAACAAAATAAAAGTTGAGTACTTCATTCTTCTCACTATGTTACCATATATTTATGTCACTTATCCAGTGCTAGGGTCCCTCTCCCTTCTTTACTGTTCTCTTTGTCCTTAACATACCTTTAAAATAATCTTATGTGAAGCAGGAGGTTACCACAAATAGGCACGTAATTATCCAAGGAAGCTACTTCTAATATTAAAATGAAATATTTCTCAACCTCTACAAAAGATAGTTTAGATTTTATAGTAGGATGAGAAATCCCAGTCAATAACTGTTCAATAAGAACCATGTAATTTTAAACAAGTCAATAAATTTGTCTCCAGATATAAACAACAAATATTATAAATTTATAAAATGCAATAAGTATAGTAAGTATGAATAAATAAGAGTGAATAAATAAGTCAAGTAACCAGAATGTGACCAAATAACAACTATAACCTAATTGTAGGAAAGCGTTATCTAAAAAAAAAGATACCAGTTCCCACATCAGAGTTACTCAGCAATTCAATTAGAATGTTTTCAGTACTTCAGACAAATCTCTGGGAAATTACCTAATGATAAAACTTAAAGAGTTCTGATTTGAGAGGAATGAAAGTATGATATTTATATCCTTAATTTTTGTATGGCAACACTCTTCCAATGACCCCAAATACTGCTAACAGTAAAAATTGGTCAGCAGATATTCTCAGACAAATGGCTATATTATTTGCTTAATAATTTAATACTTCTTCTTATATAAGATTTGCATAAAGAAATGCTATAGAAGTTTCCATAGATCTAAAATCTATGGAATAAAAAAGAGAGAAGGACCTGGATACAATGAATTTAATGTCAAAGAGTATACTTATCATTGAGAGGCAGCAGATGTGAGAAATGGAGAAAAAGGTAGTTTCCGACTCAGGAAAATCTAGGTTAAAAGTTTTGCTTTTGACATAGGCTGCCCATGTAAAGCATTTAATTTACTTCTGAGTGCCATAGGAAATTTACTAAAATTATTAACTGTAGAGCAGTTAGTTGAGGAAATTAACTTTCCAAAAAACAACCTATAGCAATAAAATAAATTATGGATCCAAACCAAAAAAAATAAAATTGATCTTATTTTGCAGTCAACCATCACTTACAAAATTTTCTTATATCTAAACAAACCAAACTCTAAATTTCTCAAGTTATACATTAGGCTTAATTGAATCTGTGAAAGGAAATACTCTACACATCTATTGAATCTTGTCCATAGCTGGCATGAGGATGAGATAAGAGATAATGTGTGGAAATCTTTCCTCTCTCAATGCATTAAAACAGTCCTGAGAAAAAATTAAGGTAGGCAAAAAATAATTCTAATGTCATCATCTTTTCTCTTTCTATTCCCTTTTCCTCATGAGATGGTGCCTTTTACTTTGGTTTATTTTTGTTTGTTTTTTCTGTCCACATCCCTTATCAGTCCGTACTCTCATTATAGTTCAAAAGCTCATCTAAGCAAAGATATAGAAACATAAAATGGTGTCTTCCTTGTCAATCAAAGCCCCCCATTAAAATTAATTTCAATAATAATAAGACCTACAAGAATAATTTGAGGGTGAGAGAGAAAAGGAAGTTATTCCAAACCACTAGCCATTCCAAGAGTCCTTATAATCTTAACAGACAAATTTTTGCTCATAGAAATGGAAAGAAACCAGTTGTGATTTTAGAGCACTTGTAAGAAGCGTCAATCTAGGCCCTGAGACAGCGAGATTGACTCAAAAGAATGAACTTCAAGTTTTAATGTGAATTTCTGAGCTAGTAAAATGGAGGGAAAGCTAAGTGCAGGGGACAATATCATGTTCTAAGCTTTCCCATGCAATTTTCAGCTTTTGAAAAAGTCACCTGTTTTGAGATAGTCCTGCTTGAAAACTTGCTGATTCACATAACTCTCCACCATAAGCACATATGATCATCCTCTGGTCCCAATCCCCTTCTGGTCACATCATGTGAGATAATTATCAAGAAATCACTATCACAACTCCATCCATCTCTCAGTTTCCTCAAATATTCAACTAGATGAACTCAAACAACCCTTAAAGCTTTCAATTTATATTCCTCCTATGGAGACAAATAAGAATGTTTTTGGCATTGTAAGCAAAGCTTTACCTTAGAGAGAATCCAGGAGGTAACTTTTGGGCAGTCTTATTGTTTCACTGTAGTGAAAAGAAAAGCCAGACAGAGAAAGCAGTCAAATATATTCTACTTCTTAAATAAATTTCTCATAATTTTCTTGTATCTGGTTTTTTATTTATATTCTATTTGAAAAGGCAGATACTGCCTATTTTCTTGTGACTCTTTTGATCATTATTTTTCTACAATCCCTCTTCTTTCTTGCACCTTAAATCCTTTCTTTGGGGCTGTTATCTGTTAAGTGGTCTCATTTTTTTCTACAATCAATAAGCATTTATTAAGTGATGACTCTGTAGTAGTTGGAATGGTATACAAAGACGAAAGAGGAAATAGTCCTTAACTAACTTATATCAATTGGGAAGGCAACTTGTATGTGTCTGTGTGTAAGAGTAATTTATGTATATTCAAAATAACACAAATATTAAATCATGCATAAAGAAAAAAAAAAGAATCCCTATCTCAGATCAGAAAAGTTTTTCCCTCCATATGGATTTTGAGAATGAGGCTGGCCTAGGCTTAGAGATAACAAGGTTCTTGTAATAGATAGAACTTCATGTTTTAACCTATATCTCAGAACTAGTAAGGTAAAGGAAAATTGACACCCCCAAGGGACAATATCTCTCTCCAGCTATCCCAGAAGATTTCTATCCTTCAACTCTGCTATCTTTCTAGACTTGAATATTGTTCTGTAGAATGGTAGCACTGAATATGAATGACTGAAATTTGTCCTCTGGCTAGGAAGTCAAATGACTTTTTTTTCTTGGCTACAAATTCACAGCCTACAAGAATATATTTTGCCAAAAAGGATAAGTGGAGCCTCCACCCTCATGGAAGCATTTATACTTCTCCTAAAAATCGAAATTTCCAGTACATCAAATGGACAGTTGACTTTATAAGTGTAGAAAACCTGTAGTAAAAATTAATGATGCCTCATGAAATAAATATTACGCTTATTAAAGCAATAAACAAAGACTTACACACACACATGTACACACACACACACAGAGGAATCCACGCATTTTATGCCCTGGCTGCATCAGCACTAAGATAGCCCTTCAGAGACACAAAAGGTAATGTCTTTTTTTTTTTAAACAAAGTAGTTGTTTTTATATTTATTCCATTATAAATAATACCCTTTTAAACCTTCAACAACTTAAGGAAAATTCACTAAACAACAATACTTAGAAGCAGTTTAGTAAGGTGCAAAGATTGCTGACTTGAAGTCAGAATAATACGGGGTACAAATCTACTCTTACCAGTCACAAATTGCTGACCCATAAAAAGTGATCTAGCTTCTTCAATCCTTGATTTCTTCTGTTGTAAAACGGGATAATGTTCTAGAACTTATCCTTCCCTTCCTTGTTGTGAGGATCAAATGAGGTAATGTATACAGTCATTTGCTATCCATAAAGCACCATAAGTATGTCTCTGAGCATTGAAAATTGTAGAATAATTCTAAAGAGTGGTAAATAACTCTGATGATGATTTTAATTTAATTTTTATTTTACAAAATAAAGCATTTTCATAAAAGTATTACAAAAATGATGATTTGGACATGAGATTGCAAATCTACAATGTACAACTTGCTATTCCTTTCAAATACACAAGAAAGTTATCATGTAATTTTAAATTTTTTTTCTTCTCTCCTCTCCTCTTTAATCCTACTATAGAGATGATTACCATTAGACATAGATGTATGTAAAATTATTACATCCATACTTCCTTTAATAGGAAAATTTTCATCACACCAATAAATGCAGATGTTCTTGCTAAGTAATGTGTCAAGAGAAGAGGTGATCATATCCCCATGAATGAGACCTGGCTCTTCAAAGCACAATTTTTTTTTAAATGGCTCAGAAAGTGAAGGGGAACAGGTACATATTGAGGCCCAAAATGGCTACGTCTAGCAAATGGGGTCTATGAAGATAGGTGAGAAAAACAATAGTTGTATCATCCAGAGTAATTCCCCATGAAATCTAAGGACATTGAGCTAGAGAATCACCATAGTAAGGACATGCTAAGCCCTCTCACGAATATACATTATCACTACACACACATTTACACCCTGGTAACGCCCACTATTTATATTAGATTTTTGGAAACTGGCATTTTTAGAAGGAAAATATGATGTATCAGCTAGAGGCATCTAGAGCTCTTTTAGTTTGATTAGAAATAAAAAATACACTCAATGGGAGCGCAGGAGAAAAGTTTGAAAATGTGAGTCTGTAGAGTCATTTTGAAATGACCAAGTGGTCAAAGTTGAAATGAGAAAGAAACAAAATGACAGCAGAGATCCCAGGATTCAAAGAACACAGAAAAGTATTAAAAAGGAGAGTGGGAAGCTCTGTGAACTGAACATCTCCAAGCTGCTATAACATTATCTGTTTAGTGGCTGTTTCTTTCCCTCTTTCTAGCTCTATCAGGCTACAAAATCTCCATCTTTCTATTGCCATGAATTAATATCAATCATTTGTACCTACAGGGTGATTTTTAAATTTTTCTTTTCTTTCTTTTAAAGTTTCTTTTTATATTTATTTTAAACTTAAATATTAAATGATAAAAGAATAAAATAACCTTGCCTTGTGCATAGTAGAACAAGAGATGTTTCAATATAAAGCAATGCATTTCCATTTGAAGAAAACCTATCAAATAAATACTACACATTGTTTTCAAAACTGTCCAACTTTTTGTGACTTCCTTATGAGATTTTTTTTTGTTTTTTGGGTTTTTTTTGCTGTGTACTTTTTACTTTTATTTTCCCCTTCCTCCCCCATCTCAAAGAAGGTTACAAGGCACATGTATGTGCATGTGTGTACATTTCTGTATATGTGTCTATGTACATGCATGTATATATGCATGTGTATCACATATACACATGTTGAGAGAGAGAGAGAGAGAGAGAGAGAGAAATATACATATGGCTATATTACGTTTATTTCCACTTGTCCTCCATTTTGGATAGCATCTGAGAGTAAAAAACTTAAGTGTAATAGTCAGGGTTAGCTAGGAAATTACTTCATAGAAGAATATCTATGATCTTAACCTTGAAGTTATAATGGACTAACATTTACATGTGTTGCCTCTAAAGGGTATTTGGCTTGTAACTCTTACTTTAAAAGTTGGATCCCAAGACTTTGTCCTTTATAAAAGGAATTCTAGATATGCAAGCAGGTTGTTGATAGGGATTAAGACCTTCTCATCATTCTTGCAATCTCACCCTGCAAGTGGTTAGCCATACTTCCTATATAAAGGCTGAGCAATCTAAAGTAACATCAATTATCAAATCAGGAAATCCATATTTGGAAAGTGTCTCTTACCTAGGGTTACTCAGTAATATATTTCCTTAAACCACAACTCTCTGGACAGTGTTTTCCATGACCTCATTTTTGACCATGGCCTTTTATTTCTTTTGTAATAAAAGCATCTAGCAAGGAAACTCCCTCTTCCAAAGCACATGGACACTTGCTCTCACTTTCTAATTTTATTGTCTTGATAAATTACTTAGGAACATAGAATGGTTTAGTGGCTTACACAGGGTCATATAATTAATATGTACAGGAGGTAAGACTTACTACCAGGCAGCTAGATATTCCTGAGTTCAAGTCTGGATCAGAAACTTAACACATACTAGCAGTGTATGATTCTGGGCAAGTCACTTAATTTGATTGTCTCTAAAAACAAAATCAAGATTTACTGACTTTCAGCCTGGCTCTTTATAGATACCTCTACCTTGCCTTGCATACATCATAATATCTATGGAAACTGAATGGAAAATTTGTGTTCTTCTTCTACCATGAACTCTCCATGATTGATCCATTTACCCAAGTTTTACCATATAGTAAAAACAGGCTGCATTGATACAACTCTTTCATGTTTGCAACATGCTTGTCAAAGTTTCCCTCATTTAATTCCCATGACTCTGGGAGACTTATTTTTATTTCCCTGTTATAGATGGGGTCACTGATTTGAAAAGATTAAAATGATTTGCCCAGGATAGCCAGATGGTAAGTAACTCAAATCTTTTGCCTCCAGGTCCAGCACTATCCACTGTTCCATCCAACAGGCTTTAAAAAAAGAAGCATCTAGGAGCTACTTTTGTGAATTTTTTGTATAGAGATGCTATCTACATGGAAACACATATGTTCAATGCCCTCCTGCCCCAGTACTCCCATGATCCAGAAAGAATGGAGAAAAAGAATAAAAAATAGAATATCACACATAAAAATTTAGCTTCCCTTTGCCTCTACTTTTACCAGCTTTAGATTTTGTGTATACATACCCCTTGTTAAACTCATGTTGCCTGTTTACAAGAAAAACAAAAACAAAATACTGTCTGGTCTAGTAAATCCATTCTTCTCTCCAAGGGCACAAGACTCCGCGCCACTTAGTTAGAAGTGTAGATTGTGGACAGAAGCACTTGTCCTTAAATGAAGACAAAAACTGCACATCACCTCTATGAATAATTAATACAAAGAAATATGCATAGGCCTGAACCTGAGAACATGGTTTAATTTTCAACATCTTTGCGAGCATAATTAGTGACCCTATTTTAAATAACATTTTAAATAAACTATTAATCAATCAACTTCCTGCCTGGTTCAAGCAGAGACTCATTTAGCCTCTGACCAATACAGGTTCCTTAGAGGCTTTCAAAGTCAATTAGAAACCTGTTGCAACGCTAGGATGAGAGCATCTGTGGACACTGGATTGGAGCCACACACTCCAGAGTCCATCTCCTACCATTCCTGTATTTGGAACTGTGTGATAAATTATCCATTAACATCACCCAAGGCAGAAATGTAGTAAGAAGAATAATTTCCTCTATCCAAAGTCCTGCACCCCACTCTACCCCCACACCCTAGGGCTTAGACTTTGCCATTCCACAAACAGCTTCTGACCTATTCAAGAGTCATGTTTTTATCCTTTGTGTACATATATTTGTGCATGGATGGGATAATGAAAGGAGTATAAAACCTGTCAGTGTATTTGCGCATTTATTTATCGGTGAAGCGCATGATGATGTCCTTGTGGATATATTCATAAATTGTCAGAAGGTGAACAGCTTGTAAACTTTGAAATATTTACATTAAAGATGTCAAACAATTTTAAATATATTCTGAATACCACTAAACAGGAAAAATAATACACAGGTTATTTATTCTTTGCCTATTTCTTTTTTACATTCAGCATGCTTTACTATAGAAAATTGAAGATAAAATATGATTTGTTAAAGGAACATAAGAAATATAAGAATTCCATACCAAGTTTTATTCTATAGATAAGCATAATGAATAATTGAAATAGGTGGTTTTGCAAAAGTGAATGTTTAATGATACGGTTGCATTCAAAAATTAAATCAGCACTAGTCGACAATCTTAAAATCTATGGTTACAGAGAAAATTGAGTGCCGAAATTCATGCATTATTAAATAAACACCGGTAAATAGAAATACCCATCTGTTGTTATTGCTAAAGATAACAGCATTCATTTTTAATGATGAGTTTGGAAATATAGCACCAAAGAACACTAGGTAAGATGGCTAGTTGGTTTCTTCCTCTGTGAGGATGCGTGCCCCCACTATGGTCTGCCACAAAAGAATACTTTTCATTTGTCCTTTTAACTACCATCATGCACCTTGGCAGCTAACACAAAAGTAATGCAAATTGCCTTGAAGCTGCTAGAGAACTAAAGGAAATACTTAGCAAGCTTTTGAAGGTATAGGGTCAGACTAACCACCTTTGTTCTACATTCTTTAATCAGGGAATCAGGGAGTTGTTGAGAGAGAAGCTACAAAAACCTCATCAAACATGATCAGGGCATTTCTTAGCTGGTTTTTTTTTTTTTTTTCTGATTTATTGCCATTATGGGCCCTGCCCTGGATACTGGTATTGTATGGAAAGTTTAAGAGGGATATGTTCTCAAGAAGGATATTTTCCCTTTGTAATTCTTAAATTTATATTTTTTTAGTCAAGAACCTCATGGACTTAGTTACCAAAAAAAAAAAATAATAATCCATTAGATTGCAACTTTGTGGATTTAAAGTAAAAAATAAATCTTAGTGTAAATCTTTATATTTCCATTTCGCAACACTAAGCCTCAGTTTTCTCATTTGGAAAATGGACAAAGAGGACTTTTTAACTAAGATTGCTTTCATGTCTGATGTTCTATATTTCTTTGAAGGAAATAAACTGATTAATCTATGCTACAAAATCAGTGAAATCAGACTTTTTAGAGCAGTAGTTCTTAAACTCTTGGGTCATAGGATCTGTTTATACTCTCAAAAATTCCTGAGAATCATTTAAGAGCTTTTGTCAAAGTGACTTATATTCATCAATATTTACAAGTCTAGAAATTAAAATGTCTTAATATTATTATGAAAATAATTTTGATCTTATAGACCCCCCTGAAAGTTCCCCAAGCCACACATCTGAGAATTTTTGCTTTAAAGTATATTATGATTTGCATCACTCACCCATTCCCAGATATGATGGTTGGAATTAGTATCATGATTATCTATTCCAGAGGCATGAAGTGAAGGGCTAAATTTGGAACTATTGTGGGTTAGCGTCATCACAAGGGAAAAGGAAGTATATTTTCTTTTAACAACAGGACACCAAGGTTGGGAGGAGAGGAGAAGGAAATGACAAAAGCTACAGAAAAGGCATTTGAGTTTCTCTACATAGGAACTGATGTCTAATAGTTTAAAATTAGAAGAAGTCACCTAAATGAGGAAAAAGTGGTAACTAATTAGGGAAGGAAGCACTAGGAATTTTTGCAATTGGGATATTGTGAGTGAACAACCTCAATACAAAATCTACCTTTCCACAACTTGCTCTTATTTAATTGTCAAAGTGTTCCTGTCCCATGTCCTCTTGCATCTCAAAAGAAAAAGTTTGCTGATATTGAAAAGCACTTCCAAAATCCATTTACAGGTCTTCATTATGTCTTTATTTATTAGATAACAGTGAGTAAATTTAATAAGACACCTGAATATTTATAAAGTGATCTGCAGGGTATCCTCAACCTTTTGAATATTTACTTATGAAAGGGATCAACAAAAGGCAGTTTTCACTACTGTGAAGCCACTGTTTAGTGGCTTAAGATTAGGGGTTCTGCTCTCATCCTAAAATGATTTACCTAAAGATACCCCTCTTATTATGAGAAAAGAAGTTATCTAATCCTAGTGACTCCAGGCAAACTATTCTTTTTTTTTTCAGGCAGTGAGCTGTTATTGCTCTCATAAGCTCATAGGTTTAGACTTAGAACGGGCCTCAAAGGTCAAACAAATAAGGAAATTGAGGTCTAGGGATGTGGTATGATTTACCACAAGTCACAGAGATAGAAAGCATCAGAGGTGGGATCAGAATCCTATTCATCTGACACCCAAGATGATGCTCTTTCCATTCTCCCAAGCTTTCTTAATTTAATATTTTTTCCTTCTACTTTTGTATTGTTATTGGTGTGTGCTTAAATGTTTTGTGAGTAAAATGTTCTCTTATTCTTTTTGAATTTTAACTGAGAGTCAGAATTACCTAAAGCATTGAGGCAGAGGAGCAGGGTAATCAGAATCAGGAAAAGCCAGGTCTAATTCTTTCTTTTGACTCATTCTGGGCTGTAAAAGGGAGAAGAAAAGAAGGGGGAAAGGAAAGAAAGGAAGGAAAAAAGTACAGAGGGAGGGAGGAAAGAGGGGGGAGAGAGGAAAAGAGAAAGGGAATGAGGGTAGAGGGGAGAGAGGGAAAGAGTAAAAAAGTAAGCAAGAAGAAGGAAAAGGAGGAGAAACTCATATATATACTAAGTTCTGAGCCACGTCTTTACAAATCCATCATTTGAGCCTCCAAATCTTGGAATTAGGTTAGATTATATTATTATTTCTGTTTTACAGAAGAGGAAACTGAGACAGATTAAGTGATTTGTACTTAGGGTCACAAAAGTAGTAAGGGTCTGAGATTGATTTGAACTCAAGTTTCTGTGACTCCACGTTCAGTACTCTAACCACTCTATCACCTTTGGGCATTTTCCTAAACTTCATTTTACTTGAGTCTATTTGATTTATTCATATTTCCTGTATTTTTCCTTACATCCCCAACACCTTGTCCAAACCTAAAAAACGTACTGTATTTCCTCTGTAACAGGAAAACTCTGACTCCAGTCTCTCAGGACTAGGTCCCTCTGGATTCCACCATACTATAAGATTTGTGGATTATGCCTTCTCTAATGCTATTGGTTCAAATTCTTCCCCCAACTAATTTTATCCATTAATTAAGGTAGTGTGGCTAGAAATTCTGTTTCCTATAACCTCCTATAACCACTTAACATCAATTAACTTTTACAAAGGATACTTCCCTCAAAGATATATCTAAAATTCCGTTTTGTCCGATACCTCTGTTTCATATTCTCTAGGAAACTTCCTAGAAATAGTGATGGTGCCTGTCAGGTTGCGGGAGTGAGAGGAAGAAATTTGGGGTTTTAGGGCAGGATGGCTTAATTTATCTCACTGCTTATTTAACTTTGGTCCCTTCAAGTTCATATCCAATGGTAGCATCTCTGCCAAATAAGGCTTTATCTTAAATGCTAATAAGTAGGGAAGTCTACAAAGATCACTCTTTGCTCTTTAGGGCAGCAATGCTGGGCTAACTAAGCATACTAGATTGAAATACTAGATTTGGGCTCTGACTTTCAGATTCATATGATTTTCTTCCCCAGACCAGAGACTCATTTTCTTCATTGAACAAATGAAAGACTCACCAAGATACCCCAAAGTGAATGACTTAGGTATATATAAATAGATATATAAATATGGGAGAGAATATGAATAAATATGGGGAGAAGAAGAGGGAGAGGGAGAGGGAGAGAGGGAGAGAGAGAGAAAGAGAAAGAAGAGAGAAGAGAGAGAAGAGAGAAAGGAGAGAGAAGAGAGATGAGAGAGAGGAGAGAGAAGAGAGAGGAGAGAGAGGAGAGAGAAGAGAGAGAGAGAGAGAGAAAGAGAGAGAAAGAGAGAGAAGAGAGAGAGAAAGAAAGAAAGAGAGAAAGAGAGAGAGAGAGAAAGAGAAGAGAAGAGAAGAGAAGAGAGAGACAGAGACAGACAGAGATTTTTGAATACCCTCACAGTGAATGATCCTCTTCTTTAGTCCATGGTTAGGCAAGCAGACCTCATTATGGAATGTTCTGTAGTCTCTATCATCTATTTCTCCAATCTCCCTTACATATCCCCAGAAACAGATTCCCCAGACTTCTTGAAGAAATTGTTCCATATTCTTCCTGTATATTCTGCATCCCTATAATAGCATTATCAGATCAGATGACCAATTATCCACAAATCTTTTAGTTTTCTGGAAACTGCTCCTTCCCTCCAGGATCAAATATGAAAGCCTTTATTTGATACTTAAAGTCATTCATAATCTGGTTCCTTCCTTCCTTTTTCAGTTTTATCATATCTTATCCCGTTCTACTTATTTCTCATCATTCTTCTCAGGAAAAAGTTCATGTCCCATCTCCATGTGTTATAATGGCTGTGCCCTGTGTCTAGTATTCTCTTCTTTCTATTCTGTCTCCTGGTTCCTTTGGCTTCCTTCAAGCCTCAGATGAAAGTACTTTCTGCAAAAAGCTTTTCCTGGTCCTCTTTAATGGCAGTGTCATTCCTCTGAGATCATCTCTAATTTGTTCTGTAAATATTGTGTTTTCTACAGTTATTTGTATGTTGTCTTCTCTATTAGACTGTGAACTCCTTGAGCTTTCTCCATTGCTTAGTATAATATTTGGGGCAAAGTCAGCCTTTAACACATACTTGTTAATAAATTATCTGCTTTGATGTAACAATTCCTTTTGGTTGTTTGTTCATTGTTTTCATAGGGAACCGATGACATCATGTGGGGAGGTGTGACCTAGGTTTAAATGAGACAGTTTCACAAGGTCCTTGGTGACATTTTCTCTTCCAGACTCATAGAAGTGTAGTAGTCATGACAAAAGTCAGAATGACTGACAATGGCCTGGGTGAAGTGGATGACCTTGGGATCTTTAATGTCTGACCAAGCTCTAAATGCTTCAAAGCCTTCCTTCCTTTAAGGCTGATAGAATAAATTGTTCTCAATTCCACCAGGAGAAGTCTTCACATTTGGGGTTCATATCCCTCTAATTCATCCACATATTTGAGACCTCTTGGTTACTCACAATCTGCTTCACCAGGTGTATAGAAATGATCTTATTGGGGTGTAACCACTGTGCATGTTACAGCTTCTTGGAACCACAGATGAGTGGCTCCAGATCAGTCACAGTTCAATGACAGATGGGACACCAAAGATAGATCCCCTGAAAAGGGATGATCAAGCTCTCACACCAGAGGTACTAGTCTTTCACTTAACCCCACATATCTCAAATAAAATTGTCTTATCTATGAATAAGGCAGCTATAAAGGGTTAACCCAAGGATGAGAAAGAACTGAGTTCAAATCCAGCCTCTAATGCTCACTAGCTGTGTGACTTTGGGAAAATTACTTAACTTTTGTCTGCCTTAGTTTTCTTATCTATAAAATAGGAATAATAATAAAATAGGAATAATAATAAAATAGGAATAAAACTCTTCAGATTTGATGTATTCATCAAATGAGATTATATTTGTATTATCTCAATACAAATTTGTCACAGTACCTGGTTGTACCTACATAGTAGGTACTTCATAATTGTTTAGTTCCTCTTTTCTTAAACATTACTCTGTTTTTAAGTCTTCCAAAGTACTTTATAGATGTCATCTCGTTAGATCCTCAAAAAAGCCTGCAGGAAGGGCAGTTAATTGTTAGTATCACCCTCATTGTACAGCTGACAAATATTGAGCCAGATAGAGGTTAAGTAACAGATAATAAGGGTCGGAAACAGGATTTGAACTCATGTCTTTCTAATTGCAAATAAAATGCTCTGCCTACTGCCACTAACGAAAACTGTAGGAAAGAAACAACAGAAAATACAACAAAATCCTCAGTCTATTTTACCATTACTTCCTCCTGCATCTCCTGTCAGGTTAATGTAGCGAAACTACAGAGCCAGGACAATCCCAGAGCCCATCGGATGCCCGTCCAGCAAGGTTCTGCCAGAGCTAGCACAAAACACTTTCCAAAGAAAATCCAAAATACCCATGAGGGAAATTGGGCTTTATTGCATTTAAAGGACACCATAGTGAGCTTGTTAAACTGTGAGAGACGGAGTTTTAGAAAGCTTTAGAGTAAATTTCATCATACTGTGGGCATATGTTGTTTGCTACTTGAGAGCTGTTCAACATATTGGCAAACTTACCGAGGGATTTGAGAACAAGTAAATGGGTAACAGGCTCCGATTTTGACAAGATAGGAACAAAAAGAAAAAAGTCCCATTTATTCCTTTGTGACTAATGTTTTGTTAAATTATAAAGTTTGAGCTTTTTGGAAAGTGTTTGTTCACTGTTGCTATTGGGATGATGTATTTTATTGTTTTTTTAACTAGAAAGTTCCATATTATACATGGAAGAAGTTCTAGGCCTGAATTCAGAAGGTCTGATACCAGATTCAGATACTACTCATTACTTTTTAAGGAGGATGGGGTGGTGGATCGAGTGCTGGACTTGAAGTCAGAGAGAGTTGCATTCAAATCCTGCTTCATGTTCTTTCCTGCTCTATCACCTCTGGCAACTGGTTATCTGAGCCTCAGTTTCTCCCTCTGTAAAAAGGCAAAACAATATTTGTCCTGCTTACTTCATATATGTAGTGTATGGATAGAATGGGATGATACATCAAATGCTTTGTAAGCCTTAAAGCATTACAAAACATCAGCTGTTGTTATTACTGGCATATGACATTTGACAACTCAATAAATATCATTGACTCAGTTTACTTCTCTGTAAAGTCAATACTTATACTATATATCTATATCTATTTATATGTCTACCTATCCATATTTCTATCTATCTACTTTTATATTACTGTGAGAATTCAATGACAAGAAGAGTGTCACTTTCATTTAATCTTCATGGGTCTCAGTTTTCTCATCTGTAAAATGATTGACTCAGGTGACTTTGGAGAGTTCCCAGTTCTAGATATATGCTCCTAAGATAAATGGACTTTAATTTTAAAATATTTCTTCTCCTTTGTTCTTTTTCTAGAACTTTTTTTAGGGGGACAAGGGAAGAAAATCTAAAAATTAAACACAGAAGGGATACTTTTATATCTTCTTTCTTGGTAAAGTTGGAATCAAGAGAGAGATTGAAGATACTGATAAATGTGGTGTGATTGGAAAAATGGAAAAGGGAAAGATGCTAACTTCGACAGGGTTCATTCCTGGTCAGAAAAAGAGATGAAGTCACCAATCCTTATGGAATCCCAGAATTTACTTTTAAGCATTGCTAGTCTATGGACAGTTCTCTGTTCCCAAAGTGGTTTTGCTTCTCATTGACCTCAATAGACTTACAGATCTTGTTTCCCAGGCTTCCCCTTTGCCTTTGAAACTATCAGCATGCGAGGTATCCTTTATGCTTCAGCCTACCCACAAAGGAATCACTGTTACTATGTAGAGATTAATTGGAAACAACTTGCTTTCAAATCAAAACTTATTTTCACAAATTGCAATTGCAAAACTCTTTATTCATAACAAAGAATAATGCATGAAGGTAGAAAATGTGAGTATTAAAGAAATGGATGTGTTAAGTTTTAAAGATAATGTAAGATTATTGAAATTCGAAAAAGTCAATTAACTTTCCCAAAATTGCATAACTATTAAGATCAAGGACAACTAAATTTGCGAAATGGAGACTATTTTCTATCAAGTCATGGAGTGCTGTCAAAAGTTGTTAGATTCCAACTCAGAAGGTCCAGCCTTGGGTCTCCTGTGGTCTGCCATTTCCAGAAGTGGTTTAATCTATCTAAACCTCAGTTTCCTTAGGAGGTCACATCCAGTTTTTAATCTATGCTATATGATCTTACTATGGGGAAAAATAAATAAATCCTGGAGTAAATACAGGGGAAACAGCCTGGGGCCAGAAGAGAATATACTATATGTGTAAATCAGGACAGAAAATTTATCTGTAAATTGAGGGCATTAAAATCAATGACTTTTAATGTCCCTCCTAGAACAGAGAGCCAGAAAGGTTAATTGCTCTGTCCAGGGTTCGTTACTAAGACTTGTTTTTAGGGTCACTGAGTTAATGTCTTAGACAGGATTTGAACTTAAGTTTTCCTAATTCTAACTCCTGGGCTTTAGCTACAGAACCTCCCTATCTTTATATGATTTATCCCCTTGGTAGAAGGAGAGACATATCAGAATAAGAATGTTCCCCCCCCCATCTTTCTATCCCTATTGCTTTTTCCTTTTTGTAAATACATAAACTTTATAATTGTTGAAACTGAAATCCCTATCATAACTCAATTGGTCTTATGAGAGAAACTCGCAAAAAAAAAAATTAGTGATATATTCTTATTGTAAGGAATGGCTTGGGCCAAGAAAAGGAAAGAGTGGGGAACTTGGGATCAGCAGGACTCTTCTCTCTCCCCTCCTTCATATTTTTAAGGGAATAAACTTTCCCTCATGATCTCATTAATCCTTCTTTTAGGCTTTTATATGTCTTCAGAGACCTGAATTTTTTGTTTGGTTTTGTTTTGTTTTTGATTAACAAAAATAGTAGCAAGATATTTTATTCTATTACTTTATAAAAAGTCATCTAAGCATCTGTCCTGAAAAAATGAATCCATTTTCCTATAGATTCATATTATTCTATGGGAGAATGAAGCCTTCTGGCTGCCAAATTATTAAAGGGATATAGTCCACAAAGAATATCTTTAAGTCAGTTGTTTGTCCTGTGTGAATATAGTATTATAGGTTCTGAGTATCATAGATTTGAAGATGGAAGAGATTCTGAAGGCTGTCAAGTACAAACTCATTATTTTACAGGTAGGGAAACTGAAAAACAAACAGTAGCCTAGGGTCATACTGCTAATGTTTTCCTTAGTGGAAACTGGTCTCCCTTTTCATTCTACTTTATATCTGTTGTTCTACTTGGTTTCAACTCCAGAGAACAAGAAGCCCTGCCTCGATAGCCTCCAAAATCCTGTTTTTGTCCTCTGCCTTCTTTCTTCCTTTTGTATGGTGTTTCCCCTTTAAGTTGTAGGATCTTTAAGGGCAATTAATTTCACTAATTGTATCTCCTGTACTTAATTAGGTGCCTTGAATTTTGTTATTGGTTAGTTATTTTCCAGTCATTCTTCATGACGTCATTTGAGATTTTCTTGGTAAAGATACTGGAATAGTTTGCCGTTTCTTTCTCCACATCATTTTTACAGATGAGGAGACTGAGACAAATAGGGTTCAATGATTTGTCTAGGGTCACATAGCTACTAAGAGTCTGGAGTCATATTTGAAGTTATGGAAATGAGTCTTTCTGACTTCAGGCCCAGCACTTCATATGTTACAGCATAACCTAGCTGCTCTGCCTGAAACATAGTAGGGACTTAATAAACATTTATTACATTACATTGAATAATAAATGTCTAGGGGCAGAGCCAAGATGGTGGAGAGGACACACGAGACTTTCTAAGCTCTTCTCTTACCCTCTTTATCAATATTATATCGAGCCTCAAAAATAGTCTTGACTGCTACAGTTCGTAAAGATAAGAAGTAGAACAACTCACCGGCCGAAGAAAATCTGCAGTCTCGCCAAAAAAGGTTGGTTCCGGGGCCAGGGGGGAGATCGGCGCAGACAGGGAGAGAAATTAGGTTCCGAGGAGAGTCTCAAACCGAAAGTGAAAGCACAGATCTCAGCACAAGCGCGCAGCCCCAACCCGCAGTACAAGCTTTTCCTTGGGGCAGTTGTGATCCTGCACGGCAGGAGGACGCAGCCCGGGTTAGCCTCCAATCTGCGCAGTGGGGAGCTCGGCTTGGGGCCATAGAGCTTTTCCAGGGCCGATTTGCATCAGGCAGAGACGCTGGGCAGAGTTTGCGGCGGTCTGCGGTCTGCAGTCTGCGGTCTGTGGTCTATGGTCTGCAAGTCAGCTGCTAATACTCACAGTCCCACAAGAGGCGCCCAACTGGGCACTTTGATAGCTCGGCCAGTGCTGAATCCACTTCCTGTTGGGGGAAGGGAAAACTCTCACTCAGAGCACTCCCATACCTCGGAGCTGGAAATCGGTTTACATCTTTCCCTGCTCTGCAGAGGGAAGCTGGTAACCCCCTTGCCTAGGAGACCTACCCTAAAGGCTTTAAAACATGAATAAAAAGATGAAAAGAACGATCGACAGCTTCTATGCAGAAAAAGAGCAGGTCAGCAAACCTGAAGAGACCTCAAACAGCAAAAATGCATCAGACTGTCCTCCTTTACATGATGCTCTCATAGAAGAGACCATTAAAAGTCTCAAAAGAGAGTTAGAAGATAAATGGGGAAAGGAAAGAGAAGCCTTACAAGAGAGCAACAACTTCCTGAAATACGAATTGGAAAAAGTAAAAAAATCTCAGGAAAGTAAGAATTGTGAATTGGAAAAAATAAAGAATTCACTAGAAAGTAGGATTTGTGAATTGGAAAAGACAAAGAACTCGCAAGAAAGTAGGATCCGTGAATTGGAAAAGACAAAGAACACGCAAGAAAGTAGGATCTGTGAATTGGAAAAAGAAAATAATTCACTAAAAAAAAAAATTAGTGAAATGGAAAAAAATTCCACAGACCAAAACAATACATTCAAAAACTCAATTGGACATATACAGAAAGAAGTAAAAAAAGCTAATGAAGAAAATAATTCTTTAAAAATTAGAACTGAACAAATAGAAACTAATGATTCATTGAGACAGCAAGAATCAGTCAAGCAAAAACAAAAAAATGACAAACTGGAAAAAACCATGAATTATCTACTTGCAAAAACGACAGACTTGGAAAATAGATCTAGGAGAGATAATCTGAGGATTATTGGACTTTCTGAAAACTATGATGAAAAAAAGAGCCTAGATACTATTTTACAAGAAATCATCAAAGAGAACTGCCCAGATGTAATAGAATCAGAAGGTAAAATAGGCATTGAAAGAATTCATCGAACACCTTCTGAAAGAAACCCTAAAATAAAAACCCCAAGGAATATTGTGGCAAAATTTCAGAACTATCAGATTAAGGAAAAAATTTTACAAGCAGCCAAAAAAAAACCATTTAAATACCGAGGTGCCACAATAAGGATCACCCAAGATCTGGCTGCCTCTACATTAAAGGAAAGAAGGGCCTGGAATATGATATTCCGAAAGGCACAAGAACTTGGGATGCAGCCAAGAATAAACTACCCAGCTAAGCTGAGCATTTTCTTCCAGGGAAGAAGATGGACATTTAATGAAACAAATGAATTCCATTTGTTTCTGAAGAAAAAACCAGAACTAAACAAAAAATTTGATCTCCAAGAATAGAACTCAAGAGATGCAGAAAAGGTAAAAATAACTCTTGAGAATTGTATTTCTGTTGTGGATATACAAAAAGAATACATGTATAATTTGATTGTACTGATATAACATAAAAAAGGGAAGTAGATATGGAAAAGGGATGATGGCAGAATAAGGTGGGAAGGAGGGATAAAAAGAGGGAAACCACATCCCACAAAGAGGCTAAGGAAACTTATCATATCTGAGGGAATTTAGAGAGGGGGAGGAACATTGTGTGAATCTTACTCTCATCAGAGTTGGCTCAAAGAAAAAATAATTGACATTTGTTTTAGAGAAAATTCTCTCTCGCCTCATTAAAAACGGGGGAGAGGAAAAGGGAAAAGAAAAAGAGTAATAAGGGAAGGAAGGGGGAAAGACTCAAAGGGGGGGAGGGAGGGATTATAAAGAGGATAAGTATCGTGATACAAGAGGGGTACATAAGTTTAAAAGGGGGAAAGAGGGTTGGGGGAGGCAAGAATAAGTAAAGCACAATCTGGGGTTATTAGGATGGCAGGAAATACAGATTTAGTAATTCTAACCGTAAATGTGAATGGGATGAACTCCCCCATAAAGAGGAGGCAGATAGCAGACTGGATCAAAAGTCAGAACCCTACAATATGTTGTTTACAAGAAACACATTTAAAGCAGGGGGATACATATAGAGTAAAGGTAAAAGGCTGGAGCAAAATCTATTATGCTTCAGGTGAAGTCAAAAAAGCAGGGGTAGCCATCCTTATCTCAGATCAAGCAAAAGTAAAAATTGATCTAATTAAAAGAGATAAGGAAGGAAACTACATCCTGCTAAAGGGTAGCATAAACAACGAAGCAATATCAATATTAAACATATATGCACCAAGTGGTATGGCACTCAACTTCCTAAAGGAGAAGTTAAGAGAGTTGCAAGAAGAAATAGACAACAAAACTGTAATAGTAGGAGATCTCAACCTTGCACTCTCAGAATTAGACAAATCAAACCACAAAACAAATAAGAAAGAAATTAAAGAAGTAAATAGAATATTAGAAAAATTAGGTATGTTGGATCTTTGGAGAAAATTGAATGGAGATAGAAGGGAATATACTTTCTTCTCAGCAGTTCATGGAACCTATTCAAAAATTGACCATATATTAGGACATAAAGACCTCAAAATTAAATGCAAGAAAGCAGAAATAGTAAATGCTTTCTTTTCAGATCATGATGCAATAAAAACTACATTCAACAAAAAGTTAGGGGGAAATAGACCAAAAAGTAATTGGAAACTAAACAATCTCATCTTAAAGAATGATTGGGTGAAGCAGCAAATTATAGATACAATTAATAATTTCACTCAAGATAATGACAATGATGAGACATCATACCAAAATTTGTGGGATGCAGCCAAAGCGGTAATAAGAGGGAATTTTATATCCTTAGAGGCTTACTTGAATAAAACAGAGAAAGAAAAGATTAATGAATTGGGCTTGCAACTAAAAAAACTAAAAAAAGACCAAATTAAAAACCCCCAATCAAATACTAAATTGGAAATTCTAAAATTAAAAGGAGAAATTAAAAATATTGAAAGTAAAAAAACTATTGAACTAATTAATAAAACTAAGAGTTGGTTCTATGAAAAAGCCAATAAAATAGATAAGCCTTTGGTAAATCTGATTAGAAAAAGGAGGGAGGAAAATGAAATTAGTAGTCTTAAAAATGAAAAGGGAGAACTTTCCACCAATGAAGAGGAAATTAGAGAAATAATAAGGAGTTATTTTGCTCAACTTTATGCCAATAAATTTGATAACCTAAGTGAAATGGATGACTACCTCCAAAAATATAGACTTCCCAGACTAACAGAGGAGGAAGTAAATTGCTTGAATAGTCCCATTTCAGAAAAAGAAATAGAACAGGCAATTAAACAACTCCCTAAGAAAAAATCCCCAGGACCAGATGGATTTACATGTGAATTTTACCAAACATTTAAAGAACAATTGGCCCCAATGCTATATAAATTATTTGATAAAATAGGGAATGAAGGAGTCCTACCAAATTCCTTCTATGACACAGACATGGTACTGATACCTAAACCAGGTAGGCTGAAAACAGAGAAAGAAAATTATAGACCAATCTCCCTAATGAATATTGATGCTAAAATCTTAAATAAGATATTAGCAAAAAGACTACAGAAAATCATCTCCAAGATAATACACTATGATCAAGTAGGATTTATACCAGGAATGCAGGGCTGGTTCAATATTAGGAAAACTATCAATATAATTGGCCATGTTAATAACCAAATTAACAAAAACCATATGATCATCTCAATAGATGCAGAAAAAGCATTTGATAAAATCCAACATCCATTCCTATTAAAAACACTTGAGAGTATAGGAATAAATGGACTTTTCCTTAAAATAATCAGCAGCATCTATTTAAAACCATCAGTAAGCATCATATGTAATGGAGACAAACTGCAACCATTCCCAATAAGATCTGGAGTGAAACAAGGTTGCCCACTATCACCGTTACTATTTAATATTGTATTAGAAACGCTAGCTATAGCAATAAGAGCTGAGAAAGAGATTAAAGGAATAAGAATAGGCAATGAGGAAGCCAAATTATCACTCTTTGCCGATGACATGATGGTATACTTAGAGAACCCCAGAGATTCTGCTAAAAAGTTATTAGAAATAATCCACAACTTTAGCAAAGTTGCTGGTTATAAAATAAACCCACATAAGTCATCAGCATTCTTATATATCACTAACAAAATCCAACAGTCAGAGTTACAAAGAGAAATTCCATTTAAAGTAACTACTGATAATATAAAATATTTAGGAATCTATCTGCCAAGGGAAAATCAGAAACTTTATGAGCAAAATTACAGACCACTTTTCACACAAATTAAGTCTGATCTAACCAATTGGAAAAATATTAAATGCTCTTGGATAGGGCGAGCAAATATAATAAAGATGACAATATTACCTAAACTAATCTATTTATTTAGCGCTATACCAATCAGACTCCCAAAAAACTATTTTAATGACCTAGAAAAAATAACAACAAAGTTCATATGGAAAAACAAAAGGTCAAGAATTTCAAGGGAATTAATGAAAAAAAAATCAAATGATGGTGGCTTAGCTGTACCAGATCTAAAATTATATTATAGAGCAGCAGTTACCAAAACTATTTGGTATTGGCTAAGGAATAGATTAGTTGATCAGTGGAATAGATTAGGTTCAAGGGATAAAACAGTCAACAAATATAGCAACCTAGTCTTTGACAAACCCAAAGATCCCAGCTTTTGGGATAAGAACTTACTGTTTGATAAAAATTGCTGGGAAAATTGGAAACTAATATGGCAGAAACTAGGCATTGATCCATACTTAACGCCGTACACCAAGATAAGGTCAAAATGGGTTCATGACCTAGGCATAAAGAATGAAATTATTAATAAATTAGAGGAACATAGGATAGTTTACCTCTCAGACCTGTGGAAGGGGAAGGTCTTTATGACCAAAGCAGAACTAGAGATCATTACTGATCACAAAATAGAAAATTTCGATTATACCAAACTGAAAAGTTTTTGTACAAACAAAACTAATGCAGACAAGATTAGAAGGGAAGCAATAAACTGGGAAAATATTTTTACAGTCAAAGGTTCTGATAAAGGCCTCATTTCCAAAATATATAGAGAATTAACTCTAATTTATAAAAAATCAAGCCATTCTCCAATTGAAAAATGGTCAAAGGATATGAACAGACAATTCTCAGATGAAGAAATTGAAACTATTTCTAGTCATATGAAAAGATGCTCCAAGTCATTATTAATCAGAGAAATGCAAATTAAGACAACTCTAAGATACCACTACACACCTGTCAGATTGGCTAAGATGACAGGAAAAAATAATGATGATTGTTGGAGGGGATGCGGGAAAACTGGGACATTGATGCATTGTTGGTGGAGTTGTGAACGAATCCAACCATTTTGGAGAGTAGTTTGGAACTATGCTCAAAAAGTTATCAAACTGTGCATACCCTTTGATCCAGCAGTGTTACTACTGGGATTATATCCCAAAGAGATTATAAAGAAGGGAAAGGGACCTGTATGTGCACGAATGTTTGTGGCAGCCCTTTTTGTAGTGGCTAGAAACTGGAAACTGAATGGATGTCCATCAGTTGGAGAATGGCTGAATAAATTGTGGTATATGAAAATTATGGAATATTACTGTTCTGTAAGAAATGACCAACAGGATGATTTCAGAAAGGCCTGGAGAGACTTACACGAACTGATGCTGAGTGAAATGAGCAGGACCAGGAGATCATTATATACTTCAACAACAATACTAGATGATGACCAGTTCTGATGGATCAGGCCATCCTCAGCAACGAGATCAACCAAATCATTTCTAATGGAGCAGTAATGAACTGAACTAGCTATGCCCAGAAAAAGAACTCTGGGAGATGACTAAAAACCATTACATTGAATTCCCAATCCCTATATTTATGCACACCTGCATTTTTGATTTCCTTCACAAGCTAATTGTACAATATTTCAGAGTCTGATTCTTTTTGTACAGCAAAATAACGTTTTGGTCAGGTATACTTATTGTGTATCTAATTTATATTTTTATATATTTAACATCTACTGGTCATCCTGCCATCTAGGGGAGGGGGTGGGGGGGGTAAGAGGTGAAAAATTGGAACAAGAGGTTTGGCAATTGTTAATGCTGTAAAGTTACCCATGTATATATCCTGTAAATAAACGGCTATTAAATTAAAAAAATATATATCAAAAAAAAGAATAATAAATGTCTGAAATACAACTTCAGTTTGTATTTTCTTTACACCTAATCCAATGCATTCTGAGCTTTACATATGGCAGGTTGATCACCAGATTTACTGCTCTAGCTAGCCAAATTTTTTTGCCTTATTTCTTATCCAGCCTTAATTGCTGATTGGCTCTGTCAAACTAATACCAGTTAAAGACTTTAGCTTAAAAGGCCAAAGTCTCCCACTGAATCCCAGGGTACTTTCCTATAACTTGCTTCTGGACCCATAAGGACAGAGGGATGTTGGTGGCTCTGCTCCATCCTTCTTCTCTTAAATCCAATTCACTTGGGAGTCATGGCTTCACCTTTCTGATGTCATGGACAAACACCAAACACAACAGCAATCAAATGGCTACCTGACCCACAACAGGGTGTAACTACATCAGCTTGATAGTGTAGTTACATTCATAAGATCATAATAAGTATCAAAGTGGATAAAATATCTTACGTTTCTAATAAAATGTCAGAAAGCAAGAATATTGTTATTTCAATTGTTAAACAATAAGAATATTGTTATTCAATATTTCAGTAATTCAATATGTTAGTACAATACTCCTTTTTTGGCATTCTTCATATATGAGAACATTCACATTTGCTGATGATTATCCAGTTTATAATAAAATATATTTCATTTAAACAAATTAATGATAATAAAAAGAAATAGGACATTATCCTGAAGTCTAGAGCTTAAAGGTTTGTCAAGAACCAATTTCGCTCAAAATGCAGCGTTACTGATGTTGACAAAGAATCAAAAGACATGGTTATCATTTTAACAGCAATTTGCTTGAGTTTATTCACCTATAAAATAATAATTCATACCTACTAACCTCAAAACATCATTATAAAGATCAAATAAGATAAACTCAAATGATCTTTGTAATTGCCACTGAGCTATGGGAAGAGAATTTATGCATGAATCCATGTATACTCATTATTCTGATAACAACACTATGGTTTCTCTTTTTTTCTAGAGGCTTCCTTCTTTCTCAAGGCATTTTATTTGCTTCACCAAAACCCCAATGCTTATTTTCTAATCTGCTCAAGATTGAAATTCAGACAATGACCAATTTAAGATCCCTGGTTGTGTTCTGATTTATTAAGGAGAAATGGGGGGAAGCTAAATGATATGTCTCTTCCCCTGCAGGAATAAAGACTTGAGAAAGATAGACTAGATTTAACTAATTCTTTTCTCTAGTTAAGATTGTACCTTTTCTCTTATTGAATTGTGGAAGAAAGTCAGAAAAGTCAATATTTTAGGTCGCAGAGGGAAGGAAATATTTTTATTTACTTATTTGCCCACAAATTTATTTGTTTATTCACGTGTATTTCTGTGTGTGTACACGTGTATGTGTATTTTATTCAGCTCATCTTTGCCTCAGTAAATGAATAAGAATAAAAGAGATTGCTGTTTTCCTAGGGCAGAGAATGTGTCATATCAAAGAAAAGAATGAATAAGAAATTGAGAAGAGTTAGAAGCCCCTTGGTCAAGTAATGAAAACACGGGCATAAAAACCTAGACAATGATCAATGTGTTATAATTTGAAAGAGATTTTAGAGAGACCAAGATCATTTTAGATAGTAAATTGAAAACAATCAAGGTCAAAGAATTTGCCTCCATATCACAGAAGTAGTAAATAATTGAGCCAAGATGGGAAATAGGTCTTGAAACTCAAAACCTACTATTCTTCCCATTTTATCAATCAATGGAAGACTATAGAAATCAGTGGGGCAACAATAGTCTAGAGGTGAAATCCATATGTGATGAGTTTCCCCAGTCAAGGTGACAGAGATCACACTTTAGGGATAAGAAGGTCCTTATTGGTCCTTTCTTTCCCTAACCCCATTCTTAAAATGAGGAAAATTAGATATAGAAAGATTTTGCTCGGGATTCCAAAACTAACATCTAGGTGGAATTTGAATCCAGGCCCTCCTGATTCCAAATAAACTGAAGGCAAGATGGAAGGGAAAACTTGAAAGAGAGAAAGAAGAAAGGGTAATAGCAGTCCTGTATAAGCTATGGCTAGGCAGATAAATTAGACACACTGACCTACATCCATGGATGGGAAATGATCCCTGACAGTATTGAATTCTGATCTACCCAAGAGAATAAAATAATGTCATATCTAGAAGGGATCAACCACCCTCACTAGATGGCTGAGAAAACTTGAGTTCTGGAACTGTCTGCCAATTTGCAGCTAATCATAAAGCCATGGCTATACTGCAAGTTTAATTGACTTCTTTATTATGTTCACTTTGATTGGTTGCTTTCAGGAAAATTATAAACACGAAAGCTTTAAGGGCATCTTTGTTGTTTTTACTCTGAGACTACCTTGTGCTCTTGTTATTTTCTTGATCAAAATGATGTTTCTGCTTTAATCTTTTAATTGTAGGTAGCAAATTAGACTTAAAATATTAAGTAGAAACTGAAACTTTCCAGCAAGCTTGAGTTTATACAAAACAATAAAATTTTACATATACTTTGATCAACACCAAAGCTATAAATGACATTGTTTATACTTTGAATAAACTTTACAAAAAGAGTTCAGGACAAGAAGCCCTGAAAAATTCCTCAAGTCAACTTTTTTTGTTGTTTATTTTGGTTTTTGCTGAGGCAATTGTGGTTAGGTGACTTGCCCAGGGTCACACAGCTAGGAAGTGTTAAGTGTTTGAGGCCAAATTTGAATTCAGGTCCTCCTGACTTCAAGGCTGGTGCTCTATCTATTGTACCACCTAGCAGCCCCGCTCTAGTCAACTTTTAAGACAACTGAAATTAAGCTATAGGGAGATACAAATCTTATGACATAAATTTGTATGAACAGAGGCAAGGGAGTAAAAAAGAAGGATGTTAGTGAAGCAGTCTAAAAGTAAACACTGTAATCTTCATATTTTAATGAATGATTCTTCCCAAATTGTTACTAAACTCTGTTGTTCCCATGTGGAATAGAGCATAATTATGGCCAGCATCCTCTACATTTCAGCTCTCTCAAGTAAAGCCCCGATTATGGCTCTGGTTACAAGCTTCAGAAATATAAAGAAGCTTGCCTAAGAACTGATATCTAATGACATCAAAAAGTTAGTCAAATTAAATCCCTATTTGACTAGAAAGGGGAATATCCAAGAGAACATGAGTGAATCTCTCATGAATTTCCTCCATAGTATTTTTTACATAATAGCTCCTTACAAATAGTTGCTGACTTAATGCTTGCATCAATTCAGCAAAAAAAAAAAAAAATAATCAATTCAACAATATATCTTAAGCATCTTACAATGTACAAGCCACAATGTTTGGTGCTGGAAATGCAAAGATAAAAACAAAATAAAATAAATTCCCTTATATATGTAAAGACTCAAAATACTATCAAGCAATTCCAAGAGTGAGACAATGAGGAAAGATTTCATCTAAGTATTAGTACCTGACATGTTCTGTGAAGGAACTTGGGGATTTTGTGACATGAAGGTGAGCAAAGAAGGGATTCCAGATGTAAGGGAAAGAATTAATAAAATAACATAAAATTAAAAATAAAGTGTTAAAAAACCCCACAAATTTAACTATGAACTCTATCTACAATTCTACTGCTTTCCAATAATAATCGTCATCAGGCAGCTGAGTAGACCAGTAGATAAAGCACAGGGCAAGGAGTCAGAAGAATCTGAATTCAAATTCAGCATCAGACAACTTGACACTAGCTGTGGGAGCCTGAGCAAGTCACTTAACCCTAGTTGCTTATCAAAAATTATAGAGTCAGTAATGACGTAAGGCTTTGTCTATAAGTGCCTTTTGAATTATATTGGAGCAAAAAATGAATGCATTTCATCACAAACTCCATTGTTACAAAATATATTCTGCCTTTTTTAAAGTACAAAATAAATCAAGTCCAAAGTTACGTTTTACAAACATGATGCTCACTTTGATTTTCTTAGCATTAATCAACTTTTTATAGTTCTCAAAAGATCGTGACAAAGAATCTGAGGGTGAATATTAGCTTTGTAAGGGAGATATTCTCTTTATAAAAGAAATAGCCAAGTTTAATGCTCACCATTCATTAGATAGAGACACTATATCCTGTGCCCTATAAGAGAGCTAATTCATTATTAATAGAGCTTTACACAAACATGTATTCTTGACATCGGTTTGCCCTCCTTAACTATACCTCTGGGCAACGTATGAATCATTCATGAACTGGCTCTACAGAAAGCAATCGAAGGGATTGAAAGTTTATAAAGCAAGCTCCTCCTGGAAGAAATCTACATTTTTTTTTTCCTTAAGTTATGTGAATCTCTTCTCAGAAGGAAGCAATTTCTCATTTGGTGTAATAATAAATGTTTGACAAGACTAACCCTCTTAATTAGAAAAGTTTTTATTTCACCCCCAAGATAAATGAATTCTCACATGAAAGGGGGAGGGAGTAAGTTAAGGAGGGAGAAAACAGAGATAATGTAAGTGAGACACTGTGATGGGTGGTAGATAATAGGGAGAAAGAAGATTGAAGCTTGCTGAGATGGCTCCTTCCTAATGTTCCAAAAATATTAGGAAATTAAACTTTGCAACAAACGTTAACGAAACAGGTTATCAGAAAAACAATATCAGCTTCCACAGATTTAATAAGAAATACCCAAAGTTACAAAAAGCAGATAAAAGAATCTGTTACCACCTGTCAATAATTCTTATCAGCTCTTGAAAGAATATTAAATTCCTTTATGAGACACAGTATATGTATCACTGCACAAAGCAAAATATATTACACCCAATTTGGATTTCTTTCTTGTGTTATGACAGACATCTCTTATTAGTCATAAAAGTTTCCTAAACATTGAGGAAATCGAATTATGACTGCTTTATCCATCTTTAATCACGTTTTTCAAACTTGAAAATGTTTTATGTCGAATTTGGAGTGAAAAATACCATACTCTCACAATAGTGATAATTGTAGCTCCTTGACACCTTCGGTGACTACGTTTATGCATAGATTATAAGAGTTCAATGTGGCAAGATATAGTGATGAGAGAAGCAGATAAGTATGAGAAGGCTAAAAAATATCAATGAGTCAAGTATTTACTGGATATCTATCATGTGCTTAGCACTATATTGGGTGCTTTGGGGAACAGGAAAGAAGTATGAGATAATTTCCATCTTGGAGTAGTTTACAATGAATTAATATGCATTTATTAAACACTTACTGCATGTTAAACACTTTGCCAAATGGTGGGGATAGAAAAATAAAAAATGAGATGTCCTACTCGGAAAGGGCTTATACTCTAATTGTGGGAATAAGGAGAACTGATAACATATATAAGAAGGTTCAGAGCAGATGGTCTCCTTGGGGAAATATTTACATATTTAGAACCAGTTATTCTTCTTCTGGCTTTGTTTGCCATCCTACCTGATCAAATTAGCTCTTTACTCGGTCGTTTCCACAGCAGTCTTACTAACATCCTAGAATATTTTTCTCCAATTGACCTTGTGTCATTTATGCTTTGTAAATTCCAAATTTCACCACTGGCATATATCACCTCAGCATATTTATTAGAATACGTGCTCCTTGAGGGCAGGAAATCTCTTTTTTCCTCTTGCATCCTTAGCTTTTGGCACAGTGCTTGGAACATACTGGGAACTTTAATTGATTGAACATGAAGAGTAATCCCAATTAACTCTTGTGATTTTCATGTTGAGGCTAACTAGGATAGTTAGAAAAGCATAGAAATAGTTCCTTTAATTCATTATGAATAAATAATGTATAACTTCAGTTTGACCTTTGTTGATACTTATGAATCATGTTATAATGAGTTTCTTTTAAACTGTGGGTCACAATCCCTGATGGTGTTGTAATTGTATGTAGGGGTTGCAAAAAAATTTTGGCAACAGTAAAACACATAAAATATTCCAGCAGGATTTAATTCTTTATGTACAAGTAAATAAGTACATCCGTCTCATTCATATGCAAATTTGTATTCATCTTTAATAAATCTTAAATTATATGTGTGGTCCAGAATTATTTTAAAATAAATGTATTTATGATTTATTATCACTAAATGGTTGATTTGCATGCATGTATATGTGTATGTATACCCACATACACACACACACCAGGGGTCACATAAAAATTCTTGGGTGAAAAGTGATTACAAGGGGAGGAAACCCTGATTTATATCACTTTGTTCTAAATCTTGACTTGCTTCTTAACATTCCCATTCCTACAAAGAGATCATAAAAATGGGAAAAGACCCACATGAACAAAAATATTTATAGTATCTATTTTTGTTGAATGTAATAAATACTATTGTGCTACAAGAAATGGTGAGCAGAGATATTTCAGAAAAAACTGGAAAGATTCACATGAATTGATGCTGTGTGAAGTGAGCAGAACAAGGAGAACATTGTAACAGCAAAATTATATGATGATCAGACAATATTTAGATTTAGATTTCCTCAGCAATTTAATAATCCAAAATAATTTTTTAAAAGATTCATGACATATAAAATTCTATCCACCTCCAGAGAAGGAAATTTGGATTCTGAATACAAATCATAGCACACTTTCTACTTTTAAGTATTTTCTTTCTTTCTTTTGTTTTCCCCTTTTGTTCTGATTCTCCTTTGACAACATGACTAATGTGAAAATATTTTCAATATGATATACATGTATAACCTATAAGAGATTGTTTGACATCTTGGGGAGAGAAAAAAAGAAATTTGAAACTCAAAATCTTGTAAAAGAGAATGCTGAAAATGATTGGAAAATATAAAATATTATTAAGTGTGGGGGGCATTTCCAATCTTACTTCAAATATCCCCAATCTCAGCACATGACCTTACTTCCCATTTCACTAAGAAAAGTCTAACTTAAAATAATTCTTAAATTCCTCTCACCACACCACAAAACTTCTATCTTGATGCATCCTGTTTCATCAGATGGACCTCTCCTCTTTTGTAATGCTAACCCACCGACCTTGATCCCATTCCCATCTCCCTCTTCTGTAACTTCATCTTATCAATCAACCCCTTACATTCTATACATTTAATGTTTCTTCTCCAATGAATGATTTCTTTGACTAAAATCTCCCCCATTTGGCCAAAAAAGAAAGAAAGAAAGAAAGAAATACTTACTTTGACCTTGACTTTAGAACTGCTATCTTTTATCTTTCCTTCCTAATCAATGTCAAATCCCTTAGAATCAATCTCAAAATATCTTCAATTTGTCATCATCAATTTATTTTCTATCCTCTTAGCTTCTTAGTCTCATATCAACTACTCTATTGAAGTTGCTTTGTCAAGTCACCAGTGATGACTTGATCAGTGAAAATCAATGGCTTATTTTTATCCTTAGATTGTGGATAACTATCTTTCTCTTGTTGCTATAATAATTATTGTCATTATTACTGTCCTTTATTTTGTTGCACAGGTCCATTAAAGTAAACAAACAATACCCAAGACTTTGTCTTTGACCTTCTTCTTCTTTTTCTCTCTCTCTAAAATGTTTTCATTCATTTCCAAGGTTTCAGCTCTTGCATATATGTGAATGAACCTCATATCTACAATGTCAACCCTGAGTTTCAGACATATTTTAATAATCTCTTCAAGAAGAATTTATGCAGATACCCCAGTAATAACACAGACCCAAAATCTTGGACTGGACAAAATTAATTTAAAAATGTGTCTAAAGGAAAATAATAAAGAGGGTATAATAATAATTCAAAATGAACACATATTAAATTAGACTTATTATCTTTGCTCTCCCTTCTGACCCACCTCCTGACTTCCTTATTTGGTTATTGACATTATGTTTCTTCTAAACACCCAGACCAAAAATGTCAAATACGTTTGATTTCTTACCTTTCCCTCAGCCATTTAGTCAATTTTGTCTCTAAAATAGCACCCAGGCATCCCTTTCCATGTGTTTCACCACAATAATAGCCTCAGCTGCCTTTACTTTCACATGAACTATTTCAATAACTTACTTTTTTTCTAGAGGTCATGTGAACGAGGCATTCTTAAAATCAGCCAGTGTGGACATATAAATATTATATTTTTCAATAGATATGGCCATATTAACTTTGAGATCATATTAACCTGAGGATCAGGTAAAGGAATTATATATTTTTAGCATGAGGATGGGAAGTCTTAGGGGAATTCCATACCTGTCTTGAAATACTTTAAAAAAGGCTTTCCCATGAAAGATAACTAGATTTACTCTATTTTTTGCCCCAGATGTGATCATTCAAAACTCTACAAGATGAGAATATCAATCTCGCTTTCTATCTGTTCTTTCTTATGTGATTTATGTACAATCAAAGGAATATTTTCATAATTCTTAACTTTTGGATATTATTTCCTTAATCCAGGAACAAAAGAATATCTTCCATTTTTTGTTTTTTATTAAGTGTTCTTCTTTATGGTTTCTCATAACTAGAAGCACTGATACATTTATATATTTCACTCTTTAACATGTTGACAATAGGATGCAGAAATGAAAGATGGAGTATATTTTTAATTTTTAAGTTTTAATAATCTTTTTAAGGAAACCATGAGAATTCACCAAGATATAATAAAAATGAATAATTTGGCTTTAATGTATTCATTGATGTTCAAACCAAAGATGATTCAAAATAATCTTGGAGAAAAGTTAATTTTTGACCTAGCCCTGCTGTTGGGAAACTTGTTCAGGCTAGCATAGAAATCCAATTCAACTATGTAGATGTGAATGGGTTTTAAATATCTAAAACATAATAAATATATTAATGTTATATTTTATTAAATAAATTACACTGGTCTTAAGTTTGATGTTATTTAAATTTTAGACATTTAATTATAATTCCTCTAGTTCTCTGAAGAGCTGAGTATTCTAAATAAAGAATCTATCATTTTGCTGTCAAATTGATTATGACTTTTTAATGTCAAGAACAATTGATTACTTTTGTTTCAAGCTTGACTTAGTATATATTTTATACATTTTTAAAACAAATCTGACAACTAGAAGAGGCCAAATGGCTTCTGCCAGCTTCTTTCTAATGAAGGAAACGTAAAAATGAGAGATTTGTTCTTTTTTCCTGTTTTCATGACTATACTCATACTAAGAAAGATAAGTGTTCTAATATAGCTAAACAAGTATAAATGTAGATTGTTCACATTAGTGGTTTGTTTTATACAAAGTAACCCTCCTTTTTTTTTAATTTGAGCAGCCAAAGCTGAAGAACTAGATTTATACTGTACCTACTTTTTTATTGAAACTCAGCAAAGTTTCAAGTCAAATCGCAGCATCTTACCATTTTTTGTGCAACTGAGGATATCATACCTTTACTTGTTCTCAATTTAATGATTTGTAAAGTAATAGCATTGATTTAGGCACAGTTAAGTTTATGATTTTATGATTAAAAATACTAAATAAATAAGATTGGTTGATACTTAACTAGAGGGATTAAATTGTATGTGAAAATCATTAAAATAATTAAGGTCTATAAAAATAATCTTTATCTCCAAAGTGAATTAGCTATAAATCCTTTCTTGAGTCAATGAAATATGTTTGTTTGTTTTTTAAAGGCACCTATGTAATGTTCAAGGTCATCACCTTAGCTTGACATTCATTTCTCTAGGTAAGGAAGTGGAAATCCCTCTCCCATACCCATTTTTCTTCAAGCAGGTAGTTAAAGCACAGTTGAAAGAAGAATTTCCCAAATCTCATGGAGCTACACAGAAAAGTTCTCTATGTATGAGATACTATTCACATTCTTATTTCAGAAAATCCAATAGCTCCTTATTTGTTCAAGTAGCAGCAATGTAAAGCTCTAGTACAACTGAGTAATTAAGTATTCAGTCTAACCAAGCTTTCCCACTGCACATGCTCTATGCAGCATTTTCCGTTGTCAATAGAAAAGTTAATTTAAAACCAATTTAGCAAAGCAAATATTCCTTCCCAAAGATTTCTCTTCTAGTCATAAGTTTTAAAGTTCAAACTTTTTTTTCTTTATTTAAGTGAAAATCTAAGCTGCTTTGTCTTCACAATGGGAAAATTGTCATAGCTGCTTAAGAAAAGGATGGTCTGATGAGATTTCCCAGGTTTTTCAAAGACTTTTTTTTTTTAAATCAGGTTGAAGTTAAAAAAAAAAAAGTAAATTGCAAGTACTTAAATATATATGGGGTGAGAAATTATAAAAAAAAGGAGTAACTGTGTTGGGCTTCTGTTGAATTTTAGGTGCCCTTACCTACTAAATATAATAATATTGAGCTTCTGATTTAAAAAAAATGAATAATGGATTGAGGTCTGGAAAGGACCTTAGAGGTTATATAATCCAATCCTCTCATTTGGAGGCCACAGTAGTTAGGTAATACAATTACCCCAAATATGTGGTAAGTGGTAGATGTACGAGGTTAATTAATAATGACAACAAATACCTATGAGTAAGAATTCAATATTGTGAGTCCACATCTGTCAATGATTTTTCTCCTCTAAGAACAGATATACTTAGAAACATCAAGTTTTAGACGCAGGAAACTCAGTTTGAATGATTTTTACTGGGTTTTTGAAAATGACAACTAAAGCCTTAAAATTTGATTTTGGAAGCTTCCCAAATAAATAAAGGGTAAATGAATTACCTACTAGATCTTAAACCAAAAAGTAATTTTAAAGGTTGTCTTGATCTAACACTCCCAATCATCTATTAAATATGTAGATTGTCTTTTAAAATTTTATTTTCCTATTGAATAATAAGGAAATAAGATATTTAAAAATATATTTTTAAAGTATAAAAGATATTTTAAATTAAAATTATATATGTATGTAATATATACATAATTAAATATACATAAAATACATAAGTATAAATATTAAAATATATTAAAACATATACCTAAGCTTAAATATACATAGAAATATATATTAATGTTATGTATTATTTTGAAAAATGATGTTTTATATAGAAATAATATTTTACATTAATTTAGTATTTAATTACATCTACATAGCTGGAAGAAATTTATTTTTCAAAAATATCTGAAAAGAAGTATAAGTTTATTTTGGTTTCTTTTTTTATCTTAGTTCTCTTTCAACTAAAGAAGGATGACCAATGAAGAGAAAACAGTAGGAATTTTGGAAGAAGGTAGGTGATTTTTTTCACAAACTCATAAGAAATGGACTGAAATTAAAGTCATTCATAAAAAGAGTTATAATATACTTCTATTTCTTGGTACACAATTTGAGTTCTAGTTTAGGTTTATGGCCATCATTTTTTACAGAATTGGCCAGTTAGTCTTGGAATTAAAAAAGTACAGCTCTGTGAGTGCTACTTCTGTTAGTGTGTTTTGTTTGTTATTGTTGTTGGAGGTGTTTCTTTGGGGGGAATTGTCTGTTATTTTGTCTTGTTTTATGGAAAGGAAGTAAAAGCAAGCGAAGAAAAGATTATTATAATGCTTCTAAACACTTACATTTCTGTGTTACAGCTATTTCACTGACTTCCACCTGTTGACAGAGGACACTACTTTATTGGCAAATGATATCCAAGTGAATGATTCTCTGGTCCATCAGCATCTACAACTAATAGCAACTGGGAAGCAGGAGGCAAAATAGAGAATGAGACAGAGAGAGAGAGACAGAGAAACAGAACAGAGACAGAGAGAGAGAAAGAGAGCTCATAAATCTTACATATCAGAATTATATTTATTATAGAATATATTTTACAGATGCCTTGAATGCTGGAGGCATGAATGCTGAACATCTTCACATCTATAGAAAGTAGTTCAGGGGTAGAGGCCTTAAACCTGGGATGTGCTGATTCTTTCTCATTTCACAAGAAGATAAGGACAGACAATGAAGGGAAAGCAAGGTATTTGATATATGTTACTTCTGCTCTTATATTTAAGCTTTGGGGTTGGTGATGGTTATAATTGGTGAAACAGAGAAAGTAGGGATAAAAGAACATTGAGAGGGGGAGTTAAGTCTGATTTAGGACTTATGATGTTCTCAGAGAAAACAAAGCCAAACTCATGACTTTGGCCTCTGAAGAACTTACTTCATGAAATTCAATCCTTGCACAGATGACCACTAACTCATAATACATTTCATGGCAAAACAAAACAAGTAAAAAGCAAAGATATCAGATCATAGCCTACATTTCTGATTTGCCATTCAGCTTCCCTTATTTCCTTAATGACTCTGGGGAAACCACTTAGCAACTGTCTCTATCAGTTACCTCACCTGTAAAATAGTGATGATAATAACATCCAACTCCCTGGATTTTTCTATGAATAAAGTGAGACTGTATTTGTAAAGTGTTTTTTTCAGTGTTTTTTTCAAACCTTAAAGTGTTATGTCAATATTACTGTTATATTATTACAATCACTATTAATATTATTATTATGTTCAAGAGATTCCCATCCTTGATCTGGACCAGCAAGTATTAGTAGAGGCCTAAAGTCGTTGCTAACACAAGTTTAAGAAAATGAACTGGAAAAAATTCTTGTTTAAGTTTGACAAATAATATAGATAGTTTCATAGGTATTGGGATATGGGAGGAGATCTAAAGCATGTTCTTGACTTAATGGATCTTTTAACTTTCCCTGAAAAATGTTGCTGAAAGAGATATCAAGATATCTCTCCCATGGAGCAATGAGCATGTAAGAATGGGGGTGGAACCCAAACAAAGAGATATAACACTGAACATGATGTTCTGAATTCTCCTACTACTTGTACATAGATATGTGAGTAAACATGACACCAATTGAAAAGCCTTGGCCAAATGTATAGATCACTTTCTTTTGGTTCCATCCCCCATTCTTATATGGTATCAAACTAATCACTTCAGGAAATATTTTGGCATAAAAACTCCAAAGAACATTTTATACACACACACACACACACACACACACACACATATCTATCTATCTATCTATATATATATATATATATATATATGCAAATGTATATGTTTATGTGTGGGTGTATGTGTATGTAGTAACAAATTTTAGAATTATTAGCTCAAGTCAAAAATACTGCAAGTGGCCAGAAAGAAAAACTCAAATATCAGGGAGCCCCAATTAGGATTAAACAGGAATTAGCCGCTACAACATTAAAAGTCTGAAGGTCATGGAACATGATATTATAGAAGGCAAAGGGATTAGGACTACAAACCACAGTGAAATTAAACATAATTCATCAAGGGGGAAAAGAATAATTCAATGAAATAGGAGAATTTCAAGGTTTCATAAGGAAACCAGAATTAAACCAAAAATTTGATCTCCAATACAAAGACCCACATGAACCATAAATGGGTAGAAAGGGAAAAGAAAACAAAAGGGATTCAATAAAGTTAAACTGTTTACATCCTTACATGGGAAAGTGATACCTGTAATTTTTAAAAATCACATAGCTAATAGTGCAGCTAGAAGATATATATATATATATATATATATATATATATATAGAGAGAGAGAGAGAGAGAGAGAGAGAGAGAGAGAGAGAGACAGACAGACAGACATAGAGAACAGTTATAAGATGACTTTGAGGGAAAGGGACCTGTATGTGCCAAAATGTTTGTGGCAGCCCTGTTTGTAGTGGCCAGAAGCTGGAAAATGAATGGATGCCCATCAATTGGAGAATGGTTGAGTAAATTGTGATATATGAATGATATGGAATATTATTGTTCTGTAAGAAATGACCAGCAGGATGAATACAGAGAGGATTGGCGAGACTTACATGAACTGATGCTGAGCGAAATGAGCAGAACCAGGAAATCATTATATACCTCAACAACGATACTGTATGAGGATGTATTCTGAAGGAAGTGGATTTCTTCAACAGAGACAAGATCTAACTTAGTTTCAATTGATCAAGGATGGACAGAAGCAGCTACACCCAAAGAAAGAACACTGGGAAATGAATGTAAACTGCTTGCATTTTTGTTCTTCTTCCCAGGTTATTTATACCTTCTAAATCCAATTCTCCCTGAGCAACAAGAAAACTGTTCGGTTCTGCACACATATATTGTATCCAAGATCTACTGTAATCTATTTAACATGTATAGGACTGCTTGCCATCTTGGGGAGAGGGTGGAGGGAGGGAGGGGAAAAATCGGAACAGAAGTGAGTGCAAGGGATAATGTTGTAAAAAATTACCCTGGCATGGGTTCTGTCAATAAAAAGTTATTTAATAAAAAATAAAAGAAAAGAAAAAAAAATAAGATGACTTTGAGAAAATGACATAAAAATAATAAAGGGATAGCAGAGTTAATCAAAAATTAGAATGCTATAATATACTGTTTACAAGAAACACCCTTGAAGGAGAAAGAAAGACATAAGTCAAGGTAAGAAGATAGACCAGAATCTAATAATAATAAAATAATAATAATAGAGGTAGAAATCTTGATTTCAAATTAAAAGCAAAAATAGGCCTAATTAAAGAGATGAGGAAGGAAATTGCATCTTGTTAAAAGTACTGTAAACAATGAAGCAATATCAATATTAAATATAGATGCACAAAGTTGTATAATATCCCATATTACAGGAATTATCAAATATAACATAGATAATTTTTATCATATTAAAATAAAAAGCTTTTGTACAGCAAAATCAATGCATTCAAGATTAGAAGGAAAATAGAAAGCTGGGAAACAATTTTTACAGCAAATGTCTCTGATAAAGGGATCCATTTATTAAATATAAAGAAAACTGAATTCCACAAATAATAAATGGTCAATGGAAGTTTTCAAATAAAAAAAAATCAAAGCTTTCTAAAGTCATATGAAAAATGTCTCTAAATCACTTTTTGTTTAGAGAAATGCAAATTAAAATAACTATGAGATACCATCTCACAGTTATGAGATTGGCTAATATGAGGAGGGGTAAAGGGAAATGAGAAATGTTAGAAAGAAGAATGAAAAAATTAGAGCAGTAATGTACTTCATCTCTGTTGATGGAATTTTTGAATTGATCCCACCATTCTGAAGAGCAATCTGGAATTATGCCCAAAGGACAATAAAATTCCATACCATTTGATCCAGCAATACCACTACTAGGTCTGTCCTCCAGAAAGATCATAAAAGAGAGAAAAGATCTACAAGTGCAAAAATATTTCTAGCAGCCCTTTTTGTGGGGACAAAATATTTGAAATTGAGGGGATGTGCAAGAAATGGGGAAAAACTACACCAGCTGTGCTATATGTCTTGGAACATAATAGGAAACCCTTATAAAATGAATTCTGGGAAGTTATCTGAGTAGAGGAAGAACATTCATTTTTATATCTCCCCCTTTGCCCAAGATGTTATACCAGATTTCTTTGCATTTGGCCTGTTACAATATTTCTTGAATTTTTTGAGCTGCACCAAAGGTGCAGGTTATTGCCCCATCATCATAATCACGATAACAGAGCATTGCTAAGAGAATGTGGTTCTGTCCCTAAAATATAATAGAAAGAATTAAACTCATTTTAGAGTTTCTGTTTATTCTGAGCCATGAAATAAACACAGCTGAAAAGTGCACAACTCAAATAACCTACTCACATCATATTTTTCAAATCCCATATTTATATGCTGGAATCACCTGTAAATATCCCTTTAGCAATTGACATAAAATTGTACTCTGCACAATAGAAGGATTCTCATTGGGAGGGGTAATTTTTGTTTGTTTATTTTCAGATCCAAATTTAAACATACAACATTTAATGTTTGTCCATGTCCAGTAAAAAGCAAGATTAGCATCCACAGTGGAGCAAGGTTACATTTAGAGTTAATCATCAGGACTGTTTCATTTTCTTCCAGATTGGGCTGTAGCCAATTCCCTTCTACCCAATGAGGGTTATCAATAATACAGGCAGAGATGGAAGAGAATGGTGCCCTAAATTGGGAGAAACTGTCATCCAGTATGATTTTTCATATGCATGAGACCTAAAAAGACTGTGAATGATCTCTCTGACGGGCATGATGCATCAAATCGGTGCCGAATAACACGGAAGGCATGATGAGAACCTTGTGTTACAGCCAACTAATGGAATCAAATTAGGTATAAATAGTAACAAATGAAATGGACTCATGCCTCAGATGGCAGGAAAAAAGGAAAAGACAAATTAATTACAAGATGAGGGAGGAAGTAGTTTCAGAATTAGCAAAATGAGGTTGGTTAAAAGAAAAAACATTTCTATCTGAGCTAAATCTTCTTTATTCTACTTTGAACATTTCCGAATTAATAAAGTATTGCTCCAACTCTTTACATAAATAATAAACTTTGGAGTAGAGCTTCTTAACTTATTTCTTTTTGTTACTAACATTTTTGGCAGCATGAGGTAGATTATCGATTCCTTGGAACAATATTTTTAAAGAGGGAAAAATACATAGGGAAATAAAAGAAATCAATTACAAATTGTAATAATTACAAGTTAATACAGATATCTAACATTTGCATGTTTTTATTTCAAAACATTTATTGTAACTATTATCATGAACACAATAAAAATGGATAATGTGCACAAAAAACAACAACCCCAAGCGGCTCCCTATCATTTCCAGGATAAACCATAAAATACTATATTGATATTCACAACATCATAGGTTGTCCCCTTTCTACCTTTCCAATCTCCTTCCCTGATCTCCCTTAATTCAAACACCTTCATTTTAATTCAAACATCTTTAACTTTATCTAGTATATATCTTACTTGTCCATAATAGTGTTCTCCTTCCCTTCTATTAAGAGCTCCTTGAGAACATGTACTTTTTTCCCCTTCTTTGTGTCCTTAGCACTTCACACAGTGTCTGGCAATAAAAGATGCTTAACAAATGCTTTATTTACTGACAAACTTTGAAAATCATCTTTGTTTTTTTAAGCTATGTTCTTGATTTTTTTGGAAAGGAAATAGAAGGGAGCAACCACTTATTAAGAACTAATTATGTGCCGGATAATGAACAAAACACTTTATAAATGATTCATTTGATTCTCATGAAAATACTGAGAAGTAGATATAATTATTTCCATTTTACAGTTGAGGAGACAGGCAGAGATTTAGTGACTTTTTTAAGGTCATACAGCCAGTAGGTTTCTGAGAACATTCTAAACTTGATTTTCCTGCCTCTGGGTCCTATTATTCTATCCACTGTCACTGGCTACCTGAATATAATGACCTTTGTCTGGAATAATAACAACATATTCAATTTGTAAATGCTTCCTGAAAACCTATGATTTGGGAAAAACGCTACTACATCTCCTAAGAAAGTTTTCATTTGAAATTGATCTTGTCCAATAATGTTATAATAACTAACCTATTAACAGTGGGTCACCAAAGGTTAAACTGGTACTTTCTGGAATTGGTAACATTTGAATGAATTATCCATGGCATTTTTAGACAACATTTTTAGATGATTTTTCTTTCTGAATCTTTCTGATATTCTTGTATTTAAGAGATAGAAAGGAGAACCAGATTCCTGATCTTTTGCTGGTTATTAGCACTAGTAAGTGTAAATATACTTCTATTAAAAGGATATTAAAGTGAAGAAGAGATATGGCAGTCATGATAGAATTAGAGCTAAATAATGAGAGTCAAAATGGAATACAAAGGGGATGGCACCCAGAACATTAGGTGGGAGTTTTTATGGATAGATATGGGGGGGAAATCAGAAATAATTGCAGAAGTAGAAGGATGAGAAGAATCTGGTTAGGTTACCAGCCTAAGAAAACAATTTGTTTATGATTCAAGTGGTACTAGAATCATAGGTTACTGAATTTAATTTAATTAAGTTAATGTACTATTATATATATATATATATATCTTCAGACTGAAAAGTCTGATCATCCCAAGGGCCCTGCCATTTGCTTAGAGTGGTAGGTCCATTTACTTTAATGAACATCTGTCCATATATAGTTCACAAAGAAAGATTTTTCAGACACACACAAGAAAATCACATTCTGGAACAATGTTTTATAAATAGCATCATATGGGAGTTAGGGAGTCCTTGATCAGTTGATTTCCTCTAGCCTACCTAATCAATCCCAGATCATAAGAGAGAGAGAACAGAACCAAAAGGTTGGAATTAGAAAGCAATCATTGAATTTTCAAAGATCAGCTATACCATTACCCTTTAAAATTTCAATCTTACTCTGTTGAAATTGCAATAGAATACAGCTCTGAAGTATATGACTCCAAGTAATTGAGAAGTGAAAGGGTGAAGAATAAAGAAGCTAGACCTTGAGAAAGGATAAGTTCTTTCTCTTTACAAGTGAGAAGGGATCTCTGTCTTTCCCTGCTTGCAATTAGCTCTGGCTTTTGTTGTAAAAGCAACAACCTCTCAGGAATGGTAAACTTCATTTTTTTCTTAAAAGTTATCAAAATCACCCTTAAGACTTAATGGGTTCAGTGGGCTGTGGTTCAGGTCATTGATGCAGTTTTCTGATCATTTGAACCCCAAGGACTGGCCCAAGAGGATTCAGGAGCACTTCATTATGGTATGACCAGCACAGCTCTCTGGCAAAAATCTATGAGTCAGGGCAACTGATCTCAACTGAACCATTGATATACCCATGAGGAGCAGCTTTTTAAACCCGTGACTGACTACATTTATTTTTACTAAGTGCTAGGTAGTCTATGAATTTGTCATTTCTTTTCAGCGCCAAAGCTAAAACACCATACTGCCCTGAACCAAGACAAATTTGTCTTATAGCAGAATGATTTGTCCATCCTGCTGGGGAGGTGTAGTTAGCTGATACAAATAATTAGTTTGTGATTCTGAAACATACACAAAAGCAGCAGATGTTTTTACCCAGAGACCTTTTAGAGTGAATTAGTAACATATATTGGTAGGCCCAATGTGGCTCCCCCACAGTGATTGTCAAATAAATGACATAGACAAGAAGGACTTTTGGATGTTAAAGGATAAAAAGATCACTGGGAAACAGAATGGAAATGCTAGAAGATGTGATTCTTTAGCTTAAATGAAAAAAACAAACAAACAATATGTTGGGGACAGGTAGGAAAGAGGGCAGTGTATAAGAAAAAACGTGGAGATAAAAAATTCTCTGCCAGGTTCAGGAGAGGAAGAGCATACCAGTAAGGGGTATTAGTAAGTGCAGTTTTATTGTTTGTTTTCAGAAAAATAATAAATGGTGCAATAGAGATAGTCCCAAGCCTGGAAGAAAAAGATGGCCTCAAACATTTTCTGTGTGACTCTAGGCAAGTCACTTAACCCTGCTTACCACCTTTTTTTTATTTAAAAAAGATTTGGAGAAGGAAATGGCAAGCCACTTGAGTATCTTAGCCAAGAAAACCCCAAACAGGTCACAAAGACTTGAAAACCACTAAAATGAATGAACAAAACATGTCAGTGACTCACTCCCAACTCCATCCCATTTTAGGAGCTGGCCCCCAAACCTAGGACATTATTTTTCCCCCTTTCACTTTCTGACTTCCCTGGCTTCCTTTAAGAGTGTGCAGACCTCATCATCTGCAAAAGACCCTTTCATATCCTGTCTCTGTGCCTTCCACCCCACTGCAGATAATTTTCCTCCTGGTATATGCATTCTGTATGTACATGATTGTTTGTATTTTTCTACCATCAGTATGTGAGCTCCTTTAGACCAGGGGTTCTATTCTAATCTTTTTCCCCCTCATCTCTTGCATTTAGTACAGCATTATGTGTTTAATCTAAGTATTTATTAGCTTGTTAAGTGGAAAAGCTTAAGAGGAATCTGAATAATGCTAAAAGCTCATGATAACAAACATCCCAAAATTGGAGGCAAAAATGTGCTAATTTATCCAAATATTTCCAAGTCCATTTAGTTATCTTACTGATTAGCATGTGGAAATATTTAGTTAGTTTTACTCTAACGCAGTTGGCATCGATTTTGGTAACGAAAATACCTAATTGTTTTTTCTAAAGACCAGTTTTCATTGCACTAAACTTTTTTCATTAGTTAACAATAGAATACTTGATGGGTTAGCTCCAGAAGAGCAATGGGAAATTGTGAAAAACAGATTTAATGAGACAAGAAACATGAATTTTCAGGGAAATTGATAAATACAAACAAAAATAGCATGGACTTCTATAAGTGGATGACAAAGAATGATCAGGCACTTCAAATACATGAACATAATTATGACTTTTTTTTTTAAATTTACAAGAGTTTACCACAATTTCTAGTAGCTCTGCAAATGTACTTTAAATATAAATAACAAGAAATAATTTACAATTTCATTGTGAAATAAATATTTTTATACTACTCTTTCTATTATGTAAAAATGCACCATGTTTTTTTTTTAATTTAATAGCCTTTATTTACAGGATATATGCATGGGTAACTTTACAGCATTAACAATTGCCAAACCTCTTGTTCCAATTTTTCACCTCTTACCCCCCTACCCCTTCCCCTAGATGGCAGGATGACCAGTAGATGTTAAATATATTAAAATATAAATTAGATACACAATAAGTATACATGACCAAAACGTTAAAAAATGCACCATGTTAATTGAGGCAGCTTGGTGTTCTTAAAATCTAGTTGTTCTATTAGTAATACTAATGATATGAGAAATACAAGTATTCTTGAAAAGAAGATAGAAATGAATTACTTCCTGATATTTACCCTTGACTCAGCAAGGTATCCCATAAAGCCATCAGAGTTGAATGGAAGGCTAACAAAAACATACCAAGACATGAATGGATCAAGGCTAAAGAGCCAGTAGAAGAGCTTAGTTTCTATACTGATAGGAAGGCGAAAGAATGGCCACTTTTGCTTTCTGCATCGACTAAAACAGAGAGAAAGATGAGTAGATTGCTCTGGCTAGAAATAAGGAGGAGATAGAGAGCCTTTACAATAAATAAAGTCAAGTCAATCAGCATTAATTGAGTATCTACAACATCCTAGTAATTAGGTTAAATTCTGAAGAGACAAAGAAAGGCAAAACTTTTCCCTGCTTTCCAAAAGCTCACAAGCTAATAGATTATGCACACAGCCTCTTGCCATTACCCATAGCCACTGATGAATCAGTCCACAAGCTAAAAGGATGTTATCAGGCACTGCCCCAAGTTTCAGGGATATAAATAAAAGTAATAAAATAATTGTTCTTTGTGAGAAGTTGATGTTCTAACTGAAAAAAAAAAAGATTCATAAGTGTGAAGGTAAAAAATAAAGATAATAAATATGAAGTAAAATAGAAGGTAGTTAGGGAAGAAAAACACTAGCAGTTGAAAGAGTGGGAGCATTAAAGAAAAAAGAACTGCTAAAAGAAGGGAGGGAACAGAGGGATTCAAGAAGACAGAATGAGGATGGAGTACAACCAGCTATGGTAGATGGTCCAGTGCTAAATTATAGACCCAGAAGGTAACTGGTTGTAGAATAAGAATCACAATAATGAAAAAAATTGGGTAAACAGGCAAATTCCTAAGGAAATATGAATTCTTACTTTGTCTTTTATGTGCAGTTAAAATTCAGTCAAACTATTTATTATTACTCTGTACTCAGAACTGAATTCAAAGACATAATTTCTTTGTATAAACTTTGTAAATCTCTGAAAATTTATTTCATTGGGAAAAATATCATTGTATGAAGTGGAGAAAAGGTTCTGGTTCCCTTTTCAAATATAAACATTTGTTCTTAAGTCTTGTTGTTTGAGGACCACACATGCATCAGTTATTGTCTTTGAAAGACAAAGATGTTTGGTCCTTCATGACACTTTAGAAAATTATCTCATAAAACTCTTCACTCATTGGCTGTCTAGGGAGGTTAATAAGTCAGAGTGAGATAAATTATAACAGGATTTCAGGCAGACATTATTCATCACATCTGATTTAATTTCCCTTTCACTCCGTAACATCTTATAAATGTGATTTCTTTTCTTAACTCAGCAAAGATTTACTTCTTAAGCAAGATGTATGCCTTATAATGATGTGACCAGCCCAATATCCTACGACGGAAATGAGCAAGACCCACATCTCGACATTCTGAAATGAAAATTTTAGGTTTTAACAGGTTGCTTGTCATCTTCAGGGCTTATACATTTTCCAGAATTCTACATTAGTAGTCCAGAAGCTTAGCATACAACCTCCCACTGATAAGCAGAAAGCAAATACCAGAGCTAATTTAAATATGAATTGCAAACCCCATTTTACAATAGGAAAATTGAGTGATTAATAATCACCCAATGTAAGGCTAAAGCACCAATATGAATACATAAGTAAGGTTATGATTGTTTTTAAAGAAACCTACAAGTGATTTAATTGGCATCAGCAAAAATGAGCTGTAAGAAACTTTCATTTTCTCTATCTCCTCATATGAGTGGGAAGAAGTTGATAGATTCTCACAATGACATGACCCTCTTCATTTTTATCCTCATAAAGAAAGAGTCTTTGCATGATTGCATCCTGAACTGTTTAAACTAATGACCAGAGGCAATGACACTAGGAAAGTGAATAAAGTTGATCAAGTAAGTTCTCATTTAAAGATAAATTGCATCACAGAAACTTACTTTTATTAGTAGTTGGGCAGAGAAGTTGACTTGTTGATTGTATTTTTGTAAACACGCAGAGGAAAAGAGAACAAAAAGAAACTGATAAACAACTACATTCAGCAAAAGATTAATGACTGCAATGATCTGGTTTCTCACTTATGAGCTTCTCAGGGACTTTTCATCTTAATGAAGAATGTAGTTTTTGCATTTGTTTTCCAGTTATATTTTTATAGAACTTATTCTTCTCTCAAACAAGGCTGTTAAAAGTGACCAGAGACACAAATGAATAATGTGAACAGACGATTACAGAAAGAACAATTTTTCACTTGACTAGACATATATAAATCTTGGCTGGCTTAATATAATCATTTTTCCTACTTCCAGCTTTGGAATCTAAACCTTTGTTTGGATTCCCAGAGTAAAAATATCACAGGGATCACTGGCCAAAGTGAAAACTGCTAAAGTGATTAAAACATGTTACTATGCTTTAGATTAGAATCAAATAAAATTTTGTAATAGATTCCTTTCAAGAAGAAACATAGGTAAACCACTCGAAACAGATAAGTTTATTTCCTATTTAGAAAGAGTAGTTTTAGGACTACAACAACGGAGAAGCAAATGGCACTTGAGCTAGAACCCCTAAATCCAAAGGGCTAAGCTACCTACCTACAATGACTTCCACCTGTACATCTTGTCTCTCTACACAGAGAGCAGAAACATTTTCAAGAATATCCTTTTTTGTTTGTTTTTTTTTGGTGTATGTATTGAACCAAAGAGTTTTATAGAGATTTACATTTACTCAGAAAATAAATATAATGAGCAAACAGAATGTTATTAGACTAAAAAGGTAAAATTATTTTCACCTTTACACACACACACACACACACACACACACATACAGTATATAGGTACACATGTTTATATGTGTATATATATAATACAAAGGTACACATGTTTATATGTGTATGTATATACACATATACATACACACACAAATATATATATATATATTATATATATAGCATATTTGTTTTCCATAGCTTGCTTTTTTTTCAGAGTAAAGAATTGACCACAATTACCAGTAAGGGCTGATATATATGCATTGTACAATGAATAACTTGAATAATTAACTAAATACACCTGCATTAAGCACTTATTGTATAAAAGGCATTGTGCTAGAATCTGAGAACACAAGATAATAGTGAATTGCACATACATCCAGAAAACTCTGATAAACAAGGTGAATACAACAAATGCAGTAGGGTAAGAGGAGAAGGGTTCAGGAAGGGGATGTTGAGGAATTCACATACTGTAGTACTAAATCAAAATTTATTCGTGATTTATCTATTGGGGCTTTGTTGACTCATTCTCTCATATAGTCATTCTGCCCCTAGAGTATGTTTCTTGAAAGCAGCAAATTATGTTGTATAGTTTTGTACACTTTTTCCCTTATACTACTAAATAGTACATAAAGCTCAAAGTGGGCCACGTATTGACTGAGAAAACTTCCTATTAACATCGTCTATGTCCTATTTTATTTTTAATTTCATTAAATATTTCCCAATTGAATTTTCATCTGGTTCCATTAACTCTCTGGAGTATTGCTAGCATCATGTTTGACAGCACTCTCCTACAGAGTGGAAAACAACTATGTTGCTATTAATTTGTTGATTAAGTGAAAAATCTATTTTGTACTAGCTATCCTTTAATAGCCAAGTATGTTCTTTCCACAGTAGAAGGTAAGTGAAATATGCTCCTATGCTTTCTTCATTCCAAAGCAAACAAGAGAAAGAACAAAAGAATGAGAGAATCACATTTAAAAATTCTCTAGATTTTTTTCTTAGACCATCCTAATCCTTCAAACTGCAAAGTTCAAGCTCCCTAAATGTAAAGTTACTTACGTACTTACAAGAATACATCCTGAAAATAAAAATGTGAAAATGAAATACAAAAGACTTACTTTGATTCTTCTATGGATCTGTGAACATACGAGTCCTTCCTCTACTAGCGCAGACTGCAATCCCTTCATGTTTTCTCATATGATATTATTCTTTGGCTGGTTGTCTGCTAGCACTCTGAAAGGAATAAATAGTTCTGGTTAATTATCTCTGCTTTAGTCCATTCTCTGTTTTCCCACCACAGCCAAAATTGTAAACTTCCTTTTAGTAATTTTTCCTTTTACATTATTAAATAAAAGTATACTATCTGTTGCTTCTATTTATTTTGTTACATATTATTTCAGACAAATCTTGCATCATTTCAATGAATTCATCATATCTGTCATTTCTTATTACAAAATGATATTCCATTATATTGACATATTAGAACTTTTTCAGTCATTCCTTAATTGATGAGCACCAACGCTGTTGCTAGTTCTTTTCCAACACAAAGAATATTACTATGAATTTGGTCTGAACCTGACATTTATTCAGTGTGGCAGATTCCCAACAAGGAAACACCATGCATCATTGTGATTGGCAACTGTTGTGTCATTTATATCTTTAAAAGTTCCCTGCGATAGATTTACATATTACACCTCATACCAAAATAAGGTCAAAATGGGCACATTATTTCAGCATAAAGTATGATACCAGAAGTAAATTAGGAGAGCAAAGGATAATTTACACATCAGATTTTTGGAGAAGGAGGAATTTATGACCAAAGAAGAACTAGCAAACGTTATGAAATACAAAATGGACAACTTCAATTACATTAAATTAAAAAGATTTTGCACACATACAAAAAAAAAGCACACACAACATAAATAATATTAAAAGGGAAGTATGAAGCTGGAAAAAAATTTCTTAACAGGTAATGTTTTCGATAAAAATCTCATTTCTAAAATATATAAAGCACTGTTTCAAATTAGCAAGAATATAAGTCATTCCTCAAGTGATAAATGGTTAAAGGATATGAACAAATAATTTTAAGATGATGAAATTAAAACTATATTTGAAAAATATGAATGCCCTAAAACCCTGTTGATTAGAAAAATGAGCATTAAAAAAAAACTCTGAGATGCCATCTCAAACCTCTCAGATTGGCTAACATGACAGGAAAAGATACTGAAAAACGTTGGAGAGAAAACTGGGACACTAATGAATTGTTGGTGGAATTGTGAAATGATGCAACTATTCTGGAGAGCAACTGAAACTATGCCCAAAGGGCTATGAAACTGTGCACACTCTTTATCGCAGCAGTATCACTACTGGGTCTGTATCCCAAGGAAATCATAAAAGATGGAAAAGGATCCATATGTGCAAAAATATTTGTAGCAGCTCTTTTTGTAGCAGCAAAGAATTGGAAAATGAATAGATGCCCATCAACTGGGGAATGACTAAATAAGTTGTAGTATATGAGTATAATAATAGCAAGAATATGTAGTGATCAATTATGAAAAAACTGGTCCTTCACAGAGGTTCATTGATCCAAATCAAACCCAATAAACTTTGAATTGAAAATGCCATCTGCATCCAGAAAAAGAACTAAGGAGACTAAAGGTAAATCAACACCTGCTAAATTCATTTCTTTTTTTCTTTTTTTTCTCTCCAATTTTTTTCTATTGTTCTGATTTTTCTCTCCCCACAGGTTTCATAAAGAAATGAATATTTAAAATGTTAGTTTACATGTATGACCAGAAAAAAACAAAACAATTAATAATAATATTTTTTAAGTTGCCTGGGAGGGGCAGCTAGGTGGCACAGAAGATAGAGCACCAGCCCTGAAGACAGGAGGACCTGAGTTCAAATTTGACCTCAGACACTTAATACTTCCTTGCTGTTTAACCCTGGACAAGTTGCCTAACCCCAATTGCCTCAGGGAAAAAAAAAGTTGCCTGGGAGCAACAAAAGTTGCCTGGGAAAGACAAAGCACTGAATTGCCCAATACACACAACTATTTATATCAATGGTAAATGGTAAATTTGAAGCAAGATTTTCCTGGAATCAAAGTTAGAGATCTATTCTGTGAAGGCATAGTTTTTTTTTTTTTTTTTAGCCCTCCACAGGGAATATGTCCAATCAGAAAAAAGTCTTTTACTTTTTTTTGTACTTGGAACAAGGGCCAGAATTAGTCTGTACATGATATTTCTAACATACCAAAGCTACTAAAACATAACAATTAAATGACAGTTGTAGATGATAACAGAAAAAAATAGTGCTGATTATTTGTAAAAACATATGCCAATAATAATTGTTCTAGTGTTTGAGAGAAGGGAAGATAATCATGTTATAATATTTGTGTTTATGATTTCCATCCCCTAATAGACTGTAAAGTCAAAGGTAAAAGTTTTAGAGCTCATTAAAATGTGCATATTTCACAATAGAATGGGATAACAGTGTCTTGCACACAATAGGTTTTCAATTTATTTTTGGTTTTAATTTATGACTCTGTCAATGTTGTCAAGCTTTGTTTTAGAAATTCCCTCCAAGGATGTGTATCAATAATTTATCTCTAACTCATAATTCATAGACTCTTGTTTTAGGGTACTTTGAGATTAAGTGGCTCTCCCATGATAGAACAAACATTTTCTCCTTTGAGATCACACTAAAGTCTTTTTTATTCTCTTATAGATTTATCATTCATTGTTTTTGTTCCATAGTCATTTCCATATTCAGTTCATTTTTCTTTTGTATATGGTCAATGACCTGGGGTATAATAAGATGATGTTTGATCTAAATTTAATTTCTTCTAATAGCCAGAGCTTAGTATAACATTCTATATAGAGTAGGCACTTAATAAATGTGAATTGGATTTAATTGGAGTATATTCCTTTCTAAGATCAGAGCTAAAGTGTCATTTGGATGATGGTATTCAGCCAAACTCACAGCAAATATATGGAATTAGTAGGAAGTGATTCAATGATGTAACAGTAATGATTAATTCAGCTGCTTTTGTATAACCAGATCACCAGTTTGCTAGACCAAAGATAAAAATTAATACAAAAAGAAAGGAAATAAAAAAGGAAAATGGTATATAATTAAAATAACTACAACAAACTATTTAACCAACATTTTGATATTCATACTTGGGTGTATATATATATATATATATATATATATATGTACATGTTAGTGTATGTATGTATAAAGGGGAGAAATGGGTGGGATTGACTTTAAAAAGTATATAAGATATTAGAACAAATACAAACTTCATTTGTGAGTTTGTATATATATACATGAATATTTGTATAGGCTTATATACATATTTATATAAAGTTTATATTTTATTTTTTATCTTTATTGCTTATATTAGAAACAAAATATGCAATTTCCCTTATGGAACATAGTTGGCTTTTTATTTTCTTAAACTTCATATTTCATTACTGCAAACTAATCTAAGACTATTCTTAGATTAACCTAAATTAAATGAGATTAGATGATCTATACTGCTCATCTCTATGTGTATCCTAAAATGTGTGCATGAAGTAGTATTGACAAAAAATACTATGAGGAAGAACTCCCTTATGGTTAATAGAATCGATGCTTGTTCCTCATCCTTCTTGTCTTGTCTTCAAATATAAAGAAGCATTCCCTCTTTAACTGCTATCCCAAAATAAACAAGCTCCTCTTTAACCCCAATTCTTTTTTCTCATAACTGATTTATAGGATAGCCCTCTCTGTGTTTTGGCACTCCTGTGATAACTCTATACTGCTAGAAAGTCACCTCTGTACTGATTTTCTAAAGTCATCTAACTTTTTTTCTTAAACACTCCCTCACACTGAGCCTGGAAAACAGTTGAAATATTTTTCCCCCCTGTGATCACTTCCAGACTCTTTTTTTAGCTCCTTCCATCAGTATTTTTTTCCTCTTTTGAAGTCCACTCTTTCAAAAAAATTAACCCAAATTATAGAACGAATCCACCAGTCACTCTCCCACTTTTTTCAAAGCATGTGATAATCATTTCACCATACTCCTCACATTAGTGAATCACTTCCCCAATTAGAAACTTTCACATCATTCTATTTGGCCATAATCTATTCTTTGCTCTCACTGAGACACTTCCATCTCTCAGTAATTTTCAAGTCATTATCACTGATCTGACTTCATTTCCCTTTCTTACCGATTTCAACCTGTTAGCCATTTTTTGCTATCAAATACCATGCCCTGTGACTAATTACTGTTCATCTTCTAGAAATCTCAGCCATGAATTACTCCCATCATTTCCCTAACTCCATTGAGAACAGCTGGGAGAAGTATTATAGGAAATATGACACATTCGCATTATTCAACCAATTGACTGTCATTGTAATAGGTCATCCTTTTTATTCCTCCATATTGGAGTCCCTATTTAAGTTCCCCCCAAATTATTCTAATTCTTATTTTTTTTTCCTTCTCAAACCTTTCATACTCCCTTTTCTTATTTCGTCATTACCTATTCTTCTACTAAAAACTAGAAATCATTACATATGTGATCCTTCTCTTTTTTATCTCAAAATCATACAACAATACTTTCTTACATGGTCCTGTTTTCTAACTAAGACTTGCCCCTGCTCCTTACAAAGACAAACAACAGCACTGGCACACTAGATTCCAAACTCACATGTATCCTCTAGAAAATTGCATCCTCACCCATGTCTTTTCTACCCTTCTCTACCTTTCAACCTCTCCCTGGGTACTAGAACTGGTTCCTTAATGGTTAAAAATGGGTAAGGCTCATTAACCCCGGCCAAAAAGTTGATTTTATATAGACCCTACTATCATCCCCTCTAGCTGTCACTTCATTCCTTTCTTCCTTTCCTCAACAAAACTCTTTGAAAACATTATCTATAATCCTCCATGCCTTTCCTCTCCTCTCATTCTGTTTAATTCCATAGGATTTGATGACTGACCTCATCCCTCAACTGAAATAAGTTTTATGATGTCTTAAATGTCAAGATTGATGCTCTTTTCTCAGTTTTACTCTTATTGATTCCTCTGCTGCACTTGCCAACATTATTTTACAACATTTTCTCATGTATTCTGGTCTTCTGTGACACAAATTTATCCTGGTTCTTCTATAGGCCACACCAATCAATCACACCAAACAACAAATGTTTATTAAACACTTACTATGTGCCAGACATTATGCTAAAGGAAACAAAAAAGAATCAAAAAAAAATCTCTGCCTCAAAGAGTTTACAATGTAAGGGGGAGGGAACATGTCAATAAATACTTTTTATATTTAAATATATTTTTAAAAACCTTTGTCCAGGCTAACGGGGAGATAATTAATAGAGAGAAGGCATTAGAATGAAAGAAAAGACATTGGAAAAGATGAGATATTAATTGAAACTTAAAGGAGCTCAAAAAGTTATCAAACTGTGCATACCCTTTGATCTAGCAGTGTTACTACTGGGATTATATCCCAAAGAGATTATAAAGAAGGGAAAGGGACATGTATGTGCACGAATGTTTGTGGCAGCCCTTTTTGTAGTGGCTAAAAACTGGAAACTGAATGGATGTCCATCAGTTGGAGAATGGCTGAATAAATTGTGGTATATGAAAATTATGGAATATTACTGTTCTGTAAGAAATGACCAACAGGATAATTTCAGAAAGGCCTGGAGAGACTTACACGAACTGATGCTGAGTGAAATGAGCAGGACCAGGAGATCATTATATACTTCAACAACAATACTATATGATGACCAGTTCTGATGGACCAGGCCATCCTCAGCAACGAGATCAACCAAATCATTTCTAATGGAGCAGTAATGAACTGAACTAGCTATGCCCAGAAAAAGAACTCTGGGAGATGACTAAAAACCATTACATTGAATTCCCAATCCCTATATTTATGCACACCTGCATTTTTGATTTCCTTCACAAGCTAATTGTACAATATTTCAGAGTCTGATTCTTTTTGTACAGCAAAATAACGTTTTGGTCAGGTATACTTATTGTGTATCTAATTTATATTTTAATATATTTAACATCTACCGCATCCTGCCATCTAGGGGAAGGGGTGGGGGGGTAAGAGGTGAAAAATTGGAACAAGAGGTTTGGCAATTGTTAATGCTGTAAAGTTACCCATGTATATATCCTGTAAATAAAAGGCTATTAAATAAAAAAAAAGAAACTTAAAGGAAGCTAGAAAAGTCAGTAGGTGGAGATGAGGAAGGAAGTTATTCCAGCCATAAAGGATAGCCTGAGAAAATGTCCAGAGGTGGGATGTGGGATGTCCAGGGCAAAGAACAAGCAGAAGTCCTGGGTCACAGGACCAGAGAATATTTAGGGGATAAATTCCAAGAAGACTGGGAAACTGGGAAAGGCTTAATAGAGGACCTTACCTATTTCAATATTTACCTATATTATCTATATCATACCCTAACTAGGTTTTCTCCAAAGTTTTCTCTCAGGACTTTTCCCTCAATAAGAAATGTTATATAACCAAATCTGTTCCCACTAGTTTAACTGACTTCTTTTTGGATATAACCCATAGATTCAGATATCTATCCATGGTCTCTCCCCTGAGCTTTAGTCCCATGTTACCATTTTCAAATTGAACTTATCTAAAGCTAAAATCATTAACCCCCCAAGTCTCCCTTTCCCCAAGCTCCCTTACTTCTCTTAAAGATAACCACAATTTTTGTAGTGTCTAAGACTTGTGAACTTGACATTATCTTTAATTCTACCCTCTCAGTCACTCCATATACTCCAAAAGTTATCAAATTTTACCAATTACATCTTTCACATCTTACACTCTCATTTTTTCACACAGATAACACCCAGGTCGTGATCACCTCTCACATAGATTTCTTTTAACCTTCAATTAGTGTCTCTTGCTCAAGTTTCTCAGTGTTCCATTTTATCCTATGCCAAATGAATTTTCCATAAGCTTAGATCTGATGAAATGTTCACCCTCCTACACAATCAACTCCACTGGCTTTCCATTGCCTCTAGTATACGGCAACAAGAAAATAAGCATTTATTAAAGACTTACTTTGTACCAGACATTATGATAAAATGTAACATTGTCTTTCTAGCTTTTAAAGCCCTCCATAACCTATACCAGGCTTCTCTTTACAGGTTCATTGAACATTACCTTCTCAAACTCAACAATTCATCTAATTGAAGTTTTCTCTGTTCTTTGGGTAGTACAATTTATTTCTACATCAACCAAATTTAATCCCTGGAATACACTCTCTCACAGAGTCCCTCTCTCTTTTTTGACACATTAAAGGAACACTAAGATTAAAGATAAGAAAATTTTTTTTGAATTAACTTTTTGCATCCCCCAACTGCCAGGGTCTTCTCTCTCAAATAATCTCTCTCTCTCTCTCTCTCTCTCTCTCTCTATATATATATATATATATATATATATATATATATATAAGATGTTAATCTTATTTCTAAGTATATATATATGTTACATGTGAATATACACATATATTATATTTATATATTCATTTTTCATTTATGATGTATATATCATTCACATTATCTCCAAATTAAAATATAAGCTTCCTGTATACAGGGATTTTTTTTCACTTTCATTTATGATGTATATATCATTCACATTATCTCCAAATTAAAATATAAGCTTCCTGTATACAGGGATTTTTTTTCACTTTGTTCTTCTATTGATCCTCTTCTACCTAATGATATTTTCATTCTTTTTTCTTTTATTAATATAACTTAGAAAAGCACTTGACATTGATACCTAGTAGGCAAATAACAAGTATTGAGTGACTGATAAATAGTAATAAAACATTTTTCAATGTTTTGAATTTTCAAATTTTTACCATCAGTCATTCTTACAACTTTAATGTGAAATTCCAATGAATAATTTATATTATTATGCCTATATCCTACAGATAGAAATAGTAAGGTTAAAGAGACTTACCTATCCATCACCTCATACTTTAGTTGAAGACTAATCAAAGATCTAATTCCTAATAACCCTCCAAAAACAATCAGAAACTATTGGAGGAAGTGGTCAGAAAATGCCATCTGCCACCAGAGAAAGAACTAAGGAGATTGAATGTAAATCAACACATGCTATGTTCAGTTCCTTTTTCTGTTTTTGTTTTTTTTACATCTTTCCCATGGTTTTCCCATTTGCTCTGGTTTTTCTCTCCTAACATAATTCATAAAACAATGTGGATAAAAATAAATAAACAAAAAAAATCGAGGAAGAACTTACTTTAGGGAATTAGCTCACTGAAACCTCTCATTTTACAGATAAGAATAGTGAGCTTTAGAAAATTTAAATAACTTGGTCAAGGGCAGATATCTTATTAGCAGCAGAATTAAATCCCTTTTGTTGTATTAGTAGATATAATAATAATAATAACATTAATAATAATACAAATAACTCAGAGTTCTATCACCTTCATTCCACACTACTTCATAATCTCCAAGGGAATGAGCTAATGAAGACCAAACATTTGGAACAAACCTAAGCTGTCTGTACTTTATGCTGTGGAGTTTCCCTTGCCTTCTCTTATACAGCCTCAATTAATATGCCATCACTGATGTTTTCTGGAAGGTCGCATTTGCCAGGCTTTTTATCTCTGAAATTTCAATTCTCTGAGTGCTTTTTAAATTCTTCATGCCTTCTATTTGTTTAGATTTGAATTAAATATAATTGAATATAATAGAATGACCCAAATAAGGTCAACTTTTCACTACAGAAAATACAACTATAGCTTATAGATTACTTAGGTCCTTTGTTTTTGTCCTTCTTCTCAGTCTACCTCTTATCCTTCTCTTTGCTCATCAGAATCTCTAGCAAGGAAAGCCAAAGTCAAATTAGTCCTTTTTTCCCTACTCATTTATAATCAGGACTGAAGTAAGGGATGATGTTTTTAGATTACTTATAGATTTCAATTACATTCTTCCTCATTAGCAAAAAAGAAAAAAAATCAATAACATGAGAAACACATTGTCATAAGAAATCTTTTCATTCTTATTGAAAAATCATGGCATGGTCTGTTGTACAGGCAGCTATGAAGCTATTAAAAGCAAGTAAAATCTGCAACTTGATAAGGAAATCATGCAGAGATAAAAGCTTGTAGAATCTGACCAAATTGAAGAACTTTCCTGGTTAAGCTGAGGTGCTCTGACCTCAGTTTGATCCTCCACATAACACTTAAGAATAATTTCCCTTCTCTCCTTTGGTTGATGCAGGAATAGGAGTTGAAGATGAAAAGTGATCGTGTAATGCATCATAGGTTCAAGAAATTACAGGAGGTGTCTCTGTACTAGCAGGTGACGAATGCCACCAGCCTTACCCTGCCTTCCTGGATAAGCTTCTTTGTTTGATATAAATGACATCCCAGTCGCTATCTAAGAATTGCCTGTGACCCTAAACCAGCCCCATTAACGCCACAAGCACATCAAGCCTATTCTACATCTAACAAACCCCTATTCTGTATGTGCTCTGTCAAATCCCAGGGTTAGATGGCGAATGGCTGAATTTTTTCCAAGGTGAGCCCATGACCTGGGCTGGAAAAAGGAACTGTTCTTTCATATCTGAGTGAATTCAAGTGAAGGACTCAGAAAAGAACAAGAGCAGGAAAAGTGATGGGGTTAGAGAAGACGAGGTTTATTATTATTTTTCCCATCTGACTTTCTTTAAAAGAAGCCAAATGAGAACCCTGGAAATGAAGTAATTGATTAAAAATGTAACTCAACCCTCTGTACCCCACATCCATGGATTGCTTTCTCCAAAACAGCTTCTATGAACAATTAAAACATTTGCCATATTTAAGGATTATCAATATGAATAATGATAATCATATTGGTCTTTTGATAAAGTTATAGACAAATACAATGTTCTGCTACTGTTTCTATCTCTGTTTCTCTTTTTCTCAGTCTTCCTTGTGTATGTGTGTTTATCATACAATGTAAATTCAAAGCAAAGAGACACGTTAGAATTCATCTAACACAAATCTTTTATTTTCAGAATTAGAATGTGAATAAGATCCTCAGATACCAAATCTAATACATTTCTACTCTTTTGTATCTATACCATACAATGGTCATTTCATCATTTCATGAAAAAAAATAGATGTTTGTGTGGAGAAATGTAATTGATGGGGGTAAAGGGGATAGAACTCAGTTTCTTGAAAATGTCACAGATTATTTCCACCAAGGCCACGATGGAATTGAGTCTCTTTATCATTTTCAATCTGTATAGTACTAGGAGAAGGAGCAAGAGTAGGGCAGCAGAGAAAGAAGGCAGGTCTGAAAGAAATCCCTGGCCTTTGACAATATATTCGATTACTTTGCCTTCTATCCAAACTTTGGGAATGGGGAATGGTAACCTTAAAAGTTGCCATATGAGTACTCATTTAAAAGCTTACAAACTAAGAAAAAATCTAGTTGCTCAACTGTATCGACAGATCATCCAGTGCAGGAAATATCTCTTGGTCACTTTTAGCTTTTCCCTAAGCAATTCACCAAGAAGAAGTAGAAAGAAAGCCGATAGACCTGATCCATCTAATGCCAAATGTTTTTAATGAAAGTATTGTGCCTTTAAATGAGAGCTATCCATTATCTACTTTTTGAAGGAGATGAAAAATCATGTTGCTTCCATCCAATATGTGGCAAACAAAAGGCACAATAAAAATGGCATTGAGATATATGAGCTCTATGACAGCAGTATTAGTCACATCTTATACACTGACCTTTCTAGTGGCAGGGACATTCAGTAAGCTGTTACAAGGGACTGGCATTTTCAGTAGTAATAAACCTCCTTAAAGTCAGTCATCTTCCTAACAGGGAATACCATCTCTTGATGGATGAATTTTAACTGATGTAAAAATCTGGCTGCAACATTATGGATACTACTGAAATGCTGAAAGCATTAAAGCCAATTTCCAAGAGTTAATAATGAGATAATTAGCAGGCTTTGGACATCAAGCAATCTTGAAGAAGACAAGCAGTGGAAGTGATGATGTGCTAAAACTTACACTTCAGAAATGTGTTATTTGAAACCTTTCTATTATGCAGAGAAAGTGGGGTCCCATTGATATGACATAACCTTCCCAAGATGCTTAAGAAGGCTAAAGACTTGGGAGGCTTAAATTTGACAAAAGCCAAACAGAAGTCAGATGTTAATCTTATTTCTAAGTAGGAAGCAAATTCTTTCAACTATTTATACTTTCTTCAATGAGCTTTCAAATTCTCAAATTTTAGAAAGAAATAAAGTTGATGAGAGATATTTTGCTCTTCAGAACTTTGTTGTCTTTCTTCCCTTCTCAAAAAAACCCTAAAAGATGTTTTTTCCCCTATACTTTACTAAAAAACCAAGTCTGTCTACCTTAACTGGAATGCATTCTCTAGAATCATCTAACTCTCAGAAACCTTAGGGTTTCTTACATGACCCACATTTTACGAAGACTCTTCCTAATTCCTTTTTCTGCAAATAAATTTTTGCAAAGCCATAACCCTCTATCTCTTATTTGTATGTCATTTTTTTCTTCCCCCCCCCCCCATCCCAGGCAATTAGGCTTAAGTCACTTGCCCAGGGTCACACAACTAGGAACTATCAAGTGTCTGGATTTCAACTCAATTTGTATGTTATTCCTATGTCATTTTGCTTTTCTTTTTCTCTTTCTCTCTCCCTCTTTTTCTTCTCACTATATTTTCTAAACTTCATCACCTAGAAGTTTCCTGAATCCTGCATCTATCAAAAAATGAAATTATTCAGATATTTCAATGAGGTATTATATGAAATAAGGAGGAAATGTCTTTGTATTATGCTTGAAGATTATGTGTGTGCATGTACATACACATGTAAGGTCAGGAACGTGAGAAACTCAGTGTTTTGTTTTGTTTTGTTTTGTTTTATTTTTTTAACAATTTTTAACGAGCAGTGGGACCCATTCAAAAGAACAGCCATTAGAAATGGACTGAATGAAAACAAAGCCCTGAACGAACTTGCAAGTTCAGATACAGGAAGCATAGAATCATAGAATTTTAACCTTGGGAAGGGAATTTAAAGATGAATTAATCCAGTCCTCCCAGGAACCTGAAGCCCAGACATAATAAGTGACTTGCTTAAAGTCCAGTGTCCAATTTTGGTCTTAAGTTCACTGCATTTTCCACTGTACTGCATCTGATCTCATATTTTGCAGAGAAAGAAAGGAAGCCTTCTAGAGCTCAAATAACTTATTTATGGGTACATAAATAGTGAGCACTAGAGCCAAGAGGAGAATTCATGTAGCTAAAGCCCTAGCCTCAGGAACTTTTTACCATGTGACCATGTATGCTGGAAGCCAGTCATATGCTTGTCTCTCTCCATACTGTTGTAGATAAATAGAAATAGAAATCTAAAGACTTGGATTTTGGTTTTAATACAGGTTCTGCTGCTTGCTGGCAGTAACTTAGAAGAAATCATTAGGTTCTCTCGGTCTCAGTTTTCTGATCCTGAAATCTAGCATTTCAATAACAACTAAAAAATCCTCCAAGGATTTTAAGGAAGGTCTAGTGATATCATATATATATATAAAAGTGCATTGAAAGCTATAAGTTATAGTCCAAGTAAAAGTTAAAAGTATTTCCATGGTTAATTCTCTTTCATTTTCCAAAAAAAGCAGAATGTAATCTCCTTGATGGCAAGCACATATGTGCTTTCTTTATGTATAACCAGCATCTGGAATAAGACATAATTGAAAATTAACAGACACCTGTTAAATTAAATGTAATCCCTAGAACTGAGGTAGTCTGGAAGCATAATATATTCTAGACCATGAGAGTCAATGTAATGAGCCTTCAATGAGGTAATAAACATCAGTAGGGAAACTGATGAGCGCCTGCTGTTTCAGCATTGTTGAAGCAGCATCCCATGCTCTGCATCCACAGATTGCTTCCCAGGACCTGCTTTTTATGTTAGATCAAAGAGGGAAATGTGAAATGTCCTCCATTATTCCCCCTGCTCCTTTTCACTGACAGGCTGAATTTTCAGTACCTGGAAGCTAGAAAGATAACTAATTAAAACTATCATAGATTGCCTTGACACTAATGGGCTACTCTACCAGGGAATGATATTGATGGAGGGAGGGGATGAGAGGGAGATACTTCCTTCCTCCATCTTTTTTCATCTCATTCATATTTCTGGGATGTCACCAGTATGGAAATTCTTGCATGCATCCCTGATTGAGAGTAGTTTGCTCAAAACTTCAGAAACCTGTGCCTGAAGAGACCTTGAGTATAAAGTTTTCGATAGTTAATGAAAAAGCTCCATCTATTGGCAATTATACTGAATTGTACCCAGGGGCCTCATCCTTTCTAGCCCCTAAAAGGATGCAGAAATTCAATCCTATTCTTATAGATTGACTCAAAATCATATATGCATTATTTAAACCAATTGCTGTAGGCCAGATTTTCAATTTCTATTACAATTTTTATCAGCAGAAAGCCCAATTTCTGTAAATCTGGATTTCTTTCTTTCACACTCCAGGCTTTAGAACTTGCCCTAATTTTTAAGTTTGCATTCTCTTACATGTCTCAACATTAAGCACACAGTAAATGAATACATTGTACTTTTCTTAAGCTTTAAATCCAAATATATCAGGGAAGGTGGGAGTTTTCACCCTTTTCTCAAGGATATTTTTAAATTTCATAATAATCATATTCACTCAACAACATAAATATAGTTTTCAATTAAAAATGTATATATTCTAATATGGATAAAGTTTTCTAGTTAATTTCTTGGAGAAATCCCACAAATGTAAATACAAAATGATCTTCACATTGCAAGATGATGTTTCTGAAATTTCTAATTGTAATTTTAAAAGTATAACGAAAACAAAAAGATTTCTACTATCTCCTATATTTCTTGCAGATATAATATGAAAGTAACTTTTATGTAACTACTGACACCTTATTCAGGGGTTTGACAGATATCGTTTTTATATACTCATCAACCAAATAAAGATAGAAAAGTTAATGAAATCGAGAGAGAGAGAGAAATAGTGAGGAGAGAGAGAGAGAGAGAGAGAGAGAGAGAGAGAGAGAGAGAGAGGAGAGGAAAGGAGGGAAGAAAAGAAAGGAAAGGAAAGGAAAAGAGAGAGAGAGAGAGAGAGAGAGGGGGGGAAAGGAAGGAGAGGAAAGGAAAGGAAAGGAAAGGAAAGGAAAGGAAAGGAAAGGAAAGGAAAGGAAAGGAAAAGGAAAGGGAAAGGAAAGGAAAGGAAAGGAAAGGAAAGGAAAAAGGAAAGGGAAAGGAAAGGAAAGGAAAGGAAAGGAAAGGAAAGGAAAGGAAAGGAAAGGAAAGGAAAGGAAAGGAAAGGAAAGGAAAGGAAAGGAAAAGGAAAGGAAAGGAAAGGGAAAGGAAAGGAAAGGAAAGGAAAGGAAAGGAAAGGAAAGGAAAGGAAAGGAAAGGAAAGGAAAGGAAAGGAAAAGGAAAAGGAAAGGAAAGGAAAGAGGAAGAGAGAGGAAGGAGAGGAGAGGAAAGGAAAGGAGAGTGAGAGAGGAAAGTGAAAGGTAAAAGAGGAAAGGAAAGGAAAGGAAAAGGAAAGAGGAAAGGAAGGAGAGGAAAGGAGAAAGGAAAGGAGAGGAAAGGAGAGGAAAGGAGAGGAAAGGAAAGGAAAGGAAAGAGGAAAGGAAAGGAAAGAGGAAAGAGGAAAGGAGAGGAGAGGAGAGGAGAGGAGAGGAGAGGAGAGGAGAGGAGAGGAGAGGAGAGGAGAGGAGAGGAGAGGAGAGGAGAGTGAGAGAGAGGAGAGGAGGAGAGGAGAGGAGAGGAGAGGGAGAGGAGAGGAGAGGAGAGGAGGGGAGGGAAGGGGAGGAGGAGGAGAGGAAAGGAGAGGAGAGGAGAGGAGAGGAAAGGAAAAGGAGAGTGAAGGAGGAGAGGAGAGGAGAGGAGAGGTGAGAGGAGAGGAGAGGAGTGAGAGGAGAGGAGAGGAGAGGTGAGAGGAGGTGAGAGGAGAGGAGAGGAGAGGAGAAGAGAGGAGAGGAGAGGAGAGAGGAGAGGAGAGGAGATGGAGAGAGAGAGTGAGGAGAGTGAGAGGAGAGGAGAGAGGAGAGGAGAGGAGAGTGAGAGAGAGGAGAGGAGAGGGAGAGGAGAGGAGAGGAGAGGGAGAGGAGAGGGAGAGGGAGAGGAGAGGAAGAAGGAGAAAAAGGGAGAGAGAGGAAGAGGAAGAAGGAAAGAAGGAAGAAGGAGAGAGTAAAGGAGGAGAGGAGGAGAGGAGAGAGGAGAGGAGAGGAGAGGAGAGGAGGAGAAAGGAGAGTAAGAGTGAGAGGAGAGGAGAGGAAAGTGAGAGAGAGGAGAGGAGATGGAGAGGAGAGGAGAGGAGAGGAGAGGAGAGGAGAGAGGTATAAGAGGAGGAGGGAGAGGAGAGGGAGGAGTGAGAGGAGAGGAAAGAGGAAAGGAAAGGAAAGGAAAGGAAAGGAAAGGAAGTGAAAGGAAAGGAAAGGAAGAAAGGAAAGGAAAGGAAAGGAAAGGAAATGGAGAGAGAGTGAGAGAGTGAGAGGAGAGGAGAGAGAGAGGAGGAGGAGAGGAGAGGAGAGTGAGAGGAGAGGAGAGAAGGAGAGGAAGAGGAGAGTGAGAGGAAGGAGGAAGGAAGAGGAGAGGAGAGGAGAGGAGAGGAAGGAAAGGAGGAAAGGAGAGGAGAGGAGGAGAGGAGGAGAGAGAGTGGAGGAGAGGAGAGGAAAGGAAAGAGAGGAAAGAGAGTGAAAGGAAAGGAAGGAGAGGAAAGGAAAGGAAAGGAAAGGAGAGGAGGAGGAGAGGAGAGGAGAGAGAGGAGAGGGAGAGGAGAGGAAGGAGGAGGAGAGGAAAGGAAAGGAGAGGAAATGAGAGAGGAGAGGGAGAGGAGAGGAGAGGAAAGGAAGAAAGAGAGGAAAGGAAAGGAAGGAAAAGGAAAGGAGAGGAAAGGAAGGAATGAGGAGAGGAGAGTGAGAGATGGAGTGAGAGGAGAGAAGGAAAGAGAGGAGGAGGAGAGGGAAAGGAAATGGAAAGGAAAGGAAAGGAAAGGAAAGTGGAAAAGGAAGAAAGGAGGAAAGGAAGGAAAGGAGAGGAAAGGAGAGGGAGAAGGAAAGGAAAGGGAAAGGAAAGTGAAAGGAAAGGAAAGGAAAGGAAGGAGAGTGAGGAGGAGAGGAGAGGAAGAGGAAAGGAAAGGAAAGGAAAAGGAGGAGGAAAGGAAAGGAAGGAAGGAGAGGGAAGGAGGAGAGGAGAGGAGGAGGAGAGGGGAGGAAGAGGAGAGGAGAGAGAGAGAGTGAGAGGAGAGGAGAGAGATGAGAGGAGAGGAGAGGAGAGGAGAGAGGAGAGGAGAGGAGAGGGAGAGGAGAGGAGAGGAGAGGAGAGGAGAGGAGGAGGAAAGTGAGAGGAAAGGGAAAGGAAAGGAGAGGAAAGTGGGGAAAGGAAAGGAAGTGAGAGGAAAGGGAAAAGGAAAGGAAAGGAAGAGGATGGAAAAGGAAAGAGAGGAGAGAGAGTGGAGAGGAGAGGAGAGGAAAGGAAAGGAGGAAAGGAAGAGGAAAGGAAAGGAAAGGAAGGAAAGGAAAGGAAAGGAAAGGGAAAGGAAAGGAAAGGAGAAAGGAGAAAGGAAAGGAAAGGAAAGGAAAGGAAAGAAAGGAAAGGAAAGGAGAGAGGAAAGGAAAGGAAGAGGAAAGGAAAGGAAGAAAGTGAGAAAGGAAAGGAAAGGAAAGGAAAGGAGAGGAGAGGAGAGAATGGAGAGGAAAAGTGAGAGGAGAGGAGAGGAGGAAGGAAGAAAGGAAAGGAGAGAGAAAGGAAGAGTGAAAGGAGAGGAAAGGAGAGGAAAGGAGAGAAAGGAGAGGAAAAGAGAAGGAAAAGGAAAGGAAAGGAAAGAGGAAAGGAGTAGGAGAGAGATTGAGAGAGGCAGAGACGAGGAGAGGAGGGAGAGGAGTAAAGAGGAGAGGAAGACAGGAGGAGAGGGAGAGGAGAGGAGGAAGGAGAGGGAGAGGAGAGGAAGGAGAGGGAGAGGAGAGGAGAGGAGAGGAGAGGAGAGGGAAGGAAGAGAGAGAGAGAGAGAGAGAGAGAGAGAGAGAGAGAGAGAGAGAATAGAAAAACATCCATGAAATAGATGAAGATGAAAAGACCAGAGAGGTTCTCCACCATCCCTTGAATTCCATTAATGAACTTACTTTACTCATTTTAATCAATTATCTTCACATAGATTAGGGGACCAAACCACAATGAGAGCACTATTTTATATATAACAAATAGTTAAAACCACTTTATGATGCTATGATCTTTATTTCCCAGTAAGACATCTTTTCTTGAATGTTGTTTCTATACTGTTTTCTTGAGGAGCATGTAAGCCCTTTGAGAGCAGATAAAGTGCATGTGTGAGTATATACATACATATATATGCACGCTAACATACATACAATTGAAACAACTTATTTAAATAGTACTTTGTTTTCTTAAATGACTGTTCCTTATAATCTAGAACTTATGTTTAATATTTAAGTAGATCAACTGAAATGATCATAGAAAAGGAACCCAAAGATCTGGAGTCAGAAGCAACTGCAGAAGCCTACTAATCCTAGTCTAATTCTCTGGCTATAAAAACTAAGGAAATAGAAGTCCTAAAAAGCTAAATGACTTTTCCAACATCGCACATAAACTAAGCACCAACTAGTTGAATGTGTTTGTCAAAAATATTCCTACGCTTACTGTTATTTTTGTTCTAATTTATTTTATTTCATTGAGCATTGCTTAAGTGACTACTATTTACAAAGTACTTTGTTTTGTTCAAGGACTACAAAGATAAAAAAAATCATCTTTGGCCTCAAGGTGTTTATATTCCCCCATTTGGTAAAATGTATAATATTTGTATCTAAGATGGATATTATATCATCAAACCTTTCCCAGATCCTTGAAGAAAGAAACAGTGGTTATAACTCTACCCCAAAGACTATTGCCATGGTGATCTGAACAGAATGATAATAATCATTTAGATACCAAAAAGTTTTCTCTCACAGTCAAAAGAATAATATATATGTTACTTCCAAGAATTCATTTGCTCAAACGTATACATCCACATTGGACATGCACTAATTGAATTCAGAAGACGTCTCATACTGCATTCAAAATCTCCTTCAAATTTTCTTTCAGTTATATTTCAGATTTTAGTCACACACTATAAAGTCTGTCACAGTCATTTTGATTCCCAGCTTTGATAGCTCTGTGAAATAAATTCAATGTTTTTGTCAATATATTCAATCAGCATCATACTGAATGTCATTCTAGCCTCAGAAATCTTCAAATTTATAGGTGAAAATTGTATGATCTTCAAGTCTCTTAATTAATTTTTAAAGACCCTTAATAAGACAAAATAGTTCAAGTGGGGTAATCTCAAAATTATTTAAGTGTCTTTCAAAGTAAAATTATAACACCTGCATAATTGTCAAAGGTGGGAAACACAGAAACTTTTAATATTAAATATAAAACAACAAATGGTGAACATCACACACTTTCAGATAATCATTATTTACAGACTGTCTTTCTTGGAAAATTGTAAACTCCTTGAAAAATTCTGAAGACAGACAGAGATGATAATCCATGATATATTGCTTGGATTTCGTCTTCACATAAATCTATGTCCTAAAAGTTAATCAAATGAAACTCTAGAGAAGTAATATGTTAATAGGATTGCTTTCATTAAAAGTGGAGACTTTCAGCCTTTTCCACTATAGTCTGCAATTTATCAAACTGCAAATAAGAGGAGCACAATTAGCAGATGAGTCTGATCATCTTACCAAGTCAGATAGAGCTTTTGTCAATGACACAGATGAAAAATGCAACTCCCTTTACAGACTATTCATTCATTTCCATTGGCAGGCCCATTTAAGGAAAACATTTTTGGCTTCTCCATTATCAACTTTATCTCCAATATTCCTAGAGCCCTTGATATTTATTTTCCTAAATTGTACATTAACTACTCTGATATGATGATGATAATAATAGCTAGCATTTAAATGATATTTTGAGGTTTGCAAAGTGAATTGAGACTTCTCCCAAATATTCTAGTCATCTAAATCCACCATATTTCCTGATATAAATTATTTTTTCACCCTACTATGAAAGACCAATAATATTTACCTTTTAATCTCTTCCTTCTATATTAAATAGAAATGAGATTTACCATTTCTTCCTTTGTCATCTGATCACAGAATGTCTGTTGTGTCAGAATAACAAGGTCTTCCTTGACATTATTCTGCTACTCTTGATGACTTCACCCATTAGAAATAAATCTCTGGAATAATTTTCAGCAACTACTCCAAAGAGAAATCATTTTATGTTATTTTTAATGTCTAGTCCTATATGAATACTCTAGTCAGACCTCTAGAAATACTCTCTCAATCACAACTCTAGAGAATATCTATATTAATTTCCTTCTAACCACATAGCCTGAACAGTGTAATGGTAGCCATGGCTCTTCCAAGAAGAATTAGATGTATTCTGTTTAGCCCAAATGGGCAAGAAGAGGAGCTGGGGTTGAAGATGCAAAAAAGAAAAGATAACTTTTAAAAGGGCTGATGTACTTCCAATTTAATGAGTCCCAGTTCCTACAACTGAGTTTTATAAGATATACATTCAAGATGGTTTATGGTGCTTTTGTGAAATCATAGAGAATTTTAAGGATCTTTTTTGTGACTTTCAGGCCAGAGCCTAATATTTGAGATGTGCATTGAGAGAACAATAGAAAGATCAACAATTATGGCAGTCAGTGCAATGCAAGAACATTTGCATTGTGAACATTTATGGCTTTCATATTCTTGATCTTTCTTTTGGTCCTGGTTGCCTCAGAGTGAAAATAAATAGTAATAGTTATTGTTTTGACCAGGAACCTGAAGGATTTTCCCTCCCGGTTTGACCTACTAATTAATTCATTCTTTTGTGACTAGGTTAACTAAGGCCATTCTTTAATTTATGTCATTCTTACCTAGCCTTAATCACTAAATGGGCAGTTGCTTTAGTCAAACTGGGATCAGTTAATAGATCGTAACTAAAGAAGGCAACATTCCCCACTTCATCCAGGGCCATCTCCAGTCATCCTTATCTATATCTGGCCACTGGACCCAGATGGTTCTAGAAGAAAAAATGAGGGAAAATTGGCTTTTTATAGCCCACCCTCACTTAAATGCAATTCATTTATTTCAAGGCATCATCTACCTGCTGCCAAAGTAATCTTCAAGAATGAAGGACAAACAAGGTTGACTAGGATTTTTCTTGCAGTATAAAACTTCCAGGTCATTTTCACCAGATAAACTGACTCAGAATCATGTTTCCCTTATCTTCTACTGATTTTTTATCCCAACTATAAAACTTTCCATTTATTTTTATTGTATTTAATCTTATTAGATTCAGTCCAACGTTCAAGATACATGAAGCTTGACTTTTTCATCAAATCTGTCACCTATTCCTTTTAGCATTGTGTCTTTTGAAAATTTAATAGATATGTAATATAGGCCTTGATTTTCATCCGTTGATAAAAATGTAAAATGGCATAGGGCCAATAAAACATATGCACAGCTTAATATTTTTCACTGGATGATTCAAGATGCTCACTAGTAATATGACTTTTTTTGGTACTATACTGTAAATGAAATCACAGGTGTAGATAACAAACAGTTGACTGGAAACTGACGTCAAGGAAATTTCCTGAAATTTGCTTTCTTGATGAGAATATGCCCCTGATGTCAGCTTGATTTTAGGTCATGTGTTTCTTTTTTTCATAAAGGAAAAGTGATGGATGTGCAGCTGGGTGACCCTCTGGCAGTTGAACACTGCTGACTTGCAACAAAATAAATGATTGAATCAATGATCAAAATAATCTTCTCCCAAGTGGTTTCTTCACTCACCAGAATACTTCCTCTTCATACTTGCGTTTGATGTCTTTTGATTTGTGAATAGCATTTGAAGCTTTAGTTATCACTTCTGCATCACTAACCAAGAAGGCCACAGCTGCTCCTCTGCCAACTTGGGCTAAGTCTTCAAGCTCATTCATTCCAATTTTGTTGATAAGATGTGAAGGAGAGCCCTACATTGCTGCTCTCAGGGTGTTTGACTAATGCTTCTTCCCAAGTCTATGCTTTCCTCCTCTATAGGATAAGGTTTCACTTCTGCAGGCTTGAAATCAGTCCATGGTTTTGTCCCAGCTCCGATAAAGATATGTCTTTTAAGAAAGTTTCAGGAACAAATATTGAATTATATCTTTTATCATGCAATATTAAAAGATCCTTATAGGATTCACATGATGGATGAATAATCCCATGATTTAGCTTCAATATAATTTATCTTTTCCTACTCTCTGCAGAGATTTAATCAGTGAAGTAACATTAGATCAAAAGGAAGGCTCATCAAGGTAAGCTCTGCAAACATTTAGGAATAGAATATCTTTGTTATCTCCAGGTAATGTCATGATATTCAAAGATTTGTGAAGATAGTCAAAAAAGATGATGGAACTAAGTGGACAGGGAAGTGTAGAGATGATCTTGGAATTTTGTTTTGTTTAATCAATTCCACAGCTTATTCTAAATAAGTAAATGTGCAAGATATTTTTTTGTCATTGAGATATTTATATTTCCTGTCACTGAAGGTTTTATATTATGAGAACTTGAAATATTTATGAATTAGAATTCTTTCATTCATACAATTTTTTATACTTCCATCAAGAGCCAAGATCTCTCAATTCAAGTTAATAATTATTTTCTCGGTGTTCATCTTATCCATTCGGATGTCCATTGCTTCCTATAATGGTGAACACTGATCCCATTGCCATGTCAATATTTTACTAACTGGGATGCCACAATAACTGGATTTTCCATTGGACTGAAGCTTCTTTTCTGGGTGTCCATGCCCATCCAATTTCCTACAGAAAGTCATTTGTTCACTACCAACTTATTGTGAAATTTCAATGGGCCCAATGTCACATCTGGAACTGAGAACATCTGGATTGTTATTGAGATTTATGTGTGAACATCACACACTGTCCCCACCCCCCACAGTTTTAGACTCACAGGGAGCACCTAAAAAGGTCTGACTGTCCTAGATTTTAAAGTAAAGCAATCTTTTCATGTTTTGGCTTTTTCCTTCCCTTATTCTTCTGAGAGCAATTGTTCACTAAACAACTCTATTTCTTAAGAATTAGCTTTCTTCAAAATGGTAAGAATACAAGCCATTCTCCAAATGATAAACGGTCAAAGGATATAAATAGACAATTTTCAGATGAAGAAATTGAAACCATTTCTAGCCATATAAAAATGCTCTAAATACTATTTGTTGGTTAGACAAATATGAATTAAGAAAACCCTGAGATACCACTTCACACTTCTCAGATTGGCTAAAATGACAGGAAAGGAAAATGATAAATGTTGGTGGAGATCTGGGAAAACTGCAACACTAATGCATTGTGGTGGAGTTGTGAACTGATCCACTCATTCTAGAGAGCAATTTGGAAATATGCCCAAAGCACTATCAGACTGTGTATATCTTTTGATCCAGCAGGGTTTCTACTGAGCCTATATCCCAAAGAGATCTTAAAGGAAAGAAAGGGACCCTGGAAACAGAGTGGATGCCCATCAGTTGGACAATGGATGAATAAGTTATGGTCTATGAATGTTATGGAATAGTATTGTTCTATAAGAAATGATCATCAGGATGATTTCATAGAGGCCAGAGAGACTTACATGAACTGATGCTGAGTAAAGTGAGCCAGGAGATCATTATATACAATTACAGCAAGATTATACAATGAACAATTTCGATATACATGGCTTTTTCCAATAACAGTGATTCATGCCAATTCCGATGATCTTGTGATAGAGACCCATCTGTACTCAAAGAGAGGACTATAGGGACTGAATGTGAATTACAAAATAATATTTTCACTTTTTTGTTCTAGTTTACTTACTTTTTTTCCTTTCTCATTTTTTTTACCTTTTTGATCTGATTATTCTTATGCAGCATGATAAATATGGAAATATGTATAGATGAATTACATGTGTTTAACATGCATTGGATTATTTTCTATCTGGGAGAGGAAGTGAGAGGGTAAGGAGGGAAAAATCTTTGGAACACAAGGTTTTTCAAGGAAGAATGTTGAAAACTCTCTTTACATATATCTTAAAAATTAAAATCTATTATTATGAAATAAAAAAGGAAAATAGAAAGCTAATTCTAAGTAAAGTAAAAATATTTAAATTCACTCTCTCCATCTGTGAAACTGCCGTTCATCTTCTCTCTTATTTTCACACCGTTCATGTCAGTTTGGATTATTCTTTCATTGGTGTCAAGTAAGTCTACCTCCATAACATCTCTACCATCCACTCATTCTTTTTTATATTACTTTGATAAAATCCTCATTCTCACCTGCACACCCTTAAATATTTCAAAAGCATCCTAACAAGTCTCATTGCCTTAATTTCTTCCAGTTATAACCTCTAACATGAGACTTCTAGAATAAGTATTCCTTAGTCATCAATCTGAAATCATCAATTGCTCAGGAACTTGCTTCTTCTCTACCAGAGATAGTTCCTCTGAATTACTTTCAAGTTCTGCATCATTTCTATAATGGCTGACAAACAACTACATAAAATGTTAAACACAAAATATGTATATTAAGAATCAGGAGTCTGACTCTCCTCACATTTAAAATAAATAAACTATGTGTTTTCATTAGATTTCTTTTTTAATTCACGTTAGTGGATTGTGCAGAATGGCTCTCAGTCATGTTATTTCCATAATAGTAGAATTTTGAATAAACACACTAGATAAATTGCCTTCAAGTATACTAACTATGGTAACATAATATTTTTCTTCCAAAGGTTTGGTTATGAAGCTAAAAATGTGGAGCTCTGAATTTATAGACTAATCAGCAGTGTATTGAAATGCATATGAAGATTATCAGGAATTTATACAAATGCATTTTTAAATATTGCAAGGTCATGTATAACGAGAGGAAGAAGCTACTTGTGAAATGATTATTATTTCTTTCCTTATTCCAGTATCTCAAATGCATTATCAAATGGAAACAAAATGAAGAATGAGAACTGACTTTCTAAACTAAAAATTAACATTTTATAGAAAGACCTGCTTTATGTCTGGGTTACAGAAAACAATTTTCTTGTGGTAGAAATGACCCAATAAATTCAAGTCAACATTGCCCATTCATCTTGTGAATCGTACGTCTGTATTATTATTGAACGATAAAGACTATGTATTTAGGTAAGGGTAAATGTGTTCCAATATAGCAACAAAATCATTGTAATATTTTATTTGAAAATATGCTCTGTGGACTTTTTCTTTGTAGTAGAGAAATTCAGATCCTTAACACTCTTAAATTCCAACTTCATTCTTAATGAAAATATGTCTGTGTATCCCTAAGTTGGTAACTTTGAAATGCAGAAGTATAACTGGAAGAAATTTGCTAGTATTAAATAAAGCATGGTAGAGATGAGGATGACACAACAGCTTTGTTGATATGGTCACTCTCTTGGTGAAAAAGCAGAGAAAATCAACTATGGAAATGCATAAAACTGATCATCTACCTTATCACAAATTGAAAACACATAAAAGCCAACACAAGTCATCCACTGCTAACACTGTGACGGCAAACCAGATCGTTTGGCTAAAACAAGATCTGAGAAACGTTATTTTGGTACTACTTAGAAAAGATAAGTTAATTCTTAGGTCAGGATTGAAATTGGCCGCCACAAGCACAGAATGTTGAGTTATATCTTCTCATTGGAGTTTTGTGAGAATTTGCCAAAGAACTCAGATTGGGACCACAGAAGTTATTTATATCTTTGTATATTTTGCAAAAGTAAGAATCTCCCTGTGTTGTAAGAATGAGAAATCACAGGCAGTTACTATCAATAAAGGAACTAATAATATTGATATTGACTCCAGACTTGACTATATATTAGTTACTTTTACTATGAAGAGTTCTTTTACTTCAGAATATTCCTCCCTAATTAGTAAAAATTATAATCATTAGAGAGATCTGTACATAGCAAAATATTAAAGAAGTTCTGGTTTTATTTGTTAGGGGAAAATGCTAGCTATGGAATAAGAATAGAAACAAAGTCTTCTTCTACTACTACGTTCAAGATTTTTAACAAGTAAGTTAACTTCAATCTCAGTTTCCTCATCTATAAAATCCTCACCTATAAAATCTACAAAAAGATAAACTTGTGTCTTTTCTAGATCAAAATCAATTATATCTTTCAAAGCTGTAGGCACTATAACTAACAGCCTCTGCTACCTTAAGAAATCAACAATGACATTATTTCTAAGTCCAATTCTTCTTGTGCAGCAAAATAACTGTATGGATATGTATATACATATTGTATTTAACATATACTTTAACATATTTAATATGTATTGGTCTACCTGCCATCTGGAGGAGGGATGGGGGGAAGGAAGGAAAAATTGGAACAAAAGATTTTGCAGTTGTCAGTGCTGAAAAACTACCCATGTCTATATCTTGTAAATAAAAGGCTATAATAATAATAATAAATCAACAATGGAGCATAATCCTGAACTACAAATCCTTTTCTCCAATCTTTTCCTAGAACCCAAATTAAACCTCTACTCTGAATTACAATTCTAAAATTCTAATGCTAAAAGGAACTTCTAAGATCACCTAGTTCAGAACCTATTTTTTGACGTATAAGGAACTAAGTGGAAGAGAAAAGAAAATATTTAACTCAATGTCACCTAATTGGTTAGGCACAGAACTGTGTGGATGGACAAGGATGGGTAATTTCTAACCCAAAATTCCTTCCACAGTACTACATTATTTCATTACATAAAGTCCTGATACCAAGTCTCACTCTACCCCTCCTATCATTACAGAATGTGCATTTGTATATATCTTATAGAGATTTCAGTTCCTGAATGGGTTGCATTAATAGTCTTTAAAACTTCTCCCCAGAAGAATATGAAGAATATAAAGTTGGAATTTCTACCTTCAAAAAACTTTTTTTCTACTGAGCAGAAACACCTGTATAAATGACTGACCTTGAGTGGACTTGAATTATGAATTTATAGTATATTTACATAGTAGCTATTTGAAGACCTTCACTGATGACCTTTATATATTTATATATTTTCATTTTTAATTGCATAGTTGCATTTCATTATCTTAATATATCATGTTAAATTATTCTGACATTCTACAATCAATGGGCAAATTGATTTTTTTTATTTGTTAGCTATTCAAATTAAAGTCGCTGTTAATAGATATATAAATGTGTGCTTAAAGATAGGGATTTCTTGTTATCTCTTTTAATATATGTTGAGCAATAAAATTGCTAGGTCAAAGGACTCTTGATGACGAGGGTCAAAGGATGGTTTGTCACAGAAAGTCACTGTAACTGTCAGGTTGGAGATTGTCAAAGGAAAGGAAAGTTTCTCTAAGTTGATTTATATTCAGTTTTTGAGGAAGGTAGTGGGACTGACTAAATGACTTCTCTGTGTCTTTTCCAAGAATGCTACAAAAATGTCAGAGAAAGACACCAGTCTGTGATATGTTGTGAGCAAGTGGGCCAAGGGTCAAGAGCCTTTCAGAATTTTCCAGCTGCTGAGCAGTTACTGTTTTGCATAGAACAAAGGGACTGCTCAGGTGAGGTTTAAAAAGGAAAAGTTTTCTTACCAAAGTCTCTCTCAATTCCTTTTTTGATACAGAGGAGTAGAATCCATGGGAGATTTAATTTAGCCTAAAAAAGCTTAAATTTTTAAAGTTTCTGGTGATATTGGGTGAGAATTGAACTGAGACCCACGGGGGATTGTTCAAATGACTTTAAGCAACTTCAGAAATACAGAATGTATGTCTACAGAAATGTTCTTCAATCATTTTTGATCACCTCTTCCTTTGGTTTAAAGAAAAAGTTTTCGAATGTACCCCCAAGGAATGTATATCTTTTGAGTCAAATGAATGTTGTTTTTGAGTCATTTCAATAATGTCTAACTCATTGTGACCCCATTTGGGGTTTTCTTGACAAAAATACTTGGCAAAGACGCCATGTTCTTCTTCAACTCGTCATACAGAAGAGGAATTGAGACAAACAAGGTTAAAAGTAGTGTTTCAGTTTCTAAGCACAGTGCATCACTTAAATGATCCTTAAATGCAGGTGCTACTATACAAATATATTATGGATATTATCAACCTATATAAAACTGAAATTAAAAAGAAGATGATGCAAAAATTTTTGTTCTCAAAAATATTACAAATATAAATTGTTAGGTGATCATCTTTAATGCCATTTTGTGACAGCAATAAGACTTAATAGGCTGTCATTTCAAAAAAAATCTCTCACTTTGAGATGCTATGGTTTGAAATTCTGTTTTTAAATTCAGGTTATTTCAATATTTGATTTTAATGGCTAAGAGATGGGGAAATAAATAATTAATAACTTTCTCAAGACAAGTAGCTCTAAGTATAAGAAGCATATTGTTACTTAAACTCATTCATTGTCATGAATTTTTTTCAAGTCCTTATAGGAATTTTGCAAAGTTTTTGTTGAAATTTAACTATTAAATATCCAACATCCCTAATGCACATATTTTATTTTGACAAACTAACTGTAAGATATTTTGTTTTCATATTTTTGAAAGATAGGTTTGAACCCCTTTATAACTTATTTCAGATTATTAAACAATTTAGAAATTTTTTCTCTTTTCATTTACTATTTGGTTATTTATTTTAATCAATAGATGACAGTTATAATAATTTAGACAATAAAGATATCAGCTTTTAATATCTTGGCAAGTTTGATGGCTTCATGCTATCACTAGGCAAGATCAAAAAGTACAATATAATCTAAGGTATGATATAATAATTCATCATTTATTATAATGGATATAAATCCATTTTTCAAATAATTTCAAAATATTCTTGGTTGTCTTTTTTACATATCTATTTGCATTCTTTTACTTTATAATGAGGATGAAGAATAAAATAATTCCTATTAGGCTGACAAGCATCAGATCTTTCATTTTCTTGGACATTTATGCTCACATTCTTAGTATTGTCTTCATTTAAAAAAATTTTTTTTGCAAGAATAATTTTAAACCACAAACCTATTTTGAGAGGATTAGTTTAATTAAAATTAGAAAATGTAGTCATTAAGACCACCTAGTCAACTACACACAAATAAATTGAAAGGTAAAAAGAAAAAAAAATAACAAAGGTCTCGGTTTTATGGAAATCATTTCTTTACTTTCATGATACCTAGAAAACCATATTTTATATAACCCACAATTATCTGACATACAGAACAAGTGAAGACACATATTAGGGCTATGGTACTATGTCATAGCTACTATGGCTAATAAGTCTTTACCATGAAGACTAAGTATTTTCACTCAGTGTTCTCCTGTAACAATTATGAGAGTTGCTTCATGCTTCTCAGGCTTCTTTATTAGTGATTATGAAGCTCTGAAGCTTTGTTTTGTGTTTTTTTTTTCCCCAGTCAAGACTCTCAAATAATGACTATTAGATTATTTATATTGCAGCTGTGCTGCTATCAAAGGCACAAAAGCCTAGGCTGAAAATATTCCCATTTACTTATTCTCTTCTGAAATGTCCTTTGATATGATCTGTTTATTGTTCTGTATTTCCCTCTTTAACTAGTTATCAATATATAGATCACACAGAACTGAATGAAGTTGAATGGTGAAAATGATCCGTCCCCATAAAAAAGAAAGTGAAGAACGTTGTAAATTGTGGGGACAATAGGAATTCTAATGCATTGTTCAGTAACTTTGGGGAAAAACTTTGAACAGCAACCACAGAGTTCCTAATCTCTTTGGAGTTTTAGACCCATTCATAAGATCACTAGGATCCATACCCCAAAGAAAGAAAAAAACAGAGCAAGAGGTACTATAAATACAAAGAATGTATGAATATATATGTATATTCTTATGTATCTCTATCTATACATAAACCTATATATCTATATCTGTATCAACCAATTTATCATCTAGCTAGCTAGCTACCAGTTGTTTTGTGGTGACAAAAAAGTGAAAATGAAGAATATTCAATCAAAATAACTAAATAATTATGACATACTATTAAGTAGATGGTCATATATTAACTGATGCAGATTAAAGTAATCAAATACAAAAACAATGTCTATAACTACAAAAACATTGAATGATAATCAACTTTGAAAAACTTAAGAACTTTCATTTCTCATAGATTGATGAGGTGCTCAGGGTGCAGATTTAGACACAAATATATACATATATTTGTATATATATATATATATACATATGTATATATGGACAAACTCACAGATACATGTATTGTATGCATATGTGAATATATTCACACATATACATATGGATATGCATATATGCTTTTGTCATTGTCATTACTAATATAGGAATTTGTTTTAACTAAGCATATTTGATTTTTTTTTGTTTTTGTTTTTACAATTAGGGTTAAGTGACTTGCCCAGATTCACACAGTTAATAAGTGTTAAATGTCTGAGACCTGATTTGAATTCAAGTTTTCCTGAGTTCAGAGCCATTAATCTGTGCCATCTAGCTGCCCCTATTGAACATATAAGTGATAAGATTTTTTTTGCTTGGTTTGATTTTGCAGTGGACAAGGAAAGGTAGAAGAGAGAAAAAATAGATTTTTGTTAATTAAATATATATATATATAACTATTTTAAGAACTGCACATGATAGAAATTCACTACTTCATACATAATCTTTGTTCTCTTTATTTAAATACACTTTTAAAGTGTATTTTTTAAATTAATTTTTTTAAATAATGATTTTTAAAAACTGATGCAAAGTTCTACAAGTAAATCATTATAACAATAGTTACTATTTATATAGATTTTATAGACTTTTTATTGTTTAAAAAAGCACTTTACAAATATTTAGATCATTTTATCTTCACAATTATGAGAACTGAATGCTACTACTATTCTCACTTTATGGTTATTATCCACATTTCACAAGTGGAAAAAAATGAAGCCAAAAGGCTAATGAGTTATCCTAAATCTCTCATAATCTTCATTATTTGAACTCTACTTCTCTATTCATTTCACAACCCGATTGACACAAACGCAACAAAGTTGAAAGGAAGTCTCTTTTGGTGTGTCATTTAGCATTGTGTGAACTGCTGGTAGCCTTAGTCTAAAGGAAAGAGAAGGAAGAACAAGGTCTATATTTAATATGCAAGAGCTATATTTTCCTCATAGTGGCTTACATTTTTTAAAAAAGTCAAAATAAGTTAATTTAAGATAAATTGAACAGGTAATAACAAGCAATTGAGGACAGATAGTTTTTAATTTAAAATATGCCTGGAAAAAAACGAGGGTATTTGTTATTGCAAATGAAAATTTATAGGGCCATTGCAAAGTCATATCTTCAAGAGAAGTAGATATGCCTTTGGAATATAATTTTGATTCTTTTTAAAAGTGACCAAAAATACAAATGTCAAGGCATTTTGCACAGGGAAGTAGGAAAAAAAGAAAATATATAGTTTATTGATAATCTGATATTATTTAATAGCAATAATTAATGAGTAATTTACTTGCACTAAATGTCCTACTTCCTTATCACTTCTATTTCAGTAATGCAACCGATAATTACATGATTTTCCATTTTGACTCCTGATCATTCAAGCTCAACCTAATCATTCTGTGCATGACTGGATACTTCCCCAGAGCACATTGCTTCAGGAAATCTTGCCCCATTTTTGCTTCATATGATTATGACTCATTCAACTAAATACACAGGAATGACCAGGTCAGAAGCACCATTCAGTAGAAACACAAACAAGGTAGAATATCTCAGGCCTCTGAGCCAAAGGAACTGAAAGGCGTCTTTCTATTTTTCAGTTTATCATTATATTAATCGTTTGTTTCAGTGGACTCCATTTTGGTGGATAAGGAGCTGACCTTGGAGTCTGGAATGTGTGGATACAATTCTCTCTGACAGATTTTCTCTGCATTACTTTAGGCAAGTAACAACCTTTCAGTGCTCTAGAAAACTCTAATTTCCAGTAAAAGTGTTGACCTATATTGTTAGCAGAAGTTCCCCATTGGCTAGTTTTCTATATCAATTAAAGCACAAATCCAATCTCTACTGCTTTATAAATATTATTTAAAGGTCTTTTGATTTTCTCCATGGAGCACCAAAACTATGCCATTACTAAGAGCTTCAATTTCTTTCTACATGAATTGCTACAACTCATTTGTTAAAAATTTCTGTTATTCTTAAACCTGTTGTCATCATCAGCATTCTTCCCTGCAAATTTAACACCTTTCACAAGGATGTGCTCTTAGAGAATTTGTTCTAATATGAACATTTATTAAGCACTGAGAAATAAAGGACATTATGTTTTATTTATCAAATTAAAGAAAAAGAATTTGCCTAAACTTATTTTTAATTCACAACTAAATTTTACTTAAAACAGAAACTTTTAAAGATTAATAATAATAACAATAATAATAATAACTAGATTTTATATACAGCCTATTGTGCTGGGCTTTATAAATGTTACTTTGTTGATCTTCACAACCCTTAGAGTTATATGGTATTATTAGCCTGATTTCACAATTGAAGAAACTGAGGTAAAATAACTTACAAGTAACTGTTGTCAAAGTTGACCAACTCCTAAGAAACTCAGGCAATATTTGGACTTGGGTTTCTTTAACTCCAGGACTAGCTGATTGAGGCTAGCTGATTCTCCATCATGGTTTTAAAACACAAGAGAATGCCTGCATAACCCCAACATATCCTATACAGTCTAGGTCTGCATCTGTTTTACTTTCTCTTTTATCATGGCTTTTCTTTGAATCGTTGCTAGGAATCACAGTGTTTGAAAAGAATATTGCCAATATTCTATCTCAGCCCTCCACCTACTACAGGAATTTTCTCTATAGAATCACTCAGGTGCTCAATCATCATATAATTACACGAATATCCCTAGGGAGAAAGTGGGTTATTAGACGCAATAAGGTACTAATAAATGGTAGAAAATGTGAATTAATCAACGATTCTGAAATCAAAATTGTTTAATCACTATATCTGTTTATTCTTTATTGATTATTGTAGATTCATAGATATCATATATCATCAAATGATACTTCTATAGCTTCCACTTGTCAGCTATGCTTATAACCATAGAAATCACTGATGAATATGGGTTAGATTGAATGGCTCCTAGATGACAGTGATAATATTCTTAAATATTCTTATGAAAACTAGAGCATGCAGGATGCTCAATTTGAAATTGAAAAGGGCCTTTTTGAAAGATTATTTAGTCATTTTTGTGAATGCTTCCCTGCCTTGTCCATTCCAAAGTATAATTTCAGTTTTTGTCCATCTCTGAGTTTGAATAATTAGTTTTTGGGTTTCCTCCCATTCCCCTGAATAATTGAGTGTCGGCAGGATTCCTCCTTTCTTCTAATTGCTGTAATTTTTATTGAACAGCTTTAAGTTTGGGTCCTGTTAAAGGTAATAGAAATGAACATTTTTTACATTGAAACATTATTTATAGGCCATCTGAAATAATTTAGTAGTATAATGCTTGTCACCCCAGTGAAAAGAAATTCAAAATGGTTTTTGTAACAATGAATTAGCTTGAGAATGAGACAACCATTACCAGCAATTTCATCTTGCTTCCTTTCTTTTCATAGAATTTAGATCTAAAGGGGACCTTAGAGATCTTTCTAGTCCATTCTTCTCATTTTATAGATGAGGAAAACATAATTTATTATGTATCTAAAATAGTACTAAAGTAAGAATGAATTAAGATAAACAGAGCTCTTCTCCAGCTATTAATTTTCAGCTAGTACTGACTGGAAGAAATTTTGCCAGCAAATCCACATTGCATCCTCTAGCAACATTTTAATTATCTAGGTAAAACTGAGAGGTTCATGCTTAGTTATTGTCTGACATTCACTTTTGCAATGATAGGAGGTACATGAGATCTAGGGGGAAAGGAAGGAGAGTGAACTGAAATCACAAGGTACAGATTAGAAACTAGGATAGGCAAGATCACAAATATACAAAAATTATATAATATTCTTCAACAGATTAAATATCTGACAAAAGCATAATTTGGAGAAGTCAACACAATGAACAAAATAAATAGAAAATAAAAATGAATTTTCAAAAAAAAACCAGAAAGCAAGGAAGAAACAAGGAAGATGAATTTATTTTCTGGTGAATAATAAAGCTAAGATGTTTCAGAATAAGATGTTTCAATTGCTCTGAAATCATACAAAATAGAATTGAAGGACAGTGGAGTGGACAGCTAATATTAAAAAGAATAAGAGCCTCAAAATTAAATCTACTTTTCTGGTTACAGTGAAGTAGCTAGATTTAATTTATATTAGATATAGTGAGATGGAAAGTGATTCTTCCTTTAGGGCATTCTGAAGAATCTCTTAATAGGTTGATCATTGCAGTGTTCTTAGTTGACTAGGTCAGATTTTGCATAAATAGCAGAAAAGGACATGAGTCTCTTGAATTTGAGGGCAGGCCTCAGCAGAAATATATTACCATAATATGAGGCCATTTTTGTAGGTACTTTTTGGCAAGACTATTACCAAGATTATTGTTGCATTCTAACCATGTTTAAGTTCATTTCTAGAAGTGGGAGTATAGGGCAAAGTACTCAGTTGTGGAGAAGTACCATATCACACTGCTATGACCTTTGACAACATCCAGTTGGAACAATTCATTTAGTACATGAAACTCTGAAAAGTGAATTCATCCATTTGAGTGACCATCTAGTGAGTGATTCTTTAACTGAAAGCATCATGGTGACCAAATGCACCTTATCCAGTGACTCTTAATTACAGGATTGTATGCAAATTCCCTTAAAATTAGTTTGTTCTCCCCCACACCCAGGAACTCCAGACTGTGGACTACCTTGGGGTTGGTATCACTCCCCTTAACCCCACTACCCCTTCTCCCTTTGTCTCCCCCTCTCTCTTTCTTTGAGAATCAGATCTACTTTTAGATCCCTAATCTTTGCCTACTTCTCTGGATCTCTCCAATGACTAGAACATGTCTATCTGCTCTCTTTTATGACACAATATTACATTTTAAGGCAATTAAATCATCCCAATACTGAGACTTAATCAGTGCTACATTAGCTTTAGGTAGAGGATGTAACAGAACCCTTTATATCTATTCAAAATATCAGGAATTGACCTCAGGCCTTTAAGCTCATCAAGGTGACCAGATTGTCCCATTCAAACCTCTACATACAGATGAAACATTTACAAAGAGATAATGAGACAATTTTGAGGATTAATAGTAGCTGACATTAATGTGGTGATTTATGCTTTGCCAAGTACTTTACTTATATTTCCTTTTTTTTCTTTGAAATCTATTCTCTTATATTCTGATTTAAATAAAAAGCTTTTTTTTACAGCTCTCTTTCCCAGTGTTTCTTTGCACACCAGCATCACTGCAGACTCAAAGAAGTCATTCCTTCTCGACTTATAATATCATGAATGTTTATCTAACAGATTGACTGGGAAAAATATCTCTGAGTGCCTTTTATGCCTATGGAGCAATTGATCATCAAGATAGGAGGGCCTCACAGTGCACTGATAGGACTTGAATTTGTTTTATGAAACAAGGCTGAGGTTTCCAATTCCAATCCCTGCTGGTGGGACTGCAGGACTGCTGAGACTCTTCAAGAGAAGGCTCAGGAGCTAGCTCCTCAGAACTCTCACCTGGTGAGATCACTTGTAAAAGCCAACTTTCTGAAATATTAGATAGCAAAGGAGGGAAGTGATTCAGAACTTATATAATTAAGTATTAACTTGAATTCTATCGCATTGACTTCAAGATTTATATGCTATAACATAATCATTTTCTCTACAGTAGAAAAAAATTATCTTTGGTACCCAGAATAACTTCTTTTAAATAGATAACTTTATACTCAAGGATTATGGAGATGTAGAAGCTAAGGAGATCTCAGTGATATAAAGTAAATAGATAGAGATGCATAAATATAGGCTAACCTGCTTTTGTGGGGTTTTTGCACATTTCTTTTGCATATATTTGTTTCATTTTTTGCAAAGAGAAAGCTTGTGACAATCCTGCATGGAAAAAAATCTACTGGTGCATTTTTCCAAAAACTGGGACTTACTTCATGTTTCTGTGTCATGTTTTGATAATTCCCCAAATATTTCATACTTAATCATTATTATTATATCTTATGATGGTACACGATCAGTGATCTTTGATGTTATTGGTCTTTGGTCACCACAAACTGTCCCCATATAAGACAATAAATGTTGTGTGTGTTCTGACTGCTTCACCAACTAGCAATTTCTCCCATTTCTCTCCTTCTCCTCAGGCCACTCTCCCCTATTTCCCAAGATACAGCAATAATGAAATTAGGCCTTTTAGTACTCCTAACTTTATCTCTTCAGTATCAAGCAAAAGGAAATAAATCAGTGGGACAACTTCATTGCTGTCTTATTTTAAGAAGTTGTTATGGCCATCCCAACCTTCAGCAATCACTACCCTGATCATACAACATCCTTCAACATTGAGGCAAGACTCTCTACCAGTAAAAAGATTATAAACTTCTGAAGGTTCAAATGATGGTTAGCATTTTTAGCAGTAAAGTATTTTAATTAATGTATTAATTCTTTTTAGGCATAATGCTATTGTACACTTAACAGACTACAGCATAATATAAATATAACTTTTGTATGCACCAAAACGCTCAAATATTGTGTAACTTGTATTGTGATATTCACTTTATTGTGGTGATCTGGAACTGAACCCACAATAACCTCACGATATAGTCAGATGATAGACAGATAAAGCACTTATTAAGGAGTTCCTATCAAATAGACATTACCCAGAAAAACAAACATTGAAATAAAGATTTTGGGACGAATGTGCATTTCTCCAATATCATCCCTGAGGATCTTTATCAGCAATAAAATCCTAAGGTTGATCCTGCCATGTGTCTGACATACTATATATATACATTCACTATATTGCAGATATTCACACACACACACACACACACACACATCTATACATTATGTGTACTTTATACATATATCCTGTATAAGTAGACACATATGTGTATATATTTTATATATATATATATATGTGTGTGTGTGTGTGTGTATAGTTTATTCATACACAATCCCAACACAGTTATCTAGAACTGAAGAACACAACCTTTATATTTTAAGATAACATGAATTTATTAAGCATTTACTGTGTTTCAAAGACTGTACTGTATCATATACAGTGGATATATGTCAATTGTCATTCAATATACTATTTTTCATTATAAAGATCTTAAATACACAAAACAGTTGCTTTTTTTTAAACATTTAGTTGGAATTGTCATCCTTTTCTTTCAGTTTCTCCCAATTTACTTACCAGTAGCTAACAAAGAGAATTGAGATAATTAGCCTTGGACATAGAAGGCATCTGGATAAAAATGAAGAATCAAGGATATTCTACAAAAATATAGGCTTTTACTAAAATTAGGTAGGACGGATTCCCCAAAGTGACCTAACAGAAAAAATATACAATCTCCAGATCAACATGTATTTATCAAGTGCTTGTTATGAGCCAAGCATTAGGGAAAATAAAAATAAATAGCAAACAGTCCCTTTATTGAAGGAACATAAGTCTTTAGAAGGAAAAAAGAAGATAAACAATTGAAAATAAATAAAGAGGTATGGGTGGGAGAGGGCAGTATTCTATATGCAGTAACTGGGGGATTACAGTGAGTTCATAAAGGACAGATTTGGGCTCAGGAAAACAGTTTTGAGCTTAAATTGAGCCTCAGACACTAACTCAGCGACTTTGATCACATAATTTAATCCTGCTTGTCTCAGTTTCCTCATCTATAAACTCAGTTGCAGAATTAATGGCGAACCCTTCCAGTAGCTTTGCCAAAATTCCCAAATGGGGTCACATAGACAGCCATGACTGAAAACAACTGGACACTAAAGCAGGTGATTAGAAAAGGTCTTGAATATGAGGTGACAGGAGATGATTTTTAAAGGAAGCTCCTAAACAAAAGGGTGTTTTCCAGACATAAGGGTTGGGATGGACAGTCTGCATAAAGTTTTACATGTAGTGGTTCAGTTGAAATAGGGAAGTATTTGTTACTTCAAGTCTGAAAAGTGGGCTGTAATCAGATTGAGAAGGGCTTTTAAACACCAAAAAGATGAATTATAGTTTATTCCAGAAGCAGCCAAAAGCTGCTAGATCTTTTTGAGCTGAAGAATAAAAGGTTAGACCTCTCTGCTCTAAGATCACTGGCAAATGTGTAGAGTATGGATCGAAAAGGGACAAAACTTGAAAATTGTGAAATAAATCATGCATCTGTCCAGGAGAAAGTTGATGAGAGGTGGGGGAACTGAGGTATTCTATAGCCAGAATTTCCTTTCCTTCTCCAACTCCCCTCATCTTGTAAAATCACTGGCATTTCAGCAGCCTAATTATGAAACATGGGAGTATCCAAAACTCACAAAACTCTATCAAAAAGATAGCTCCCTATCATTGGAAATTCTGTATGTCTTTATCTAGAAAAATATGTAAGAAACAGTTTCTTAATTGTACTTTTCTTATTCTTAGAAAACATCTTGTTGCTTAATGATAATGGCTCAATAGTTTAATACTGCTGCAGGTGCTTTTTAAAAGGCATCTTTGTATTTTAATTAACATCATAGTTCTTTACCTGAGCTCTGAGACCTTTAAAAGTCATGCTCACAATTGCCAAAAAGGAATTTTTTTTTCACTGCACTTTGAATCCATTACACCTTGGCATTCTCAGAAAGTCATTGTGGTAAAGAAACTATTATTATTTTCACTGAATTAAAAATAAAAGAAAATGTAATTGTTTGTGGTTGGTAGATAGTCTATTACTTTCTCTTAGAATATATACATAATTTTTGGACTTTGTCTTGGACTGTCAAACTTTTGGATTATTTCTCCAGTGACCCCTCTTCTTTTATATATTTCCTCTAAACGTAATGCTGACTCTATCTAGAACAGAAAATTCAATATCAACAACATTTAAGACTGAACTACAGACATTTGTTGGTCTTCCTATGAATATTTGTTATAATTATTTTGTATCTCTTTATTTTAGTGTGTAAAGGGAAGAAGTAAAAGGAAAAGCAAATGTAAGTATAAGTAAAGTATTACTTATAATTATAAGTAATTGTAAGTAAAAATTATATAAGTAAAAAATTAAGACTGTACCATGTTTAAGGGGGCAACTAGATGGCACAGTGAAAAGTTCTGGGCCAGAGTCAGGAAGATTCATCTTCTTGAAGTCAAATCAAATACTTACTAGCTGTGAGACCTTGGGCAAAACCGTTCACCTGAGTTTCCTCATCTATAAAAGGAACTGGAAAAGGAAATGGCAAATGACATCAAGTATCTTTGTCAAGAGAATAGGTTTACAAGGTTTAGGACATGACTAAACAACAATATTTAAGGTACTGGGTTAGGTACTGGATACACAGAGTTAAAAATGAAATAGTCATTTCCTTTTTGAGATGCTTATCCTTGAATAATGCAAAGTAGTTATCAGTTTCTTTTTAATACCTTACATGTACCTTTGGTGACTGTTTGATGTTTATGATAGCTAGTTGGTAGATGACATATGTGAAATGATGCTGAAGAGTACAACTGGTTTTATTACTATCTTTATAGAATTCAAAGCTCTAGCAATCTTCTACATCATCAGATCAAATTATGGTTGTTAAAATCAGGTGGAGATGGGGAGGGAGTGTTAGGTTTGTCCCCAATGGTTGCATGGTCAGGACTGAAAATAAAAAAGTTCTAATTGCAAATCTTGTTACAGCACCCACCTGGAGGGTCCCTTTTCCACTGTTATCCTAAAATCTCTCTCTCAAATGTCATCAGCGACTTTCTAATTAGCCAACTCAATGGATTCTTACCAATCAATAGTAATCCTTTTTGAAATTGTTGACACTGAAGAACACCCCTCCTCAATAATGATTCTTTCCTTGGCTCCTGGGTTAGGTTTCCTTATTTTGCTCCAATTTGAGGGTTTTCATTATTAACTTTCAGATACTCCTTTTTCTCCTACTTGTTAAGTCTAAAAAATTTCTTTGACCTAATTACTTAACCATTTTTTCATAGATTTATGTATTCATCCCTCATTATCTCACTCCTGGTAGATTAATAAGAACATCAGCTAGCACATACATAGCCCTTTAAGATTTGAAAAATGCTTTACAGGTGCTATTTCATTTCAGTTTTCATAACAACCTCATAAGGTAGGCAGTATTATTATGCTCAACTTGCAGATGGAGAAACAATCTGAGAGAGGTAAGGTGACCTCCTCCCTAGGGTTACACAGGACAGGATTCAAATAAAGTCTTTCTTCCTTACTCTATTTCCCACATTATTGGCTGCTGTCTAGCTTCCTGGGAAGAGAATATTGTTTCTTTCCTTGCTTTGCTCAGAGCAAAAGCTTCATGAAACTAGTTGAATTTGTGTTTTTTAATTGCCCTGGTTCTTTCCTCACATAGTGTGAAAATCCAGCATCAAATCAATATCAAATTATGTCATAGTCTGTCCATTGCATAGTCAGTATATAAGATACCGTAAGACTTTTTCACATGTGTGATGTTGCCATTTTAATAGTATCAGTAAGGAGATTAATAATTTAACAGAACCCAATTGATTAAATATTTTTTAAAAACTCTTGCTCAGGAATATTTATTGAACTATGAGGACAGGATGAGTGAATTGCTTAAGCTGATTTGTAATGAAGTTCTCTACCAATATGTTACATGTATAGACTTATAGTGAGCATAAAATCAGAATAACAAGACTTGCAATAATTCATTTAATATTAAATATTTCCAGTACAATGGGAGCAATCACATAGAAAAAGCAGGTGTTCGTTCTCGTCCCAAAGAATCTAGTTAATTGATGCTCTTATGAAACAGAAATTCTTTTCACTATAAAGGGGTTAGTATCGCTTAGTCATTAAAATTTCAGAAGCTCCTGCTGACTGGCTGTTAACCCATATTCACTCACAGCAGCCTGATAATTCTACCTGAGTATCACCATCACTTCTAGTTAAATAGATAAAAGTATCTTCTTTCTCTCTGGAATTCTTGAAAGAAAAAAATTACCTTCCTTTCTATATAAGGTAATGCAGTTCTAATGAAAAAGAAGCAGAATTTCATTATAATGGGTATAATTATCATCAGGTTTCAGATATGCCATTTATTGCAATCAAAAGTTCCTTGGAGCATTTTGCACAAAAGCCAACTATGAAACTATGGCCCCATAAGACAGGTATTAATCTTGGCTCTTGTGTGTTATAGACAGTTTCTTATATATTTCCATTTATCAAATAAATATGTTAAGACATTTGGTGTGTACCATGACTGAAGTGACTCAACAGCCATGTTACTACCTCCAGTGACACTACTGAATACACATCCCTTGCGGGGAAAAGAAAGTGAGAATAGCACCATAATTTATATATTGAATGGATATCAGCTGACTCTTTTCGAGAGTCATCCTCACAGTGGCCTAAGAAATGGTGTTTTGGGCAAGAGATGAATTGAACTGGCTTTCCACATATTGTATTAATATAACAATATAATATAACCTATATATGATATTAATATTTCAGACCAAGACACTCTAAAAAAAATCACTCCTTTAGACACTATTCCAAAGAGAAACTAATTAAAAAGAAATATCACCACATGGTCAAACTTTCCTGACTCAGGAGAGATTTGAGATGCTTGATGGGTGTACTATGAAAAAAATAACCTAGGGAGACCCCATAACAAATATTCACAGTTAATCATTTTCTTGCAGGTTGAAAATACTTTGTAAAATTTAAGATTGCCTAAACATATCAAAAGGTTATCATCAATATGCTACTGAGGAGGCTAAAGCAATCATTATTCATTGAGGGAATGCTCTGAGTTCAGCAACTATAAATTAGAATTTCTGCTGCATCAGAAATAATAAAATCTCAAGTTATACAGCGTGTTCAAATTTACAAAGGATTTGGGTGTTGCCCAAGAGCTTTATTCACAGTGCACTTAAGATGCCTCTAAAGAATCTCACCTTACTTGGAGTGGCAATACCATGAAAAAATAAAAGTACTGAAGGCAGAGTTAGGAAATTTGAGTTCATATTTCAGCTCCAACACTTTTTAGTTGTTATGGCCTTGATAAGCCATTTAACCTAAATAAGCCTCAATACCTTCCTCTAGAAAACAGAACCAAAAAGAAAAAACAAATAAAATTTACCCAAATTGCCTTATTTTTGTAAAGAAAATCCTTTTAAAGTAAATAAATGCCACAGAAAGGATTCATGATTTTATAGCCTATAAAAGAACTTAGAGACAATCTAACCCCATCCTCATATTTTGCATATAGGGAAAGTAAGACCCAATGAAGAAATGAAACAAGCATGCCTCCAGTTAAGTGGTAGTTCTGAGGAGGGAATGGAAAACATCAGTTACTGGTAAGAAAATGAGATCCCAATGGTTAGAGATTGTCAAGACAAGGCTGTATTTAACATGAATTACTTTTCTAAGACTATCATTAGGAATTGTATTGGGCAGAAAACCACATAAATATCAGGGAGTCTCTTGCTGGCAGTATGGTTAGTAGAAGTAAGAATAGGGATTAGTACTTAAGAGTAACAACCTTAGTGATCCCACCTCATTTTTCACTTTTGGCACTAACGTAATTTAGGTAGAGAGGTAGGTACGTTTCACTAATTTTTCCTACAAGACTCACATGGCGGGGGGGATTCCAGAGTTATTGAGATTGGTTTTGGCTACACAGGCCCATAACTGAGAAATTAATAAAATTATACGGAATTTTCCAGTCCCTGGTTTTATGGTCATCTGAAACACGCATCTCAAATCAGCACCCAGGATGGGCAAAACAATAATTTTATTTGGGAACATTCTGGTTTTTTTTTTTTTTTTAATTTGTTTAAATCTCTAATGTGGTGGGGTGGGTTCATGGCCTCAGGTATGCATATAAAATATTGTTTAAAAAAACAATTTTGAGATAATGTACCAATATAGTTCCTAATTATACATATAATTATGTGTATATGTCCTGCATTATAAATGAGATAGTAGCCTGTGGGACATGTATCTTTCCCTTTTTTGTCATTTTTACTTAGGTTCTTTGATTAATTGTTTTTTTTTTAATATCAAAAGTATTCTCTGACCAGAGAAGGGAACCACAGTGATGAAGACTGAGAAAATATGTTTTGGAAGGGATGTTGAGTGACAGAGTACTTTGAACTGTGAGGTAGCTTTGGGCAGACATTTTGGAGGTGTTTCTATATTTCATTTGTTCTTTCCAACAACCCTTTTTAATAAGATTAAGGAAAATATTCCACCCACAATCATCATAGACATAGAGCTCAAAAGGACCTTAAAATGTATCTACATTTTTCACTAAGCTGCATTCTGGACCCCTCCACCATGCTCCAGAAATCCTTTCATCTCAGAAGGTCACTTGAAACCTGAAATTTATATATTCTGTGCCCTCCCAGAACCCCACTTTAGGGAAGATCCCAGACAAGCCATTTCTTCATTTCTCATTGGACTTCTCTCAGGACTTCTTCTATTAAAAACTGACATTAGGTGCCTTCCTCCCTCACCTCCCATCCCATTATTGGGTTCCTTTTATGAATTGACTACCTCTTTTAGAATGCAAGGTCTGAGAGGTTTGTTACTGTCTTTCTTTTTTCATGTATTTCTTTCTCAACATATCACAGAGCCTGGCACATAGTAAATATTTAACAACTGTTTATTGATTGACTTACTGATATAACTCCATGGTTTCAAAGATTAAAAAAAAAAATGAGATCCAGGCAACTTATGTGACATGACCAAGGCCATACATGTAATAAATAATAGTTCCTGCATTTAATTTAGTTCCTGTAATTCTAAATTCAGCCCTTTTTCTATCAAACCAGTCAAAAATTCAATGAAAATAAATTACTTTCCCAAGACTACATAGCTACTTAGCAGTAGAGATTAGAGAAAATGCCTCCTGGATACATATTATTTCCCTTTTACAATGAAACACAATTTATATGGAAAAATTATTTGCCCTTAAAGCCTAAGGAAATTTATTCTTGTTTTTAAAAATCCATTCAATATTATCAGATATTTATAATATCCTATCATAGTTATGTAAAACTTTAGAGTCCTTCTCAACAGAGTACTAAAGAAACACAAAAGTCAAAAATAAAAACCAATAGTAGTGTTCTTCAATATCAGTACATATAGGGCTTCTATGAAGTAAGAGACTTTCAATCACTTCTATTGAAAAATCTAGAACTAAACAGAAAATTTTATCTACAAACACAGGACTCAAGAGAAGGATAGAAAGGTAAATGGGGGAAATACAGATAAATAGATACATAGATAGATATTTAAAAATCAAACTTTTTATCCCTAGATGGGAAAATAATGCATGTAACTCTTGAGAACTGTATCTGTCCCTAGAGTGGACCAAGGGGGTGCATCTCATGGATTGAGGGTATGGTTTTGAATGGACTCTGATGTGATGACATCAAAGAAAAAGACATTAAGGAGTAGAAAAAGGTCTTTACTGGAAAAAGAGAAAAGGGGAGATAATTTGTGACAATTTGCTCACATGAAAAGGAGCAAAAGACCTATTTATAAGCCAGGGTAAGAAGGAAGGGGAATGAACATTACCTGATTGATTTCATCAGTTTTGGCTCTAAGAGGAAATAAATTATTCAGTTGGGTAGCTAACCCAAAAAAGAAATAGGAGGAAAAAGAGGAAAAGTAAAAAGGACAGGATAGAATGAGGTCAGAAACATTAGGGGGAAAAATAGAGAAGGGAAGAAGGGTAATTAGAAGATAAGGCAGAGAGTGGGGTAGGTAAAAAAAAAAATAAAACAAATAAGGACAGCATGGAGAGAACAAAAGTATATATAAGGAAGAAACTGGGATGTAAGGAAATACAGAGTTGGCAATCACAACTGTGAATGTGAATGGGATGAACTCTCTCATAAAATAAAAGCAAATATCAGAATGGATTAAAAAACAGAATTCCACAATATGTTATTTAGAAGAAACACATTTGATACAGAGGGCCACATATAGAGTAAAAGTAAAAGTGTGGAAGAGAATTTATTATGCTTCAGCTGAAACAAAAAGAAAATAAAGCAGGGGTTGCAATTCTGATCTCAGATGAAACAAAAGTAAAAATAGTTCTTATTAAAAGAGATACAGAAGGAAAGTATATCTTGATAAAGGGTATCATAAACAATGAAGTAGTAATCAGATTAAATGTGTATGCACCAAGTAATAGAGCAGCCAAATTCCTTGAGAAGATTTTAAGTAGATTATAGCAAGAAATGGAAAGCAAGACTATACTAGTGGAGGACTTCAAACTTCCCCTCTCAGAATCAGACAAACTTAACTGTAAAATAAATAAGAAAGAAACTAGGAAGGTTAATAGTATCCTAGACAACCTAGATATGATAGACCTCTGCAGAAAATTGAATAGGACAAAAAGGAATATACATTTTCTCAGTAGTATACTACATCTTCACAAAAATTGACTATGTATTAGGGCATAATCACAATCAAATGAAGAAAAGCAAAAATAGTAAATGCTTCTTTTTCAGACCACAAAACAATAAAAATTATATTCAATTAGGAGACAGGGAAAGATAGCCTAAAACCATTTGGAAATTAATAATCTTATTTTTAAAAATGAATGGATCAAATAACATATCATAGAAAAATCCATAATTTCATCCAAGAGAATGACAATAATCAGACAACCTACCAAAACATAGCAAAAGGGAAATTTTATATCTCTAAATAGCTACATAAATAAAATAGAGAAAGAGGAGATCGATGAATCAGGCATCCTACTAAAAAACTAAAAAAAGAACAACTTAAAAACCCTCAATTAAAATATCAAATTAGAAATTCTGAAACTCAAAGGAAAGATTAATAAAATTGAATCTAACAAAATTGTTGAAGTGATAAATAAAACTAACATTTGGTTTTATGAACAAAACAGATACATTTTAGTTAATTTAATTAGAAAATGAAAGTAACAACCAAATCACCAGCATCAAAAAGGAGAAGGATGAACTTACCACCAATGAAAAAGAAGTTAAAGCAATAATTAGCATTTATGTTGCCCAACTGTAAGGCAGCAAGTCTGATACTCTAACTGAAATGGATGAATACTTACAAAAATATAAATTGGCCAGATAAACAAAAGAGGAAATAAGTCACTTAAATAATCCAATTTTGGGGGGGAGGGGAGAAAGTCAACAAGCCATTAATGAAATCCCTAAGAAAAATCACCAGGGTCAGATGGATTCACAAGTGAATTCTACCAAACATTTGAAGAACAATCCATTACAAACTTTGTAAACTCTTTGGAAAAACAAGAAAAGAAAGAGTATTCTCAACTTCCTTCTATGACACAAATAGAGCCAAAACAAAGAAAGAAAACTATAAACCAATCTTCCTAATGAATGTAGATGCAAAAATTTTAAATAAAAAATTAGCAAAGAAATTACAGCTACCAGGAATGCAGGGCTAGTTCAATATCAGGAAAACTATTACCATAATCAACCATATTAATAACAAAACCAACAGAAATCATTCAATAATCTCAATAGATGCAGAAAAAGCTTTTCACAAAATATAGCATCTATTCCTACTAAAACACTAGAGAGAATAGAGATAAATGGAGCTTTCCTTAAAATAAAAACCAGTATCTATTTTCAATGGAGAGAAGCTGTTCACATTCCCAATAAGATCAATAATAAAGTGAAATAAGGATGCTTATTATCACCACTATTACTCAGCATTGTAGTAGAAATGTTGGCTTTAGCAATAAAAAAAAAGAAAAAAAAAAAGAAATTAAAGGAATAAAACTACCACTCTTTGCAGATAGTATGATGATATACTTAGAGAATTCTAGAAAATTATCCAAAAACCTACTGGAAACAATTAACAACTTTAGCAAAGTTGCAGGATATAAAATAAATTCACATAAATCATAAGCATTTCTATATATTACTGAAAAACCCTATAAGCAAGAAATAGAGAAATTAAATTTAAAATACAGTAGACAAAATAAGATACTTGGGCATCTACCTGCCAAGACAAATCCAAGAACAGTATGAACACAATTAAAAATCACTTATCACTCAAATAAAATCAAATCTAAACAATTTGAAAACTATCAAGTGCTCATGGATAGGCTGAGGTAATATAATAAAAAGGACAATTCTGCCAAAATTGGTCTGCTTGTTCAATGCCAAACCACTCAAACTGCCAAAACCTTATTTTACTGAAGTAGAAAAAATAATAATAAAATTCTTCTGGAAGAACAAAATGTCAAAAATATCAAGGGGATTAATGAAACAAGTTACAAAAGATAGTGGCTTAGCAGTAAAACTATATTATTAGGTAATAGTCATCAAAACCATTTGGTAATGGCTAAGACAGAAGGATGGATCAATGTAAAAGATTAAATACACATAACACAATAATCAAGACCTATCGTAATCTAGTATTTGACATACTTAATATCCCAAATTTCAGATTCTAGTATGAGTTCACTCTTTGACAAAATTTGCTGGGGCAACTGGAAAATAATATGTCAGAAACTTAGCATAGAACAACATCTCATATCCCATATCAGAACAAGATCAAAATGGGTACATGATTTGGGCATAAGGGATGATACCATGAACAAATTAGAAGAGCAAGGAATAATTTGCCCATCAGATCTTTGGAGAAGGGAGGACCCTTAGTACTAAGAACATGTGATGTATTCAACCATGAAAGACTTGGTTCTTCTCAGCTGTTCAGTAATCCAAAACAATCCCAATAGACTTTGAACAGAAAATGCCATCTGTATCCAGGAAAAGAACTAAGAAGATTGAATTTAAATCAACACATGTTGTTTTTGCTCTGATTTTTTTTCTTCCAACATGATTCATAAAATAATATGTATTAAAAATAAATTTACTAGGAAAAATTTTTTTAAAAAATGTTACTCAACCTTCCCCCCAAAAAGATCAATACGTATAGGCATCCTAAAACAAAAACTGTACAACTAATAGAATGATAATCTGAAGTCTGAAATTGTTCTCATCATTTTTTAAATTCATTTAATTCTTCAGAGCATAGCTGTTATTTTCTTCCATATCATTTTAGTGAGATATTTAATTTCTAATGAATAATGATTCCAAAATCCTCGGCCCTGGGCCCCAGTACAGAACATGCCTAATAATCTGTATTGTTCAAGTACTAGAAGAGAATTAATAAATGAAATTCAAGAATAATGATTTTTAGTCAATTACTTCGGCTACCTAGGTCACCAAATCTTTAACAAAAGTTACTAAGAATATAACAATTCATGGACTTCAATATCACCTTCCATTTCATCTTCTGACACTTTAACTAAATTACTGATACCCAAAGACTTCCAGTATTTCCCCCACTGCGATTCTAGTCTGGGGAAAAAAAAAACTAAAGTATATCATCTTAAAAAATAGTGCCAATTAGCTCTATCCAACCTGTCATTTCTCAGACAATATGACTTTATGCCAACATTCTTATAGGCCAGTTGCCAAGAAATAGCAAACTAGTTCTTCCTTTACTGTCCATGTTCATTGCCTGTTTTTAAATCCTATCAATTTTATCTTCCTAACCTTTAGAGAAAGCTAGGTGATACAGTGGATAGAGTACTGGACCTGAAACTAGGAAGGCCTGAATTCCAATCAAGTCTTAGCTGCTTAATATCTGGGTGATCCTAAACAATCTGGTTAATTTTTCTCAGTTTTCTTGACTATAAAATGGAAATAATAGTATCACTTACTACAAGGGGTTGTTTTGAGCATCAAAGGAAATATTTTCAAAACACTTAGCAAAGTACTTGCCACATGGTAGGTACTTAATAAATGTTTATTCCCCTCTTCTTTCCACCTCTCATTTGTTCCCCCTTCCCTCCTTTGACACCATCACTAGCCTGGTACAGATTATCTACCATAAAAGAGCATAGTATCTGGTTTCTCTGTCTCTTATCTATTCCCCATTCAACTGTCAAACTGATTTTCCTAAAGTACTGATTTGATTATGTCACACATGAAATATAGGTAGAATATAAACATTTATTGTTTAAATGGTACAAAATATATAATGAAATACACGAATTAACCAAAAAATCAAATTAGTACAGAATTATTCTCAGGTAAGAAATCTACTTATTTGTATACATAAACTATATGCCATTGGGAAAAGTGAAGATGTAAAGAGAAGGATATAGATACCCAGAAACAAAAACCAAGAAATGAGTTATCACCTTTTTCCTATTTTGAGACTATACATTTTATCTTGGAACATATTTATAATTTTTTATTAGAACAGATTTTATATATATATATATATATATATATATATAATTTTACTACGAAATAGTGAAGGGGATAGTGATTTTACCATGAATGTGAATTTAGATGAATATTGAAGACAAATATTTGTTCATTTGTACTGAAGCAGAATTTAGGAAGTGTTCTAAAAAATGAAAGCAAGTAGAAGTAGAAGAAAGTTATTTGAAAATAGTACACAATAACAAAGAATATCGGAAGAAATCCCAATAAAAGTATGGTTCTAGGATAGGTTCATGTGAATAGAGTCTACCCTTAAGAGACTATTAGCTATTAATATGCTTATCATCCTTAGCAGGGTGATACTACCAAGATTATAGGAGCCAAGCTATAGAGAATTCTCTAGCAATATCCCAAAGGCTTTAGTCAGAATTCTGACCTCATCAATTTTTTAATCATACTTAAATATATAGATAGCATGCTTCTCAGATTTATAAAAGAAATGATCTGAGAAGTTACTAACTGGATGATGAAATCAAGATTCAAAAATATTTCAGCAAGAGAGAATGATCTTTAAAATTGTTTATTATTGATAAAATGTGGATGCATGTTGTGGAAAGTAATATTGCAACAATAGGCAATTTTCTAGAAGGCAAGATCAGCTTATTGATGGTAACTTGAGTCTGATCAATTTATTTGTTTGGGTAGCAATAATCGATAAATTGAGTCATAGGTGTCTTTCAGAACTAGTTTAGCTTACTTCCTCATTGAAAAAGGATAATCCTCAAAAGATTACTTAATTAACATGCAATTGGAGAAAGTGGATTATTGGCCTTCAGATGTGTCTCTTAACACTGCATTAAGGAATATTAATTGCCTTTACAAGCAAGATAGGTGGTACAATGGATAGTTAACTAGCTAACTAGATGAGATAGCTATATAGATAGCTAGAGATATGTAGCTGGATGGAGAGATGATTAGCTAGAGAGATAGATAAGCTAGATAGATGGATGGATGGATGGATGCTTAAATAGTGCTGGACCTGGTCAGCATTATTTCAGGTCAGGAAGATTTAAGTTCAAAACCAGCCTCACACACTTTCTAACTTATATGTCTGAGAAAGTCATTTATTTAATCCTGCATGTCTCAGTTTCCTCATTTGTGAAATGACCTGCAAAAGAACTGGCAAACTCTTTATTATCTTTGCCAAGAAAATGTCAAATGGAGTCATAAAGAGTCAGATATGACTGAATAACAAGAATCATATTTGGGCTGTAGCTACCTGTAGTAATTTTGGCTAGAAAATCAGAACATCCCAATTGGGTTCCCCCATCTCTTTCCCTCCCGCCTTGGAAACAGAATCACCCTTGTTTTTGAAAAGGAGACAGGAAAGGAAAGGTTTTCTCAGGGGAAAGTTTCCATTAATCTAATTCTTTGTTTAATCTATAAATAGAGACAAGGGTCCCACTTGAATTATTGAGTACCTCCAGAGCTAGAAATGATTATATTACTCAATCCTGAATTGTGAACTTGACTAAGAAAGGAGGTCTGACAAAATAAGGAAAAGGAGAGATTATAGAGTAATGTGAATTATTAAATGGCATAACATAATATTAATTTTCCTCAATAATACAAGACCATAGTATGTTTATAATAGAATTTCCCCTAATATAGAATCCTTGAAACATAATAAAAGCATAACAAAGCTATTATTGAAAATACCTTGAATCCGACACTTTAGTAGTTTTCAATTTATCAAAATAAAGGATTGTTGAATGCATTTATAAATTAGCACCATGACTGCACATTTTTGTCTGAGCTTTATTTTCAATTAAACTTGTCTTTATTTGGATTTCTTTGATCCCAAACAGAAAAATTATTTTCTTTTTGCTAGACAATTGTAGTTATGGAAAGAGAGATATTTTTGGTGAAACAGTAGTAGAAGTGTGAAGATATATCTTCTTTCTTTAATGTACTTTTAGCTCCATGTTTCTGTCTCTCAAAAAAATCCATATGACCCAAAAAAAAGATCAATTCTTATCCCAAATCTAAAATTTTTAATTCTTCCACCAAGATACTTATGGGGATCATCACAGACGTCAAAGAGACATGAAAACAAGCGCAATTGTCCCAAACTATATTTGTGTACTAGCAATTTCCTTTTATTTTAGATTATGCTATAGTCTTCTATTATTTTCTTTGCTGTTGAGTAGTCTTGTGCAATTCAAATAGGTGCATGTAATTACATTGATTCCTTTTAGAATGCTTGCAAGATTTTCACTTTGATGTTAAATATATTAAATTTGAATTTTATAAACCATTCAAATTGTATTGTGAATCATGTCCCTCTGCTAACAAAGCTCTATTACTTTTCATTGCTAAGTTCTGAAGTCTCCCAGTTTCCCCACTTCCAGGTTTTGCTATATTGTTTGTTTTTACATCAATATGCCTCTTTTATAAGTCACTGTTCCACAAAGTAAACAATGCTTAGATAAGAATTCCTATCATCTTTTCTTGATTATCAACATACACATTATTTTCTTAAATATTTCCTTCAGCAAACTAATTTCTAATCTTTTGGTCTTCTATGGTCTTTTATGGCTTTTTTTAAAATTTTAATTCTAAATTACTTTGAAGGTTATGTCAATGTAGTCTATTTAGAAATTTAATTGTTGCACTTGTAGTCTCATTCATTCCTTCTAAAGATTTCTTCTCATTTTTTTCTCTTTTTAATATGTTAATTTTTGATTCATTTTTGTGTTTACTCATTTCTTTGATCATTAGTAAAATTTTCCTGAAAGAATTTTTCCAATTAAAGTTGTATTCATTGATATTTTGAAGAAGTAAAAACAAGAAGGCCTCAAATCCTACTGAGTTCAAGTAGTAGGAACAGAAGGGGGAATAGTTTGGTCACTCATCTTAGAATCAAAAACTGCTTTTATTAAATGTTATGACAATTAAAATTGCAAGCTGGCAAACTTTAGGATAGTTGGTTATGGCTTATTCTGCAAATATCCTGACAAACTGTGGTAGTACCCTGTGTTTTGTTCTGAAAATATCCAGAGAAATTTTGAGATCATATTGTCTTCTGTTCTCTAAAATCTCCTTATATGTGCTCAATGTAAAATGTCCTTCTAGAATAATTTTGGTTTTATATAATAATTTACTTCTGCTAGTCTCTCAGTTTAAAAAAATAGAACACTGAAAAAACAAATGAATTTGACTTTGATCTGATCTCAAACAAATTGACTTGTTTTTTCAACATCTTTTTCAAGGGTCCTGTTCCTTAATTTTCTTTGCTATGTGTGTTTCTATTCAGGAATACAGGGTAATTGGGTTTAATTATAATTACTCATTGCATTATCTATCTGGAACTTATCCAGTAATTTTGCTATATTTATTGCAATTTTTCTTTAAAAATAACTCTCCCCTCCAAAAATACAATATAATTTATGAATCTATAAATATATATTTAATATATATTTACACATATCAATAAATTAATACATTATTATACTCATAATTCTGAAGAATGATGCAAGCCCCTGTAATAGGAGAAATACATTGGAGTGACAAAACCAAATATGAAGCATAAAATCAGACATAAATATGAAAACCTAGATTGAAAAAAATAAGAACTAGTTCAGGATTGGGAAGATCTGACTGGCTAAAGTCAAATGGAAGAAACTACTTAGGTTTTGCTATTCAGTGTAAAAAAACCAATATAACATAATGATCAAAAGATAAGCCAAAATTTGCATGAAATCTTAGGTTTTAATAGAACATGTGACACAATATTCTTTCTTGAGAATAAGTCCTAGCACATTCAGTTCTAAAACTCGCAGTTAATTGACAAGCTAATATCTCCAAAGAAACATATGATAAGAGAAAGCTCTGCAAAAATATAATAATTAGCACCTACTTAAAATATACACACATAGAATATTTAGTCAAGATTTTTGGGAATATGATCCTTGACTCCTAATCTCTAAAGGATTTATTATAGAAAAGTCCCCACAAATAAAGAAACATTTATTAAGCATTTACTACATGTCAGGCACTGGGAATGGAAAGACAAAATGAGAGAGTTCTTGCCCTCCAGAATCTCAAATTGCATCAAGAAGGATATGATGTGATCAGTATCAAAAAAGAAAAAAATATTTAAAGATTATAGTTCCTTCTGTTCTCTTAAAGCTCTCTTAATTAAACCTAAGAATTCATTCAGGTTTTGTTTATAAAATTTTGGTCATTATATTATACTATTGTTTTACTCTGACTAGCAAAACTTGAAGCTGCTTCCATTTGACTTCTTGTCCAGCCAGATCTCCATCCTGAGAGGGCAGAAGAGAATGATGGAGACAGACATAGTGGGAGAGAGCAAGGATAAAATTTTTGAGAATGAAATGCATTAACTGTTGAGGGAATGATCAGGGAAAGCTTTACACAGAAGGTAGTTTTTGAGCTGAACTCTGAAAGAAACTTGGGATTTTAAGAGATGGAAATAAGGAGAATTTGAGCTGTGAAACTAGAACAAGCTCAAAAGCATACTATCCATGAATTTTCCGAATGCAATGCATAAGGAAAATCAATGAATGTGGAAACTTGTTTTAATTTGGCTATTAGACCATGTTAAATTAACTTTTAAGAGTCAATAATTCAAATAATTTCAAGGAATCAACTCTTATAACTGGAAAGGATGTTAGTAATTATCCAGTATAGTCTTTCGTCTTACTCTATCTGATCCCACCATTCAAAGTGAATAGATCAGAAAAGGCCAGTCTCACAGAACTCATACCAGAAAGTGAAATCTTGCTTACCAGTCTAATTCTTCTCATTACACCTGGTTTTATTTTATCTTAGTGATCTCTGGTGTCTCATCTTAATGAATTAACATTTTGGGTATGTTCATCTTTTTTAAAAAAATGGTTAATGCTATTGGATTAACAAACTTTTCAGTAACTTCAAGTAAACTGTACAGGGGAGCTGAAGTTTCCATATTTAGTAGGAACAATCACCAACCCCAAGAAAAAAAATGTGATGACAGAAACAGAAAAAAGAAAAATAACTAATTGGAAAGAAGGTAAAAACTAATCAAGACAGCTTGCCTTTGTAGCTTTAGTCTATGAAGTTTTTGATGATTATCATAAATATGAAGTAATAGTTTTAAATCCTTTAAAGTTAATTACATAGAAAATACATGGTTTCTGCTGACATCAATATATAATTGGTAAAGCTTAGAGATTATTGTCTTCTAAGTATTACATGTGCCCCATGGATCTGGAGCAGCTAAAAATATATTTCTCCTACCCCAAGGATCAAAAACTTCAAAAGCTGTCTTCTCTACTTGTGTCTTTTGATGCTCCCTGTCTCCCTTAATGTCCTTGAGAAAACACATTTCACCGCAGGTCGGTTACAAGGTTATTAAAGGTCTGCATCACAGCCTTTAACAGTGTGGTCTGACTTCTCCTGCTCCCTTTATGTTCTCCTGTTTCTGAAATTATCTCCTGTCTTCAGAATGGTTCATTTGATCATTTTTATCAGTTTCTCCCATATTTTTTCTTGTGCTCTCACACTGTGCCAATTGTATAACACTCCTTTCTCAGACCACTAATCCATGTCTTTTTTTACCAATTAATTTCGGAAATAAAGTTGCCCAAGACATTTATGAACCGATTTATAACAGGTAATTATTTCCTTGCCTGACTCATATGATAATAAAATTAAAAGGGAATTCAGAGATAATCTAAAAAAATTTCCCTCATTTTACAGATGAGAAAACTGAGATCCAGAAAATTGCGACTTCCCTAATGTCACAGATTAAATTTGAACTCAGCTCTTGTGCCTCCCAAGATATTTCTCTTTCCATGTGACCACTGTTTAGCAGAATACAGAACTCCCATACCTCCAATTTTATTCAAACCATAAATATATGAAAACATAAATAAATACATAAACACATGATAATTAACCATGAATTAATATTATTATTATTTTTCAACCTAGCAAAATTACCTGCTAATTAGTCTAATTTGTGTTTTATGGAGTTGTTTTGGGTTTTTTGTCCTATTTCTCTGGTGAGGAGTTAGGAAGAGAAATGAATAGAGCATTGCACCTGGAAGTAGGAAAATTCATCTTCAGAAGTTCAAATCTAGCCTCAGGCACTTACTAGCTATGTAATCCTGGCTAAATCACTTAACCTTGTCTGCCTTAATTCCTCATCAGTAAAGTGACCTAGAGAAGAAAAAGGCAAACCATTCCAGTATCTTTGCCAAGAAAATTCCAAGTGATGTGACAAAGAATAAAGCATGACTGTCGTGATTGAATAACACATGTGTCTGATAGTTATTGTTGTTAACCTTTACCAGGATTCTGTGAGAATGCATCTGCCTAGACAAAATAAACCAGTGGATGGGAAGAGCTTAAACAATGTTATCCAGAGGAAAGCTGTAGCTGATTTTGGGAGAGAGTGAGACCTGGACTAGCTTTCCTTTTGTAAATAGCAGAGAAGCTCGTGTCATTGTTAGGATTATTGATAACAGTCACAGTTTTTCTGTTTCTACAGCTCAACTGCCAGGCTTTTTTGATTTTGGAAACAATCTACATCCCCTCTGCTCCAGATAAAATCACCTAGTGACCCAGAAGCCTGCTTCCTCTTCTCTATACAAACTTTATGAGAACGATCTATAAAAACATTGAGTTTCTTTATTAAAACATGAAAAGGGAACAAGATCGACTCTTACAGATGATTTTTTCTAAAATCAACCACATTTATGTGGATCTACAACTAACAGAGAAGTGTAAATAATACAAGATCCTTTGGGGCCCATTGTTCATTGATGCTTAAAAAGTACTTAACTCAGGTGAACAAAATGCAGTCTTGAAGGTTTTCCTCAAATGCAGCTACAGAGATAACTGTTCAATAATCCAATAATCCATTGACATCAAGCCAGGTGAACAACAGTAAAACTTGTTTGCCTAAGGTGCTTGAAAGTGTCATGGAAGATTTATTACATAGATTCTGAATAAAATAAAAATCTCATAAATTGTGAGATTTGATAAATGCTACCTCTTTTGTCAGACAATGCACTAATTGAATTGAATTCCAGAATAACCCCAAAGGCTTCCCCAAATTTCAACTAAAATGTATATTAGGCAGATATAATTGCAAATGTATGTATGTATGTGTGTGTGTGTTGGGTACACTCCATCTACTATTCTCATGGTGTCTCTTCTTTGGACTCAAGCCCATCCTAATTTCCCAGCATCCAATTCAGATCATTTTATCCTCATTCATGGAGTTCACATTGTTATACTCCTTGTGTTCTATTTTCCTGGTTCTGCTTACTTCAGTTTGAATCAATTGATATTACTTTATAAGCTTTTCTTCATTTATCATATTTTAAATGAATTTAATAGGCACAGAGATTTATTTTTACAATGCCTGACAAAAATGCAAGCTATGCTAAATTAAAATAAAAAATACTAAAAGGCCGTTAACTAGTCAGAGATTGTTGCAGAAGTACAACAGATACCATTAGTCTAAAAATCATTTGTTTCCAATATGATGTAGGTTCTGAGTAAATACTCTGAAGATGATGGTAGCTATGGAGATTTCCATGCTAAAGCTTTTTTCAGTGATTGAGGAGTAGATTTTCCTTTAGGAGATGATTTAGTGTTTGAGGTCTGCTCAGAATAGCAATAGTTTAAAGCTAGATTTGAGAAGGAAAATGCTGGCTCCCTTTTATGTTTAGGAGGGATTTGGAGGATCAAACTTACATCTTGCTCCATGCCAACAAGGATTTTTTTAAAAGCTGCTCTGGATGTAGAACTCCAATAAAGAGATAAAAACTTTGAAGTCCCTTAGCACAGGACTTGGTAAGAAAGAAGAGATTATTTAGCAATGCAGTTTAAAAGGATTCAAATGTCATTTTTTAAAAAGCCCACACCAATAATTTTAACATATAACTTGGAAGAATTTAGTTAAGAATAAGCCAATTGATTTTGATATATAATTAAAGTCAGTTCTGTGAGCAGTAAAATGAAAGCACATTTTTATTTGTGTATCTTGACTTTGACTAAGATTTGAAAAGTTAAAAAGTGTGAATATAATTTTATTGTAAATCACTTTAAGGTTTGAAAAGTGCTTTATAAATATTTTTTCATTTTAATCAATCAACAATAATAGAAGAAAGATATTATTATAATCCCCATTTCTCAGATGAGAAGCTCACAAACTTAAGCGACTTGCTACATAAATAAAAGAGTAAATGTTTGAGACAAGATTTTTATTCAGGTCTTTTTGACTCCAGGGCCTGCACGGTAACAATTTTACCACCTAGCTGCAATGTGGAACTGCCCAAACAAGCTGGCTAAATTCTTTGGATTCTCACTATGCCCTGAGACCTACTATAATATCATTAGAATATATGATTTTAAGTAGCCCAGTACTATTAAAAGTTATTGAAGAGAACAAAATAATGTTAAAATTATGCAGCAGCTAGAAAAATCCAAAGGGAAATAAAATACTATTTGTAAAGTATTTTGAGAACCTTAAAATAATATAAAATGCTAATAATAATAGCAACAATAGTTACAATAGAAGAACATAATGAAAGACAGCCTGAAGAAGCCTTCAGTTATGACAATAAAACTTCAGAGAAGTCTGGTTTCACAAATCAGACACCCAAGATTTAGCCCCTGGACAGTTAAACTCTTGAAGGTTCAATTACCCTTCTCACTGAGTGTTTTTCCAGCCTCCAGAGCTGCCAGACATCATGAAGACTGGATGTAGCATCAAGAGGTAAGCATACTAAAAGATGGTTAACCCACACTCCTACATTATTTTCTAAGCCAACATATATATCTATGTATGTATATGTATATATATTTATATATATATATATATATATTAATGCTTGACCAAATAATTGGTTATCATACAAATAGCCCCTAAAGATTTTAAATTTTAATCCAAATGATTATATTCTTGAACTCATTTTAAATAAAATTATGAATTGGTTATTCAATGTGGCATAGTAGAAAGACCATAGAACTTCAAGTCAGAAGCCTTGGAGGATTCCCATTTTTCTGATAGAGAAAATGAGGTTCATAAAGATTAAACAGTGGGACTATGGGCTAATCACTTAATCGATGTGAATCTCATTTTCTTCATCTGAAAAATGGGGTTGGTAAAATGTCCTGCCTAAGGAGATTTTGAAAATGGAAGTGATAAAATCACTTGCCTAATGAGGTTGTGTAGATCTGAAAATGCTATAAACATAGGAGTAAAATTTTTGTTGTCGTTTTTCTTGTTTTGGTCTTTTGATTAGTAGCTGTTTGCCAGGGCACCCCTTGCTAGCTGAAACACCTGAATGAATCATTTAGAAAACCTATAACCCTGAGCCATGGAGAGGGAAAATGGTTCCTAACTGTTCAAATAGCAGTACAAATTGTCATGTCCTATTTGTTCTATTAGAATAATGGATTATAAATGGCTTGAAACGATTCCCTCAAGTCCCATTCATCATTAAGAATGTTTGCTTATGGTTTCTTCAGAACCTGAAGGAGCTACAGTTACAATAACAAATCAAAGAATATTCATTTTTAAATGATTTGATTTTCTATATTTTATATGACATATGGGGGAAAAATGCAGGCCCAACCTGAAACAACTCTTTAATAATGCTATTATGCATTGAATTGTGTTTGCCCTTCTTTCCCTTCACCATGACCATGTCAATTTTCCCAATTATTCCACTTAAAATACAATTTTTCCCCTACATTTCTTTTTTTCCCCCAGCTCTCACCAAGTCCTGAATTAACACTCCCTCCCCATTTCTTGGTTTCTTATTACTAATTTTTATGAAGAAAATCTCCTTTATATTTTCCCTAATTCAGAGTGTTCCTATTAACATATCCCTTGACCAACTATCACTTCCTAAATCAGCTAATCTCCACTCACAAAATTCTTTACAAACATTGTTATTTAATTTATTTAAGACAGATCAATATTGGTCTAATTCTCCAAACAGAGAGTGTTGCAAAGAAAGACCATGAAACTTTAATGAAGCCCTCCAACATGTCTGGGATGGTATTTAAACAAGTATGTTTCAAACTACTTGGTCATCTCATTTTTATAGTAATTTCTTCCCTATCTGATCCCTTTAAATTTCTCTTGTATATTTATCATGGGACCATAGATTGAGAGGTCTTAATTCTTAAAGATCACAATCCAATGCTCTTGTTTTGTAGACGAGGAAATAGATCACAGTTTCATAATACAATTATCATCTACTAATTCCATTATAATATAATATATAATGTGTATTTAATATTGGGTGGAACAATATTATAAGGACAGTTATTGCCATAGTAATGATGATGTAATGGAACAAATGTTGGGATTAAATAAATTTTGCCCATTAATATTTTACAAACTGGTCTTTACACAAGGCATGGGTTTTGATTAGGAGAAGCAAACTATCCTGTATTAGACTGAGCTACTCATTTACAATGATACACTCACAAAGTATGGGAACCTTACGCCAAGTCATCAGAAGGATGCAGGAGCCTAAGGCTGGAGAGTGGTCAAATATGCAGAATCAGAGATTTCAACTGGGTGGTAGAACAATGGAGAATAATTGACGGGAATCAGGGATAGATGGCTTTAACTGTGGACATAATGGGAATGAGAATCTACCTTCAATGGGAAACTTCCTGAGGGAAGTGGCTCCTTGGGAAGCTATCCAAATATTTTGGGTTTTGGGGTGATAAACTGCATATGGAACTCTACTGAATGGATGGTAATAGTAAATGAATGAATACAAGTAGTGATGATGGAAGTATGTGGAAATGGCTGGTGTAATCATTTAAAATCCAGTTTGTCAGGGATTTGACAATGTTAATGAAATAATAATTTGATGGAATTACTATGTTGAAGACAGGGAAGAAGTAAAGGCTCAAAAGTAAGACTACATGGAGACTTTGCTCAGAGTTTCATCATTTTGTGCATCTAGAATTCAACAAAAAATTGCGTTTTGTAATGGATGGCAGAGTTTGAATCACCAAACTCTGTTTCCTTTGTTGTACCCTTGATTAATTAACCCAGAAATGGAAATGGTCTCAAGGAATTTAAAAAACATTTCTTTGGAAAATGAAAAGAAATAGGCCAAAGGTAATTGGAATGACTTCAAATCCTTAGCTTTTAAAGCATGGCCATGTTGTGTATGACTTTATTCTTATTTTCTGTTTTAGTGACCTTGGTCATCTGGGATGCTGAGGCTGATGGCAATGCCCCTGTCTCAATCAAAGAACAGGATGATATGCTGCTTTCATTTTGGGCTCTGAATGACTATTCTGAAATTTTCACATACATATACTTAGCCCAAATTTCTATCCTGACAATCTCAAATTACCAACTGCCCTTTCAGCATTTTGAATTGATTATTCATTCCAGAGGCATCTTGAAGTCACTTTTGCACACATTAATCCTTACTTCCCTTTTCCTAATTTTTTTCTATTTCTCTCAAGTACCACCATGCTTACAATATTAGTTCTGTCTTTTAATTTGACTCCCATTCATCCCTTTTATCCAACCTATTGCCAAACTTTCAAATAATTCCTCTTCTGTCTATGGACACAAAAAATCTCTTTTCATTTGTATTCTTGCAATACCCTTCTAATTGATCTCCCCATTCCTAATAATTGTATACTTGCAACCAAAATTATTTTCTAAAGAACAAGTGTGCTTCCCCCACTGATAAGCTACGATGGCTCCCTATTATGTACAAGATTAAAAATAAAGTCTATTGGCATTTGAAGTTTTTATAGTCCCTGTTCTTGTCCTACCTTTCCATTCTTCTTACACTTTACTTTTCTCCATACACTTCAAAGTCCAGTTGGCCCATCTCATTATAGGCCCTCATTACCTCTCAGGTAGACTTCTGCGATGTGATTCTAATCAATCTCCTTGCTTCCAGATTGCCCAAATATAATCTTCTTATATGTGTGTGTATGTGTGTTTAAAGAAAATAGTTTTTTTAGTCACAATCTGTTACTCCCATACTCAATTAATCTCAGGTATCCTCCGTTAACTTTAGGAATATTTTTTTAAAAGGCTTCTTCTAATGCCTCTGATTACATAGAACTTGCATCTCCCATCTCTCTGCATTGCACTGACCATCTCTTGTCCCCTCTGATTTACAGAATTCATCATTTCTTTCAAAGTGAAACTTGAGTGTTACCTTATTCATATGATCTCTCCTACAAAAATTAGTATCTCACACAAATTGCCTTAGATTTAACTGCCTTGCATTGCCTTTGAATTTATCCTGTTTTTGCATACAAATTTTATTTGTATAGGTTATTTTCCCTAAGGAATTTACTCTTCCTGAGATTAAGAATTCTTTCCTCTTTTCATAGCAAGTACCTAGTATATAATCTGTTATATAGTCAGCACTGAGTAAATGAATGCTTTTTCATTGATTCATTCATTATATAGAAAATTCTTTACTTAGAAAAAAATCCTTAGATTTTTTTTACAATCATGACTTACAAGAAAAACTATAACCTAATCAATATTCACCATAAAATATGGAATTAACAGTTTTAATTAAATAAAATTGAAAAACTTTTGCACATAGTAAGAAATTAATTTCTTTATTTATTCAAGGAAAGTAAATGTAATATAAGAAAGTAATCACTTCATTTGGGAAACTTCTCTGCAAATTCTCTGATAGAGTTCTAAGCTCCAGAATAGATTAAACATTTATAGAAATATATGAGAATGCGTCCAATAGATAAATGGTCAAAGGATATAAGTTGTCAAGTGGAGAACTTCAAGCTAGTAATGACCATATAAAAAGACTTCAAATCATAAGAAGAAGATAAATTCAGCTTAAAACAACTCAAAAATTCTACCTCACACTGAGAGGGATGACAGAAAAAGAGTCGTGTCAAATAAAACATATACTGATGTTCTGTTGATGGGCAGAGAAAACTTCTTATCATTCTGCAACAAAAAAAAAGTGGAAGTATAAAAAGTCACTAAACTATAGACGCTCTTTGACAAAACAATACTAATATTAAGCAGACCCCACAAGGAGGATACAGGGAATTCTTGCTTCCTACCATGCCAGAATAGTCAGAGAATGAGAGGAGTAATAGGTAAAGGAGAGATGTAGGCAAGGTTTCAAAAAGTTTTTGGATTTAATATCTTTCCCCTTCTCCTCCCTCTGTCCCCCAAATCTTACTTGGAAAATATGTAACCTAAAATTATTTGCTGAACTGAAATGTTGGTTTATAAATCTAAAGTTCAAATCAAATATTCACCTTCAAATCACTACACTACTGCTTCCTTATGGGTTGGAGAACATGGAATGATTAAATTATTTGGGACAAAGTGATATTACCTCAAATGTCTCATCTGAATTTTATGAATCTTTTAGAATATATTATGCATTATTAAGAGAGTCCAGTTGACTTTAATGTATTTACAGGGTTAATGATACAAGAAATCTTAATTATCTTAAGTATTACCTATTCCTAAATAGTAGACATTCTTGTCTGTTCCCTTTGCTCTTGATTTACCCCAAACCAATGAAAACTAAGATTTTCCAGAGGGATCTTTTCACATATTTCCAGGCAAAGTTGGAATGAGGCATTCTAGAGACCAAAAGAAAAAAGGAAGAAAGCAACTGACAAAGTCACAACAATAACAGTTTAGAAAGGATTTTACTGGAAAACTAACAATCCTGCTGTGGCTGAAAGTTGGACCTAATTTTCCTTAATTCAGATATATCTCCTTGATGTTCTTTATTGAGCTCATAACATTTGATGGGTTTTATTTCAGATAATTAATGGTTTATTTTTTTTCATGCTGAGTCGGAGAAGGATCTGATTTAAAATATTTTCAAAGCTTCTTTAAAGTAGGCTTATTGAAAAGAAAAAAAAATTGGTTTTAATAATGGCTCTTAAAAGGGGATACAACTATCAATGACTGGAATTTATTAATTAAATAAAACATTTGTTAAAAGTTTCTATACACTGCTATTATTTGGAAGATTTTCTGTCAAAACAATCTCATTAAAATTTTACATTCTAATTAGAATGTTTATCACTTAATTTTACCTAATATTACTTTGTATGTAGATTTTTGGATCCCTTTTCATTATAATTTTGCAGCAATTAGCTCACAAGAAAAAAAAGTATAATTTACAGGTTTGTATAATTGCACAGATGTTAGGCTACTGCACCAGAAAGAATGGAATGGAGAAGTTTAAGCTTTTTCCCCCTCAAAGGGAAAAATATGGAATATGCACACATTAAGTTCATTTTTGCTTGATAAATCCTATAAATCTATTTGAAAAATTACTTACAGTACATCTAGCTTAATATAAATGTGGTAAAGTAAATTGTTTTCAAGCTCTAGAGATGAGCCCAAGCAATTCAAGAGTACTAATTAGTAGGTTGAAGAAATCTTAGTTATAAAAATCATACTATACTACTTCAGATGATTTATTTTTTTCTTCCTCCTACACTCTTTTAGAGACAGAGAGTCAAAGAAAAAGAAATGATTTTCCATTCAGTCATGATTTAGTCTAACCTGGTAACAGGAGCTACAAATTTCTTAATTAAACTCTCTTCTTTAGAAGGATTGGGGTTGGGGTATGACATCAACACAATCGCAAAGCTACATATGAATATTATTTAACTCCCCCTGGCTTTACAAAAAAAAAATAGGATATATATTTTATTATTTATATTAAATAAATATACTTAGGAAAGTGATTGACTAGATGGCTCTTCGCATGGGGGCCACTCCCTTAAGGCCATTACATGGCAATGAGAGTGATCCAGAAGCCATTTATGGAAATGATAAGAAAAAGGAGAAGCTAAGATGCAACTTCACGTGTGCATGTAAAATGTGCCTCATTAAATGTTTCCAGGGTATTTTTATGTCTTCTTTCTAAACCATACATGCCATTTGATAAAAAAAAAAAAAAAACAATAATAAATGGGATGTTCTACCCTTTAGGAGAAATCACAATTATATGAATTAAAAAGTAATTTTAGGAAATTAGGTTTAGTAACTCTTCTGGCATCCAAATGTCTTTAAAAGTTAGCAAGAAATAGAAGATCCCTATTTTGTTTTAACCTATGTAGAACATCTCCATGATATTGGTTTTATTATTCTCTCCCCTGAAAAAATCATATTTAGTTAAATATATCAATTAAGTTATCTATAATTTCAGCCTTTTAGCTAATACATAGTTTAGAATATTTCTTGTGGAACTGAATGACATTTAAATCATGAACGAGACTTTCTTCTTCCATCCATCACTAAATCTTTAGACATATTCTTCAGTTTTTCCTTATCTTACTCTTTTTTTTAAATAAAGCACCTTAAAAAATGAGAATTTCCCGTTGGCAGATGGAGAGCTCCAATTTTGACTATTAGTCAACCATTCAAGATATAGTAGGCTCAGTCAATGAGGGGACTTCAGAAGCATCTGAATTCAAATTCAGTCTGAATAGACCTCTCTGTTTATCTGTACTTTATTCAAACTTTTGATTTGTAGAATTGAATTGTAAATGTCAAAGTACCAGCCTTTCTCAGGAGATGTATTATAGTTTAATTTCAGCTCCAAGCTGGGAATATCAAAAGAAGAGTTTCTTTTGTAATGTCTTAATACTCCTTGAACTAGTCTTAGAGGGAAATAAAAAATAAAAAAGAAAGAAAGAAAGAAAAAATTTACAAAAAAAAAACAAACTTAAAATGCACATTCCCTTTTGGTTCAATTTATAGTTAAGAATGATGTCAAAAGATTCTGCTTTGACTTAAACTTTTCTCTGAATTCTAAAGGTGTCCTATTCATAGTTACCACAATGATTTAGTGCATACATGACCATACTGGAGTTTTCCCCAAGTTAGTCAATTATTCTTTCAACATCACAGTCCTATCCTAAAAATTCTGCATCATCAGTGAAATGATTGACATTTACACGAGATTTTTTTTGTACTTGAAAAAGTTTTAGGTCCCACTGGGAGAGGGGGGAACAATCTGAAAGAATTGTACTGGCCCAAAACAATTCATTGGGTCATATTGTTGAAACAGGCTACCATATTAACCACATAATCTCGAAAGGTCTTCCATGTCATCGATTTCAATATCCACCAATTTAGTTATTCATCATTCTTTCTGTGTGTGTGTGTGTGTGTGTGTGTGTGTGTATGTCTCTCTTTCCCTATCTGTCTTCCTCTGTCCTTCTGTGTGTGTGTGTGTGTGTGTGTGTGTGTGTGTGTGTCTCTGTCCCTCTCTCTCTCTCTCTCTCTCTCTCTCTCTCCCCCTCTTCCTCTCCCTCTCCCTCTGTCCCTCTCTGTCCCTTCTCTCTCTCTCTCTCACACACACACACACAAACACACACACACCTCTAGCATTTGCTTGAAATAGACTGGTCTTATTTTTCTTTAAACTTATACACTTCCCATTCCTTGTCAACATTCCAACCCAATCTAGAAAATTTACTTTAGTAAAAATATTTTTTTTCTTAAAATTATACTTCGGTTTATTCCACTGAACAATAATGAAGTATCTATGAAAAACTGTCACTTTTTCTTACTGTTCTTATTTTTTCAACTTTGTTTCAATGATAACAAATACATTTGCATGTATTCAAATTTTTAAGAATGCTTCCTTTTAAAAATAACCATAAACAAACATATGTTGTGTTAAACTAGGGATATTTCCACGACCCTTACCAGCTTAAAGCAGCTACGGAAGAAGAGACCTTTGCCCCTTTTATCCCAAATGAATTTGGGGGTAACTGCTTGAAGGGGGGATGGTGAAGGGAGCCCCAAAACTCTAAAACTCTTTGAAGGACAAACTCTCCTTGAATCCTGCCTGTGTAAAAGACCCTGCTGGAGGACAAACAGCTTCATTCTGTTATCTAGGTAGGGCTGGCTGAGTTCAGAGTTGGAGAGTCTAACCCCATTGAATTGCAGAAACACCCATTCAATTCTAAGATTTAATATTCAATTTCAGCTCAAGCTGAAACCCAACTTGTAGACAAAAAGAGCCTACTTGGAACTCACTTTTCGCAGAGGAGCTAATATGCCATGCCAAGGAAACTTCAGCCTCTGCCTGCTGGAATAATATTCTCTTTCAACATTACCCTCTCTTTATCTCCCTCACCTATTTCCCTAATGAGACTTTATATCTCTGTCTGGATTTCTCTACTAGAAACTTTATTTCTCTGCCGGGACCTTACCACTATTCATGCTTAGCAAAGGCTGACTTCCCAATGCCTATAATAAACTTCTTTTTATCAGTCTAGCTTTTCGAGTTCATAAATTCCTTTACAAAGGACTGCCAGGAGGGAGTTTCCAAATCTCCTTATCCACCTGCTGAATCCCAAGGGGGTGTAGGGGGGGCCAAATCTCTTCATTTGGTTCCCTGAACCCAGAACCTGCCACTAACCTCATCATTTAACTCCTTAACCACCAGAAATCCTCAACTCATCATTTGGTTCCCTGGATCTCTTCAGTTTTGACTATGAATCACAAAGTATTTCAATCTCTGAAAAACTACTGTTCAGTATGACTTAGAGGGCAATGGAGAGAGAAGGATGGTGGGAATGACCAGGTTGCTATGTATGAAAGACAAAGAACTTTCAAGAAAAATCGAGGGTAAAGGATACTTCCAGGAAAATATTTATTCAATTTTGGAACTATGCCCAAAGGACTATAAAATGCTGTGTGCTCTTTGACCTAGTATTATCATTTGTAGGGTCTGCATCAAAGAAAGGGGAAAAGAACCTATATGTACAAATATATATATTTAATGGTTCTTTTTGTGGTGGCAAAGAATTGGAAATTGAGGGAACATCCATCAAATTGAAAACAGTTAAATAAGTTGGTTGTTAAACAAGTTAAACAAATTATATATATATATATATATATATATATATGGGATAATATGAAAAATAATCACATTGTATAACAGACATATGATCTGCATCACAGATTTATTTGAGGAGAAATAAATTATATGTCTAACTATCTTTAGGTATTATTCCTTCTGATATTTTTCTATTTGGTGTTGATGTGCCTTAGAGGTTAAATAAAATGGGATTGAACAGTAGAAAAGAAGAAGGCAAAAGGAGGCTGTGTGTTCTTCACAATGTAGCTCTTCTCCTTCTTTGTGGTAGTATTTTATAAATGTTTTCCTTTATATAATTTACAATCCAGCCATGTTGGATAACTTGACTCTATTCCCTATATCCAGTAGGCTATCTAGCTGGCTTACCAGGCTTTCCTTCCTAATGTTTGCATCTTAGATCCTTTAGCTTCCTTTAACAGTTCAAATGCACCTTTATATGAGAGATCTTTGCCAGTTCACCTTCTTTTCACTTCCACTCAAGCCTTCTCAGAGAGAATGGATTCAGAGAGAGAGAGAGAGAGAGAGAGAGAGAGAGAGAGCAAGAAAGAATCAGAGAGATCCAGAGAGAATCAGAGACAAACAGAGATTCAGAGACAGAGATAGAGAGAGAAACAGAGAGACAGAGAATGTGGGTATGGGTGAGAGAGACAGAGACAGAGGCAAAGAGGTAAAGGAGAGAAGGAGAGAGAGACAGAGGGAGACAAAGACAAAAAGAGACAGAGAGACAGAAAGAGGCAGAGAGACAGATACAGAGAAAGAGGTAAGGGAGAGAGAGAGAGACAGACAGAAACAGAGAAAGACAGAGACAGACAGAGATAGAGCAAGGAACAGATAGAGAGATAGAGACAAAGAGACAGAGAGACAGAATGGAGAGAAAGTGGATGGAAAAGACCAGTAAGAATAAGATCTCCCCATTGGAACGTATGGTCCTTGAGTGCAGAAATACTTTTCCTTTCTCATTGCACCCCTCCCCCAGCACTTGTTAAATGTTTTATAAATGCTTATTGATTAATGAACATAACTCAAACACATAGTTTACAAAGGATTTTCTTCACAATAACCTTTATAGAGAGATAAAAAAAAGTCATTGCGTCCCCAATCTGCAGATGAGAATATTGACGTTTAAAATACTGAACTTATTTTCCTAGAGCAAAAGAATCCCAAGTGTTATGGAAAACAACACAGATCTCACAGTATTAATCACAGATCTTTTGACTATAAATTCAATCCTTGTCTCACTGACCATCTCTACATAGTACCTAGAGTTGAAACCAAACCAACCAGTTAAGAGACTTTAAAAAACGTAGATATTGAGAGGAGGTGTTTTTAACTTTTATTTTCTACATATGGTAAAATAGTAAAACATTGGGATGACTAAGGGAAGTAGTTAAATTCAAGGGAGCTGTTGCTTTGAGGGTAGGTGATGAATCAGAGAATCATGAGGGGGTTGCTTCAGTAAGTATATTTTAAGCAATCTTCATTTTGTATTAATAGAAAAATTATAAATATCAGCATTTATTACCCAATAGAATGGTTTGTGATTAAGTCATGGAGCACAATTGTTCTGTTGTATCCGCTCACAGTTTAACATTTGGGTGATTCCTAAGGTTAATCTTTTGGGCCTAATCATAAAATGTACTTTTATTATATTACTCTTATGGTTTCAATGAATGAAGAATAAAGGGAGCTCGATTTCTCACCTCAGGAGAAAGTGAGAACACTAAAATATCTCTATTGCTGGTTATCCAGCCCCAGAGTATTCTTGAGTGATACTGAATAACTAGAGCTGATGAGGACAGGAAGATTCCCAGAGCTATACTTCACTTTATTTTGCTTTTCCTTTATGTATTTTCTTGCCTTACCTTTTTTCCCCAGCTTTCCCAGTGCTCAGCATTTGTAGATTTTATTGTTTTGGTGTTTTGTAATTTTCTCAACTCTATATCCACACAACAATGTTCTGAAATCAGTGGGAGTGTTTTCCCCTATAGTTTAACAAAACTCATTTTAGAGTAATAACATCTGCTGGAATCTATAGTAGTCTTTTTAAATTAATAGCATTCTGTCATTAACTTTTCTTGGGCAACTCATATATTCAGTATTAGTTTTCCATTTCTAAAGTAGACATTATACCATATTATCTCCATTTCATTCCTGCTCTGATGCCCAATTGTGATGTGTAGATGACCCTAGGTTTTAAAGTAGTATAAGATCTAGAAAGGACTACCAACCTACAAACCTTCATATAAGGGTCCAACGCTAAACTTTTTGCTTGATATCTGATATACAGCTTAGCCAAGTTCAGAGAAACTCAAAGGTAAGTTGCAAAGGAAATGGAAAATATTGTTAAATCATAAAAATGCATGAAATCATATAGTAAGGCATGCACAGTTTAAAAGCCATGTTGAATTATGGAATGCCCTACATTGTGTAAGCTGTATTTCTCATCTTTCTATTGATCCATCCTGACAGTCTTGCCATCCCTTTTGCTGCTGCCTTGTTCCTTCTTACATAGCCCAACACTTTGGGATCAACAACCAAGAAAAACATCCCCAGTTCCATGGAGGGGAAAATTTAGTGCAAGAAACTAAAGAATTCTAAGCCAAGTTTTATTGATTACTGAATACAAACTCAACTATTCCACTGCATCCAGACAGCACAATCCATTCAGCATCCCAGTGACTAATTGCTTAGACACCACTTTCCCAAGCAATGGTCCTTAGTATCTTCATCTACAAAAAGATGGCACTGGATTAAATTATCTCTTAATCCATCTTCATTTCCACAATGATGTTTGCATAGAATATTATGCTATTTCAAATGCTTTCAAACAAAGCCTTTCTTTGTACCTCGCTGTGGAATGGAATTGACCTGAGATCATTAATTGTGCAGATTGAATGAGTTACTCCTGACCTAGAATAGCTTCAAGCATGGGTCTCATGGTCTGTCTTACTAGCTGTCATCTGAGGATAAATCTACCAGAATTCAAAATTAACAGTTCAGTTACAGGGGGATACATTGGCTTTTAACCTTGGGACCACTCTCGAATACCATCTTTTTGATTTTAGATGGGTTGAAATGTGCGGTGATTGATGGGAAATTTACGCTTAAAAATTCCATGTTCCTGGGATATTTAAATATCCCTACATATTATATTATTACAACATCCACACAAGTTAGTAAGGATAGCTGTTCTTATATTCATGTTACAACCAGGGATGAAGGAAGGAAGAAAGTATTTATTAAGTGTCTACTATGTTCAAAACATTGTGCCAAATATTGGGAACAGAAATGTAAAACACTCCTTCCTGTCAAAGAACTCATGACATTAAGGAGGGAAAAAAATCATACGTAATATTTCATGTGGAAGTCAAAAGGTTAGTCTTAGGATTCTTAGGGTAAAGCAGCAAAGCAGAAAGTAACATTCTATATTATCACTTCCATTGATAAACTTTTATCAATCTCAGATTTTAAGCCATTTGACAAAGGCAATGACTTTTGCAGTAAGAACCTTCTTTTCTGGATTTTTGTTAGATACAGCTGTTGCTGAGCAGTGTCAAGCATTTCTTTCCATTAAAAATACTATCCAGTCATGCGGGAATTAGACTAGAAGCTTTGCAAATCCAAGAGCTCTTGGGTTCAGTGTTCTGGACTGTCTCCATGAGGGTCTGAAGGGAGACACTGGTCAAGGCAATGGTGGAGGGGTTTTGACTAACTTTGTGCATCCTCAAGGGATTGGATATTTCATCTAGGATGCTTTGTTTCCCCAACAGGGCTTCTACGGAACATGGCAGTCAGGGTTAGACAATTCTGATGATCTAAGTGGATCTAAGATCCACTCTTAGAGCTCTTGAGTCAATTTAGTTAATGCTGGCAGTCGATCAGCAATAATTGCTTATGATAAAAGTGGACATCTTGTCTACAATGATTTCTCCCTCACAGATGGCTGAAGGAAATGGAGACATTTAAGAGCTTAAGATTTTTTTTAATCAATATGCTAGTTCATGACTGCTGATAGCAGAATGTTTTTTTTCCCTCTGAAACCTAATTTGATGTAAATTTGTGAATAATACTTTTTTCAACTTTCTTTCATGACCCACTCTAATCTTGGAGGATGCTTCAGAGCTGGATGCTCTTCCTACGAATTCCCTCAATATGTCATTCTCCAATTTAAGCTTCAGAATATTTACCACTTATTCTAATAGTTAAAATATTTATTAAATATTTACTATGTTCCAGAGATTGTACTCCCCCACAAATGCCAATGCAAGAAAGGCATAAACACATTCCCTATCCTCAAGGAGCTTCCTAATGTAGAAGTAGAAGCGCACACAACCATGTGTATACAAGACATATATTGGGTGAATGGAAGATAATCTCTGAGAAAAGGCACTAGCAAAAAGAAATAAATGTTTCCTGCTCCATCATTGTTGTTATCGAATTGTTTCAATCATGTCCCACTCTGTGACCCCATGTATATTAGTACTGAAAATCTTAAGTAGTTAATCATCCATTGGGACCTAAACTTCTGTGAATCAGCTATAATAGATTTCTGAACACACTTTCATAATCAAGAGAAAATTAAAAACATGCCCACTTAGTAGTAAAGACTGTTCCCATCAATCTATTTCATTCTCTCAACCCACTTCCAGTTTTATTTTCTTCCTTTAACATCCAGGTCAGGTCTCTGTATGCACGACTTTAAAATGAGAAAATCCCTAGTAACTGGGAATCAATTTTATCCTTGCTACATAGCTCATGATAATGGATAGCTTGACTCTATCCAGATGCATTCCTATCATTTTCATGAAACATGTTTATATCATATGAGAAAGTAATTTCTGGTCTAAAAGATTACTGTTGCCATTTATGAAGATATATGGGAACATTTTGATATAGATTTATGCATTCTGTGAAAAATCTCACAAAGATTTAGGAGAGAACCCTTTCATTATAAGGGAAGAGTATAAAATTTAACAATGAACTAGTAAAATAGTGATTTTTGACCTTCAATCTTTTTAATGTCCCATAATATTTAAAGTCAGAAGACCTCATTTTTGGTCCTGACTTCCACAATAATTAGCTGTGTGATACTTGGACAAGTGCTTACAATATCATTCCACTGACACTAGCTGTGAGACTGAAGTCTATGTGCCTCAATCAACTCCCTAAAATATCACAAGGTTGCAACTGCATGAGTGGAAAAGCTAACACACTGGTATTTCTCCCAAGTTGATGAAATCACAAATCCTTCTTAGGTTCATATAAAGGGTTTCTATTGTCATTATCTTTTTTTGTATTATATGTCCAATTCGTTGGTGCCGTGATAGAAGCATTCTCCTAAATGGATATTCTACGTGAAATTTGACCATGTCACACAGCAAAAAAACATCATATTTGGAGTAAGAAAATGGAAACTCAAATCCTGATTCTTCTATTGAGAAAATAGCTCTTTGAGCTCAGATAAATCATTTTAACTTTCTTGGTCTCAGTTTCTTCATCTTTAAAAAGAAGGGATTGAAGTAACTTTTGAGATCCATACCAGTAATGACCCTGGGATCCTGTAATCTGATAGAAAAGGTGAGAGCAGTAGATACAGATGTGCTAGTTGAAGTTTCAGTAATAATAATAATACACAATTTCAAAAGATAACTTGCCCCAACCTTGGGAATATCTTACCTTGATATTCTCTGCAGAACAAGAAATATCTAAATAGTAAAGTTTGGCCACATGGCTCAAATTAAATGCAAATCCATAGCTATAGCTAAGGGAAGTCCTGTGGTGGCTTAGCACGGTTTCTATCCCCTAACCCTTAGTCTACTGCATATTTTTGCAAAGTGATGTGTCAGACTTCAGCAAGAACAGGATAGATTTGAAAATCAGTCTGATGACTTCCATTCAGTTTTGTTACTGCCCATTGTTCCCAGGAAATCTGCCTGACAGGTTTATTTGTATTTCTGATATCAGCAGTAACAAGGAAGTGAGGTGGAAAACATTAATAAAACAATAGCTTGAGGTGTCTGATTCAGTGATGAAATGTCAACCGACAGCTTCTACCTTTTAAGTCTACGTGACAGTTTTAGTGTGATGAAATATGGGAAGGCAACAAGGAAACAGAAGGGGGTAATTTGATTTAGAAATGTGATTCAGAAATAATCCTATTGTGTATATTGCTCAAATTCCATAGGTAGTTTGTTAAAACTTTAAAAAAAATGAATACCATTCTCTTGCTTTAAGGAAGAAAAAGTGATTTCATCAAAGTTAAAAATAAAAAAAGATAAACTGGTGAAAAACCTATCGTCCCCTGGCTTCTGGAAGAGATAAGACTACATTAAAATTTCCAAATGCTTAACTGCTTCTTAAGGAAATGTCTATAATGTTTTTGAGGGCATGTCAAGTTTTCCCTCCTCTTCATATCTTTGATCATTTCCTTCTCCATCCCAGTAGAATCAAATTTCCACATTTCACAAATGCTAAGTCTTCCTTAGAAGTTCTCTGTATGTATATGCAAATTCTTAAAGAAACATATTCTTCCATGATATTGTGAGACTTCAAGTTTCAAACAAATATAGTTAAATCATCTGAGGTTACGGCATCTCTAAAGCTACATTCAAGTGGAAAGCTAAAATATCTAGTGAAGAGAGAGATAAAGCTTTCTCACAGATATGGTTATATTTATCATTGTGCCTGAAAATCCTTATTATGTGTTTCTATATACAAAAGGAACTCAGAATAGTAACCAGAGTAAGGTTCCAGATACTTTGTCCAAAGCCATTCATATCTTGGGGTATATTTATATCATGTACCTTCTCTCCAGGATGGATACACATAGTTAACCATCACTGTGCTCTCTGCTTGGTTATGTGCCCCCATACTTAAAGTCTTGTTATTATATCCTCTCCCAGGGTCTGATTTCTGCCCTAATCCTTGAGAAATAATGTATTAGATGAGCCAGATGACAGACCTTTTCTGGTCTTTCTGGTATAAATTAATCCATAGATAAACTGTCTTTGGCTTTGGACAGAACCATTCTTCCACACATAAATAAATGACCAAACCAAATCACTGTTTTTCCCCCATGTGAAAGTTCCCAAGCATGGCTTTTTTGTACAAGACTATGATTCAAAAATTAAATTGTAGCAGGAAAGAGAAAATTTTCAGTTAGACTGAATACCATTTGTGTATACTGATCTATGTCTCTGAAAAGCAAAATCTGGTTGGACTTTAGACTATAGGATTGCTTTTTAGCCATTGGCAAAATTTTTTCTTAAAAAAAATCTTCAGAACTGCATGAATTGTAGGGCCATAAATACTAGAGAAAAACTCCCAAGAGTTCTTCCTAAGGAGACATGGACAAAGAAAGAGGGTAGTAGGATTGCACATATTTCTCCCAGATGCACAATCATTCCCCTTCTTCTCGAGAAGTCCTCCCAAGACAGTTTCCTATATTGCCTGCCAAGTTCAGAAAAGTAATTCTCTCCTCAACCAGATTTGAGAGGAGAATCACAGAGTGGGTGAAGAAGGATGGCTTACTTCCCTCCACTGTTCAGAAGAAAAATTGAGCCCTGCATTTACAAAAATTCAAGAGACTACAATACTTTTTTTCTCCATATGCCAAGTACATTATTACAAAATTGTAGTGCACTGTCTGACAGTTTTTTAAATAATCTACCATGCCTATGGGGAAAGTACAATATTCTGTGGAGATTTGGAAAATAATATGCTTATATTTTACCAGAAACAGCCTCCATAAAAAAGGGAGAAATGTATAATTCATAAAGTTGTCTAACCCTTTTCCATGATAAAAGATGCTTATTTCCACAAGTCAAGGGCATGAAACTTTCTACATTTTTGTTCAGATATTTCTTAGTCTAGGACTATTCAACCAAGTTCATATGTATGTAATAATTTATTATTTTTAATAGTCAGCAGGGTGAGTCACTGCAAAATTGGATTCGACAAGTTAGGGAAGAACACGAAGTGTATTTTATTAAAGGGCTTATTTCAGGACTATTTACTTCCTGCTGATCTTTTATAAATCTTGCCACTCTTATAAGTCTTCTTAGTCCTTTCTGACTCTTCTTTTTATATGTTGATATACTTTCAAGAGCAGAGTACTGATACCAACTCATTCATTGCATCATTATCTTTATTTAAAGAAACTTCTATATTTGGATTAACACTATGCTATTAATAAATCAAATATTAAAACTATGGCCATAGAAATTCAGATATAGCTACTGGTATTAAAGTAGTTATATAAATACCCCCAAATATTAGTATATTAAAACTACATATAAGTAAAATCAGCTTATCAGGATGTTTTATTCAAAGAATGTTTAAAAGTTGAATAATGATTGAATGGTTTCCATCCTCCTTCAGGTAAAGAGATGTATCTATTGCAATACACTGCACTTAGAGTCAGGAAGATGACACAGGCAAGTCATGTGACCACAGGAAAGTCATTTAACTAACTGGAACCTCAGTTTCTACATAATATTGAAATTATCTAAATGGCAAGACTTGTTGAGAGGCTCTATTGCCATGATATATCCAAAGAACTGTACAAACTTTAAAATGTTATATAAGCATCAATTATTATTCAAGATCATACATTGCCCCAAGTTATGCATTAGCTAAGTAGAAAAATGGTAAAAAAAGAATTGTACCTAAGAGAATCCAGATAAAATTGTCATCAAAGCACTGTTATATGTAGAATGATTCCTAGAACAGCTTATGGCTACATTTCTAAAAAATCAAATGGATGAAGATGATTTTTATTGCCATTGTGGTCCCCTGCCATTCTTTTTTTGGGGGAGATGGACATTACAATCTTTGAAGAACTTAAGATGGATTATCTCATAATTCAACAGAATTTTATTGCCAAGTGAAATGTCCAACTCACATGTTATGGTACATATACAGGAATTATGTCACATTAAAGTTGTGTTTAGGTGATAATTGGGTTTTTCAACAGGGCAGAAAATTTAGAGGGCACAGACATTGTATTCTTCTCCTGTATGTGTGTCAGACATGGGGGATGGTCCATTCAAAGGCAAAAAAACAGAAATGGATAATACTTAGAAAATGAAATTAAACTAGTTTGGCTGGATGACTAAGCCGAATCTTGAAGGAAAAAGTAAATTTTAGAAGGCAGAGTTAGAGAAGTAGTACATTCAAGACAAGGGGGATGGCCAGCTCAGATTTATGAAAGTAGGACCTAGAATGGAGCACAGAAAAAAGTCTCTTTATTTGGGTATAGTGCATGGAACAGCAGTAATAAACAATGAGCCTGGAAAGATAGTTTGGGACCACATCATGAATAGATTTAAAATCAGAAAAATATTTTATCCTAGAAACAATAAAAAGTCACTAGCATTTATTAAGAACATGAATAATATGCTTAATTCATTCCTTAAGAAAAAGGATTTGACAAGTGTTCAGAGGATCACTAGAGTGGGCAAAGAACTGTAGGTGGGAAATCAAATAATGGGTTAGCAATCCAAGACTGAGGTGATGGAGACTGAAATAAGGTGATTGCTTTTAAGTGCCAATAGTGAAAAGAATTGATTGTGAGAGATGTGGATGTAGAAATAACAAGACATAGTGACTGATTGGATATGTAGGATGGAAGACAGCATAGTGCCTGGTGCATACGAGATTTGTAATAAATATTTACTGATTTACTAAGTGCTGAAGTGAAGAGTGAAGAACAAGTTATCATATAGGAAAACTAGAAGAGCAGTGACATCTTTGACAGAAATAACAACGTTATGAAGGAGAAAAGAAAAGAGAAAAGATAATGAATTCTACTTTGAGCAAGTTGACAGATGATGGTGGGGAATGGAAGCTCAGAACCAACATAACAGTTGGATGAGTAAATCTGGGCATCATTGGCATGAGATTGATATGGAAGCTTATGATAAGCCCAAGAGAAAAGAGATGAGATCCTGGGGAAGGACCTTGAGGAATATGCACAGTAAGAAGTAAGGACAAGGAAGATGAACAAGCAAAAGAGATTTTAAAAGAATTGTTATTCAGGTAAGGAGAAAACTAGAAGAAAGTAGTAAGTAAAAACTTGAGCAGAAAAAAGTATACAGGAAAAGATGACCAACAGGATTAAAGCTTCTATGTCAAGCAACTCTAGAATATTTGATGAATTATTGGATTTGAATATAATAGGTTATAACTGTGTTAAAATATACATATGAATAATATAAATAAGCCCTATAATATAAATAATATATTAATGCATTGTTATGCTATAATAATATAATTGTCTATGCAAAGTGTGAAGTATTTTATTTTATTTTATTGATTGATTTTTATAGCTTTTTATTTATGTTATCTATATGGGTGATTTTACAGCATTGACAATTGCCAAATCTTTGACTCCAATTTTTCCCCTCCTTCCCCCCATCCCCTCCCCTAGATGGCAGAATGACCAGTAGATGTTAAATATATTAAAATATAAATTAGATACACAATAAATATACATGACCAAACCGTTATTTTGCTGTACAAAAAGAATCGACTCTGAAATAGTGTACAATTAGCCTGTGAAGGAAATGCAAAATGCCGGCAGATGAAAATATAGGGATTGGAAATTCAATGTAATGGCTCATAGTGATCTCCCAGAGTTCTTTTGCTGGGCGTAGCTGGTTCAGTTCATTACTGCTCCATTGGAACTGATTTGGTTCATCTCATTGCTGAGGATGGCCAGGTCCTTCAGAATTGATCATCATATAGTATTGTTGTTGAAGTATATAATGATCTCCTGGCCCTGCTCGTTTCACTCAGCATCAGTTCGTGTAAGTCTCTTCAGGTCTTTCTGAAATCGTCCTGTTGGTCATTTATTCATATGCCACAATTTATTCAGTCATTCTCCAATTGATGGGCATCTACTCAGTTTCCAGTTTCTGGCCACTATAAAGAGGGCTGCCACAAACATTTGTGCACATACAGGTCCCTTTCCCTTCTTTATGATCTCTTTGGGATATAAGCCCAGTAGTAATTAAAAAGTAATATAAATAAAATATAAAATGATTTATAAATATAAATAAAAGAATATAAATATCACAATTAAGTAAAAGGCAACTAATGACATTTTATAATGTAAAGAAAAGATTAGAAAGGAAAAAGGAAGGGTATTTCAAAAGGAAGGCAGAAAACAGTGAACTGAGTTCTGTGGGTTTTGTTTCTCTTCCTGCAGACCTGAACAGAAAGCTCATGGAAATTTCCTCCTCCATGGATACAGATGAGCAAATCAGGTGCAATTTTGTTCATGCAGAATTTCCTGAGGCAATGGGAACTGAAGCAGCATCCCCAAGATGCATAGCTTATGGATGCTACTGGTTAAAGTGATGTCTAATTGAAGACTTAAGTCTGAAGGAGTGAGGGACAGAATAAGCAATTATTAATTGCTACTATGTTCCAGGCATTCTTCTAAGTGCTTACAAATAGTTTCTCATTTGATCCACTCAACAAGTCTGTTAGGTAAGTGTTATTATTATCCCAATTTTCAGGAAATTAAAGAAGACAGAGATTAAGGGGATTGTCCAAGGCCACATGGCTAGTGATTCTTTGAGGCTGATTTTGAACTTGGGTCTTCCTAATTCCAAACCTTGTGATTTCTCCAATAGATAGAGGTGTCAAACATGTGGCCTCTCATATATATTTGAACATTTTATATTATACTATAGACTTCCTTCACTTACAACATCTTTTAAAAATATATTCAGTAAGATATTAATAAGATTTGTAGAGAGATATCTATTTGCATATGGTATATAGTTAGACGTGCAGGTAGATGGACTTTTGCTGACAGAGGTCCAAATCAGATAAAAAAGTATTTAATAAATAGTTAATTAATTAAATAAAAAGGCAATAAAATCTAGTTTTAAAATGCAATCTGCAACCTTCAGGGTACCTTATGCCTTAGATGTGCCTCAGTGCTGAATCAGGTAGAACACCGAGCCTAGGTTCAGAAAGAGCTAAGAACAAATCTCTCTCCATTTACTTCCTATCTGTGTGACCCCCAAGCAACTCAAACTCTTTTGCCTCAGTTTTCTCATCTGTACAAATGGGGATAACAATAGCACCCATCTCCCAAGGCTGTTGTCAGGTTAAGGACCAAAAGAAATTATATCTGTAAAGCATTTAGCAAAATATTAATGTCGTACTTAGAACCTATAAATGCTGGTACATATAAAGAGATAATAAAATTTAGTCGTTATCATTATTGTTATTAATAGATCAGGGGCCTCTTTGTCTATGCAAGTTTGACAGCACTGCATCATACCACTTAGTTGCCTAAGGCTAACCATAGACTATGTGCAACTATCTCTCTAGAAATATTATTAATGTCTTGAGCCAATCTATGCTATTAAAAAGATATTATAAATAAAGGAAGCCTATGGTACCATATGCAATATGCAGATTCAGAAATATGTCTTTTGTTTTGGGTTCTGTTTGTGAATCTTGAGATCCTATATCGAAATTTGGAATATATGACAGTCTCATCCCTTAATTTCATTGAGGAGGGAATTGTGGGCTGAAGAGACGAATGTGTTTCCCCAAGGATATACAAAAACTATGATTTCTAGTCTTATTATACCTTTCTTCAGCACATACTCTTTGATCCAGTGGCACTGGCTTACTGGCCATTTCATTAGCAAGATCCTTCATCTTGCAGTTCTAAAAGTTTTCTATAGCATTTTTCTATGCCTGAAATGTTCTCTCCTACACTCCAATTACTGACCTTCCTCATTTCCTTTAAGTTCCAAATAAAATTTCATCTTCTATATTATTTCCCATTCCCTCCCTCTCAATTCCAGTGTCTTCTTTCTTCTGTTATTTCCTATTTATCCTGTATATAGTCTGCTTTGTGCATGTATGTGTGTGTGTGTGTGTGTCTGTTTGCATTAGATTCTAAGCACCTTAAAAGCAGATTTTCTTTTGTCTCTTTCTATCCCCAGATGCACATAGTAGGGACTTAATGTTTCTTGATTCCTTATTGATTTGGGAGTCTAACCAGTGAAATGGATCCTCTGAAAAAGCAGCTTTCTATTCTCGAAGACACAATAATGAGGATATATGTGTTTCCAGAAGAGAGAAAGGTCATTGAGTATTGGTCTAAGAAACCAGGGATAAATCATGGCATTTGGTGACTGCCTGTGGAGGAACCTTTAAATTCAAAGTGACACAAATAGTGGAGAAGTATGCCGTCTCCCACAGCATCCACCATTGGAGAGCTTCCCGAGAATTGTGAAATATCTTCTCTTTAGCTAATTCATTTGGGGACAAATGATACCACTGTCAAGAAATGAGAAAAGAATTGATGGGTATTATTAATTCTGGGCAAGAACATGAAAACCTTAAGGACACAGGTGGTATTTTCAAACACCATTATCGATTTAAGGTAGTAGTTTCAAAAGGGAATGGAAAATATAGGAAGCAAACATGTCTGTGCACAGTGAATGCTTAAGAGAGGTGTGCTGAATTAAATTCAGATACATATATGCCCAATATATCAAAGGGATTTCAACACTGTGTATTGAAGGCTTTAGCCTAGTGAAGGAAAAGGCAAAGGGCATCAGAGCACTATCAAGATACTAACTGACTTCAGTTACGCCACTAAAATTTCTAACATATCAAAATGCTATTTTCATAACATCAAATTTGCAATTTACAATCATGAGAAATGATGGGAAAAGCCTCGCACGTTAGGCCATAGTGATTGGCATGGTGTTGAAGCAGGAGATTTAGCAATCAAATCTGCTGATAAGATACCTCAAATAAACCAAATTTCACATTGAAAACTCTACAGGCAGTAGCGTCTCCCAAGGAAGCAGTCGGAGACAGGACGAATAAGATGATTTTGCACAATCTCAGGGACTGTGCGTTTGAAAGTATTCATTTTGGACTCCCTGTGGCTATTAGTTGCTCTTTACAGATGTTTTTTTGAAGTTTTATGAGATTGATTAAAAAGGATTTTTCCAAGAGAAATCTCAGCTCTTAAACTTCAAAAGTGGTGAGGGAAATAGTCTCATAGCTGCCGATTTCAATTTGTATTACTGAACAATTAGTTTCCAAATGCCATTTTTGCTGTTAAGTATAATTTCAGGAGAGAGGGTAGTGTCTGGATGTGTGATAGTGAGACGCAGAAGCTTAACTAGCTCTGTTTCATCTGGACCAAAATTTTGGCAGTAGGGCTTACCTGGTAGGCGGTTTGGGATGGAGAATGGGAACCAAGAACATGTAAGACAAAACTTTCCCTCTGGAAGATGATATAATTTTTTTTTATTTAATAGCCTTTTATTTACAGGATATATACATGGGTAACTTTACAGCATTAACAATTGCCAAACCTCTTGTTCCAATTTTTCACCTCTTACTCCCCCCCACCCCCTCCCCTAGATGGCAGGATGACCAGTAGATGTTAAATATATTAAAATATAAATTAGATACACAATAAGTATACCTTACCAAAACGTTATTTTGCTGTAGAAAAAGAATCAGACTCTGAAATATTGTACAATTAGCTTGTGAAGGAAATCAAAAATGCAGGTGTGCATAAATATAGGGATTGGGAATTCAATGTAATGGTTTTTAGTCATCTCCCAGAGTTCTTTCTCTGGGCGTAGCTGGTTCAGTTCATTACTGCTCCATTAGAAATGATTTGGTTGATCTCGTTGCTGAGGATGGCCTGATCCATCAGAATTGGTAATCATATAGTATTGTTGTTGAAGTATATAATGATCTCCTGGTCCTGCTCATTTCACTCAGCATCAGTTCATGTAAGTCTCTCCGGGCCTTTCTGAAATTATCCTGTTGGTCATTTCTTACAGAACAGTAATATTCCATAATTTTCATATACCACAATTTATTCAACCATTCTCCAACTGATGGACATCCATTCAGTTGGAAGATGATATTTTAACCCTCTGTAGAATCCTGTGCCAAAGCCCAACTGATTATCAATTACCCCACCCAATTATCTCTATACTATCAGGGACTCACTTCAAGATTCTCAATCCCCATAATGAAGAGGTTCATTCTCAAGTTTTAATTAGATTGATGATTAAAATTTGCTAAATTATGAGAAAAAATAAATAATTTTCATATATACCTATCCATAATCATGTTTTCCTGAAGAGAAACAATAATGTCATTACCCGAGCTTTGTTTAGGAATGTGAAAGTGGATGCTCCCTAATCTGAAATCAAGATAGCAATTAAAATATATAAAAATCACAAATAAATGAGACTAATCTTATCACAACCAGGTAAAGTTTCTGTTAGTTTTTCCTCTCCTGAGCATTCAGTCTTGCACTTTTACAGATTGCATCATTTTAATAGTTTAAAAATGTTTTAAAAGTTAATTTAGGAGCTTATGAAATGGAATAAGTAAGGATGATTCACTAAGTGGATAGAGAAGGGAACTTAAATTATGCATAGTGAAATTTGTCATTGAGCAGGTTGAGGAAATAGATTCATAAAACCTGAGAGCAGGAAGGAAACTTAAGATATGCAGCATCCTTGTTAATTAAAAACCTTGGTTATCTGTGTCACCATATATGGTATAAATTATTGTCATACATTCATCACATTATAAATAATTTATCCCAAGGTTAATGCTTCTCAGGATTTGCTGAGATTTTTCCCCCTTTTAGTCTTCTCTATACAGTCCTTATTAAAATATTCACATAATACTTTAAGACTATCAGAATACTTCACATAGGTCAGCTCAACCAACTCTCACAATTCTTTGGGCAGGTGCAGCTACTATCCACTTTTTACACATAAGGAATCAGAAAGTGAAAAGTTAAGCCATCTGGACCAGGTTACCCAACCAGTATGTGCTGAGAAAGATGAATTCCCAACTTCAAATCCAACCATTCTACCTATTGAGCCATCTCGCTATGTACAATCCAAGGAAAGTATATATTTTGTTTTATTTCAGAAACAAATAACAAAACAAAATAGCTTTGAGTTTATCACAGCATTTGAACATGGAACTTCAATAACTGTTGGGTTTTACCCCACAAAAAGCTGAAGCTTGAAAACTAAAGGCAAATGGAAATGACTTTATGTAAGTATATTTTGATGTATCAGATTTCAAATGCCATATCAGTAGAAAATAATTCATTGCAATGAAGCATGATGGTATTAAAGCTAAAAATCTTGAATTCTATTTACTGTTTAGAGGTCAGGATTATCATTCTCTCTAATATACCCCTTTCAGCTCTAAAAATCTACAAAGGGGTGAGTTCCATAGTATGGGGCAAACCTACATTTGTAAGAAAAACTAAAACAAATTCTCCCAAGGGAAACTTATATCCTTCTGTTGCATGTGTGCATGTGTTTTGTACATGGATATATATGTGTGTGTATGTACATGGATTAATGGAAGAGTCACTGACGAGGGAAAATAAATTAAGAAGTGGAGATAGGTGGAAGGGGAAAACAATTGATAGAGTTATGACCTTGAAACAGGATGAATTAGAGCAGGACCAAAAGATGTTTTCAGAGGTGCAGATGTAGGCGTCAGTACCATATAGCCTCAGGCTTCTTATTGAAAATAGTAGGCAAGGTTACATCCTGAGAGTAAAGTGGTATGGCCTTTGGGCTTGCAGAGAAGCCTGCATATTTCAGCCAATCAAAAATTATTTTGAAGTGTTTACTAAATGTAGAAATTGTGCTAAAGTTTGGAGATTCAAAGAAATGCCCAAACAGTCCCTGCCCTTCAGGAATTTACATTTTTAGAGGATATAGCATGTAAATAACTAATAACATCCAAGATAAATACAGAAAAGGTGAAAGGTTATCAGGGAAAGGTACCATGAGCTAGGGAGACTAGAAAAAGTCTTCCTGCAGAAAGTAGAATTTGAGCTGGGAATTTAAAGAAACCAGAGAGTTTAAGAGTTAGAGGAAAGAAAAATACAGAAGATAGTACGTACAATAGACCCATATAGGCAGGTCCTATATGGAAAATAGAAAAATGAGCATAAAAGAAGTTTGTAAATGCTGGAAAATTCCATTTATCAAAAATGTTAAATATCAAGGAATTTTACCTGTACTCATAATTAATAGAGAGATACTATAGTTTGAATTGCAGGTGGAGGAAATGATGTGTTCAGATTTGGGCTTTAGAGAAATTATTTTGGCAGACGAATGATAAAGGATTAAAATGGGGAAAGAGGTAAAAAAAATAGATGGCTATTAGAATGGTTCAGATTAGATGTGATGAGGGGACGTTCTAAACTAGGAATGTTGAATCTTTGAGTAGAATTATGTGAGTATTTATAAAAAAGACATTGTACATTATAAAAGACATTGTAAAGATAGGATCCACCAGACTTGACAATAGGTTGAATATGAAGAATGAGAGAGAATTGTAAGTAGATAATGGCACCAAGGATACAGGATGATGACTGGGAGCATTCTGCTACCCATGACAACACTAAGCAAGTTTGGAGAGGAGAAGATTGGGGACAAAGATAATGAGTTCCTTTTTGACATGTTGAGTCTGAGATACCTTCAGGACATCCAGTCTAGATGTGTTAGATGATGTGTCTGGGACTCAGAAGGGAGACCAGCTGGATTTGTAGAGCTGGGAATCATATGCACAGAGGTGGGAGTTGGACTCATGGAGGCTGTATGAGCACTGAACGTGAGAGTGTAGAGGGAAGACAGAAGAGGGCCCCAGAACAGAGCCTGGGCAGCGAGGTATACATTGTCAGTGGCAATAATAGGAGTGAAAAGCCAGCAAAAGAAAGAGAGCATTTGTGAGATACACAGAAAGGAAATAGGAGGAGAAAACGATTCATTGTCAAGATCATTTCTGTCACTAGAAGGAATGTAACATGGAATCAAGAGGAAATGAATAGGAAAAATTAGTATGCAGTAGGGTCCATTTGGAGTGAGGTAGCTTGAATTTACAATGAATTTGGCAGAGAAATAGAAAAATCACTCAAATCTGCCACTACTGAATTGTATTAGAAAATCTCCAAGTAGTCCATCTTACATATATCAAAGAAATGAGTGAACCAAGTTTTGCCAAGCCAATAAAACATCACAGCACCCTTGCCTATCATGCAGTACAAGGAGATATCTGCCAATGACGCTACTTTTCTAGCCTGATAATTGTGGGTCACCCAGGATACTGCTCCTGCTGGGTTCTGAGACAAATGAGATCCTTTGGAAGAATGCTCTCCTCCATGTTGGCAAATTTCCCTTGGATATGCAGGGACTTGGCCCCTTGCATTTATGAAGCTAAAGCACTTGACAAAGGGTTTTCCCGTTATCCAGCATACAAAGGGATTTTCAAACAAGCCAACTTATCCCATTTGGCATTTCTGAGGGCTCTTTGGGTAAATTTGCCTGCCTGAACAATGGGCACCCTGTGCCATGTTAATGATGGTACATACAAAAAGTGTTTTACTAAGTCAAAAGCATAAACCCTCATCAAAATATATCAAAAATATTTTTCTTCTTTAAGAAAACAAGAATCAGTGAAGATTATATTTTCTCTGGATATTGTTAAATTAAAAAACATTTGTAACTGTAAAATAGAAGAAACTCCAGGTTCAAAAAGGGAAACTTGGAGTCAGAATCCAATCACAGTTGACAAAAGTTATAATTATATTTAGTGCCTGAGAGAGTTTGTAAGCTGAACCAGAGACACAGACTTCACATTTATTTGAAGAAGAGTTGGAAAGATTGAGATAGTTCTACTTTTTTAAACAAAGGAATACAGAGAATTAAAATGGCCAAATCCTTGTTGGTGTTTGTCCTTCCTTCTTGAAGAGGGCTATGACATCAGGGTGTGTCAGATTCCATGACACGCAAGTGAATTGGATTTAAGAGAGGGAGGACTGGGCAAGGCCACCTGCCTCAGTTTCTCCTCCAGTGGCCAGATAGAGATCAAAATGACTGGAGATGCAGAATTCTAGGGAGAGCATCAGTCCTAAGGGAAGGTGGGCAATCCAGGAAACAGGGGGAGTGAGGTATTCCAGGTGTTAGAGATATGGCCCTTTGATATACAAATCACAAGGCATTCCTAGGTTAAGCAGGTCTGGACTTCAAGGTTTGAGCACAAACAATAAGATAAGGGGATGTCTCCAACACCCATAATATAGGATTTGTCTGAAAGCCCCATAAGCAATAGTTAGGGGATTCTCTGAAGATGAGGATATCTTTTGAAGGTCCATAAACCACCAAATGCCTCAACATCTGCTTCAAAGATGGAATGAACTTAATTGGCTTTGGATTTGCTGATTTTCTGTACATCCAGATGGGTTTACTCTTGGTTACAGCAAAGGATCACTGAGATGTCAAGTCACTCCATGTCCTAGCTAATACCACTAGCCCTCCTACAGCTTTTCTCCCTTACCTGGATAATTAGGGGGCTTAAGCAAATCAAGGGAGTTGACATGTCCATTTTCACAACAATTACTTATTTTTACCCCAAAAAAAAAATCTCAATTGGGGGTGGGGTAAAGCATGATAAATAATGTAGCCATAGTCTTACCTACCCCTCCAAAAATATAGGAAAAATAAAGTTTTATTTTTACACTAAGCAATAAGTTTATTAGAACATCTTATATAAAGGACAAATAAACCTTACCTTTATAGTAGGCTTTCACAATATAAGCTCTTTCAACTGAGGAAAAAATCATCTTGTTTAGAAAAGAATATCTCCTTTGATAATTCTGAAGGTCTCCTTTCATGGGGAAATCTTTTTCACAAACTTTTACTCCATCAGAGCTAAAAGTATTATGTTTCTGGTGTGCATGGGGATGTAATCTCAGCAAAGTAACCTTCAGCTGCTCTGTTAACCAGCCCTGCATTTTTCAGATTTGGGGAACCAAAGAGGCAGAAGTAGAGAAAGCAGCCCCTCATGGGGACCAATGTAAAGGACAGCAAGCAGGTTGCATGCTCTGGCTGGACTTATAAAGGACCAGATACAGGGCTTTGTGACTGAATGCCTTTCAGGCCTTCATGCATAACTCTGATGTAGCTGGAGTTGCTGCAGAGAAGGAAGCTGGCCTCCTGGGCCGCCAGGGCCATATTCCTAGGGCCAACCTATTGAAGTATTGTGTGAGTGGATTTGCCTGATGGCTGGCCAGGAGTTAAGTACAGTCACTGAGGGAACCTTGAGACAATGTGAGAGAGAGTAGGTCAGATGCTCTCCCCTTCCTGTCTGTGCCTTGGAATCGGGATGTTTGGCAGAAGGGAGACTTCTGAATACATCCTTTCCTATTTTCTAGGACCCTGAAAAAACCAAAGGAGCAAGATAAAGAAGGGGGCTTAGATGAAGTCAGACAGTAAACTTTGCCATCTATAACTGGAATCAACTTCTTCAAAGGCCATTACTTTTAGTTTTGTTTTTACCATACTAAAAGATTTCAGCTTACAGGGACAGTAACTTAATTAGGGGTGGAGAAGGTTGTTGAAAAAGGAGCAAGATTGAGAATCTCAGCACATGGAGACATATAATTCAAACAGCAATGATTTATCTTGGGGAATTAATTTATACCCTCAAGATTCAAAATGTATAGGCAAAGGCTTCTGGGGAAAAGGCTGCTGATTATACATGTTCAGTTGGCAGTATCAGCCCATAATTCCAGCTGGGATGGGTAGGTGCTTTGTGTTAGGCTGTTTGAATTGGGTTATCTTACAGTTTCTGGAGTCACCAGATAAATGAACCTGGGCATGCCATTGAAATTGTCTGCCTCAGTTTCCTTATCTGCAAAATAATCTAATCTACTAATGGCCCCTATCTCTTACAGTTACTATGGATTAAATGAGGTAGTTGTAAAAACATTTGGCACATAACAGGCACTTAATAAACATTTGTTTTCTTTCTTGTACGCATATGGCAACCCATTGCTCCTGATCCAAGCTTCAACCCTTCACAAAATCATCACTCTATCTTTAAATATCCAATGTAACATATGACTCTCCCTCCCATAAAAATTACACATACACATATTATCAATCTATCATTTCATCAGCTGAGAGCTTCTCCTGATCTGAACCATTTTCAAAGTTGCCTGAAACCCATGAGGAACAACTCAAAGTTTCCTCAAGATATGATGCCTACAATCAAAGAACTATTAAGTTTCACAGCTGAAATTGGAATTTGATGTTTCTTAATTCTGGGTTCAGTGTAATGCCCACTATACCTTGGTTTCCCATAGCAATAAGGAAAGTCTACTCCAAGCCCTATTTAGAGGACTTTTGTAGGTCCTTAGATTATAGTCTTGAGACCTTCAGTGCTACACAATATCATTTATTGTTTCCCCTGTTTTATTTTTTCAATACTTATAACAATGAGAATACTCCTCAGCTTTAACATGACTAAAGAGAGAGAATAAGAGGGAAACTGTAGCATCTAGATAGCATCATGGATGGTAGAATAGTGGTGATAGTCCTAGTAACTAAACTATTTGCCCATTAATCTCTAACTCAGTTAATTGCCCCTCTTTGGGGGCCTAATATAATAAGATCAGATGGAAATCAGATGCATGTCTCAGATTGGCTTAAAGATTAATATGAATATAGTAAAATACAACATATAATTAATGTAATATAAGAAGAATATTTTCAATAAATACAGAAATTCTTGAAGTTAAGAAGAACCAAATGCTCAATTTGGTGTCCATTTAATTTTTAATATACTCAATTTTTTAATGCAAATTATTGCTATAATCTCTTGAAAAATGCATATAATTCATTCTATTTTTAGGTGGAAAAATAGTTCTGTCAATCTGTAAGTTTTTTAATCTATCCTATATATTTTTCTCTACTTGAGAGCATGGATGCAGTTTTAGAAATACATCTTACTATTAAGTTGTTTCATTTTAAAGAGTGATTTATTCTTATCTGCATACAAGCACTGTATACTAGGGGTATAATTGGAGGAAATTTGAAAATGAAGTCAAATAATATTAATTCAAGTCCCGCTCGGTGAACTTGTCATTTGACTCCTTCAGGCTTTAGTTTAGTTACCTATAAAATGGGGATCGTAATATGTATCGTAACAACTGAGAGTACCCAAGCTTCTTTTTGCAAATTCCCTCAACAAATTCAACCTAACAGTGAATCAAAAAGAACATCATATAATTTGAATATAATTGGATCCAACTTTTGCTTTTATCATTTTCATCATCAGTGTTTTAGCATTGCATTTTCTTAAGATTTAAGGAGTCTTACTTTTAAAAAAAATCCCTACCTAGGAATGTTTTTACTAAACTTCTCAAATTGAACATTATAACACAATATCACAAAAATACACATTAGGTTTGATCTTAAGAGAATTATTACAACCAACATGTACAGCCTATTTTCTTCTAAATGTTCTTGAACAATTTTCTCTTAAGATCACAAAGGAAGCACCTGCATTGATCCCAAAATCAAATCACTGGGGATGAGGATTAGAGAAAAATATTATTTATTCATAATTCAGTCATCTTGTTACTCCTATTCTTAAAGAAACTAAGCATGTCCACATACATCTATTTGTTCATAAAACATTTATAGAGAAACTATTCTGTATGAGGCACTCTACTTGGCACTATGGGAGATAAAAAAAAAAATGAACCACAGAGCAGGAATATAATTCAAGAGCTATCTACAGGGGGATATAAAACATATGTGCAGGGAAAATATAAGGCACACTGTGTTCATTCTTCTTAGGAAGAGGTAAAATAAAGTAATATAGAACTTCAGAAGAGGGAGAATTCATTCATGTATTGGGACATTAGAGAAGGAAGTATGAGATTGTACTTTCCAAAATCAAAAGATAATTAGAACTAGAACACTATCCTGGGAATGGGAAACCCAGAAGCACATACTGGCTCTGAACCTAACTCATTTTGTAAGCATCAGAATTTGGCTTAACCTCCCAGCCTCATTTCCTTAATTTTAAAATGAATGGATGCTTTCCTCCCTGTATCTACCCTCATCACATAGCATTTTGTGAATATATATATATATATATATTTTTAATTTATCAAAGTGTCAGATCTTAACTATGAGACAAAATACAACTAGGTTGGAGACCACATTGGTTTTTAACCTTTGTATCCTTCATATGAAGGACATTGTATTGAACAGTTTTATTGGTCCAGACTGAGGTCTCCTTAGTACATTGGTAAAAGAACTCCTTCCCTAATGCAGATCAGCAATTCCTCTGAGACTTAACAGTTATAGACATCAGCCTGAGGAGGAGTTGGATGACTTACGCACAATCACATAATTGGCTTACAGTTGGTATAATATAGATACGGACCAAAAAAACACTTCTTTTTCTTTAAACCAAAGTCTGATTATGTGCTTCTCCTCAGAGGTTCAGAGTAGCCTGTCAGTACTCACTGAAAACAAAATTCCTTCAAACACCATAAAATGCCCTCCATGATTCAAATCATCTTCCTTTCTTAGCTTTAACTTTAGCATTACTTTTCATCATGCTTCTGCTTCAGCCATACCATTATCCATCACATCCTGCCCTTTCTGCTGCCACTTCTTTATAAATTCTCTCGTTCAAGTTGGGAATAGTCTTCCTTCATATCCATATTTGTCAAAAGTATAGATCTCTCAAGGCTCAACTAAGATGTCAGTTCTTCCATGTAACCTTCCAAAATTCCCTGACTATAGATGCACACTTAACACCGTATACCAAGATAAGATCAAAATGGGTCCACGACTTAGACATAAAGAACGAGATTATAAATAAATTGGAGGAACATAGGATAGTTTATCTCTCAGACTTGTGGAGGAGGAAGAAATTTGTGACTAAAGATGAACTAGAGACTGTTATTGATCACAAAATAGAAAATTTTGATTACATCAGATTAAAAAGCTGCTGTACAGACAAAACTAATGCAAACAAGATTGGAAGGGAAGCAACAAACTGGGAAAACATCTTCACAGTTAAAGATTCTGATAAAGGCCTTATCTCCAAAATATATAGAGAACTAACTCTAATTTATAAGAAACCAAGACATTCTCCAATTGACAAATAGTGAAAGGATATGAACAGACAATTTTCAGATGATGAAATTGAAACTATTACCACTCATATGAAAGAGTATTCCAAATCATTATTAATCAGAGAAATGAAAATTAAGACAACTCTGAGATACCACTACACACCTGTCAGATTGGCTAAGATGACAGGAAAAAACAATGATGATTGTTGGAGGGGATGCGGGAAAACTGGGACACTGATACATTGTTGGTGGAGTTGTGAACGAATCCAACCATTCTGGAGAGCAATTTGGAACTATGCTCAAAAAGTTATCAAACTGTGCATACCCTTTGATCCAGCAGTGCTACTACTGGGCTTATACCCCAAGGAGATACTAAAGAAGGGAAAGGGACCTGTATGTGCCAAAATGTTTGTGGCAGCCCTGTTCATAGTGGCCAGAAACTGGAAAATGAATGGATGCCCATCAATTGGAGAATGGTTGGGTAAATTGTTGCATATGAACATTATGGAATATTATTGCTCTGTAAGAAATGAACAGCAGGATGAATACAGAGAGGTTTGGAGAGACTTATAGGAACTAATGCTGAGTGAAATGAGCAGAACCAAGAGATCGTTATATACATCAACAACGATATTGTATGAAGATGTAATCTGATGGAAGTGGATTTCTTTGACAAAGAAACCTAGTTCAGTTTCAATTGATCAATGATGGACAGAAACAGCTACACCCAAAGAAAAAAAAACGCTGGGAAATGAATGTAAACTGTTTGCATTTTTGTTTTTCTTCCCAGGTTATTTTTACCTTCTGAATCCAATTCTCCCTGCGCAACAAGAGAACTGTCTGATTCTGAACACATACATTGTATCTAGGATATACTACAACATATTCAACATATATAGGACTGCTTGCCATCTAGGAGAGGGGGTGGAGTGTGGGAGGGAAAAATCGGGACAGAAGTGAGTGCAAGGGATAATGTTGTAAAAAAAAATTATCCTGGCATGGGTTCTGTCAATAAAAAGTTATTATTAAAAAAAAAAAAGAATTCTAACATAAGGGTATTAGAGTATATAAGGTTGAGAGAATTTTGAATAAATGAACTCCTGTTTTAACCACTAAAAAAAAAATTTCCTGACTAACCATGGCTACAAATATTCCTTCCCTTCTTGATTTTTGCATAGTTTCCATATCCATCACATTAGTTCTCCTCCCATCCGTCCCTATCCCATGAAGGAATTTTGAATCCCAGATCTATATATCCAGCTCCATGTTCTATCCTGTGCTCTACTCAGGTTTGAATGGGAATAAACTCTTTGATTAGATTGCCCAAGGCTTTAAAAGTAAATGACATAATCAAAGTTCATTATAATAGAGCTAGCCCCTCATTGTAATATTAATTCTTTCATTAAGTTTTAACCAGAGTTGATTGCCACTCTCAGAAACACCCCTCTTCCAAGGGCACATAAGCCAATGATGATGATCATCTTTGGCATTTGAGAGTGCCACTCACCCTTTATTAATAACATACTAGTCTTATTAATAAAATGATTAAATTACACATAAGCTATATCTCATGAACTTTTGAAATGTCACAGAGGGCACTATCATCCTGCTGGTAACCCATTCCACCTCATGTTATCCTTAACTACTTATTTTCATTTGCTCTATTTATTTTATTCCCAGTTTGTTCCCCAATATATTTGTATATGTATTTATTCTTTTTATCTGTTTCTTTCTTTTTATCCCCCTGCTTTCCTTTTTTTCTTTCTTCCTTCTGCTTTCCTTCTTTGCTTCCTTTTTCTCTTTAGTTTTTCCTTCCTTTGTTACCTTTTTATTCCTTTTTTTCTATTTCTTTTTCTTCCTTCTTTTATCTTCCTCCTGTTCTTCCTTCCTTCCTTCCTTTTTAACCTTTATGCCTTCCTGCCTCTTTCTCTCCTCCCCTGCCTTCCTTCTTTCCTGTTCTTTATACTTCCTATTCATTAATATACTTCACTTTATATATCTACCATTCTAGCTCAGGTTCTCATCATCTCTCATCTATATTATTCCGTTGGTTTCCCTGCCTCCATTCTTTCCTCTGTGTAATACAGGACAATAAACCAGCTAAATTCCCATCCTGAAACACAAGTCTGACTATTCTTATTCACATACTTCATAACTTCCATGCTCTATATTGTTCTAAGGACAAATATGAAATCATCTGTTTATTCTTTAAGTCCCTTCACAATCTGCCTCCATCCTAACATTCCAGACGTATTATATATCATTCTCATTCATTCAATCTATGCTCCAGACAAAATTATCTACTTTCTATTCCCTCTACAGGTTCTCCTTCCAGCACAGGTCTTTGCCCAAATTATTTGTATTTATTTATTTATTTGCTTGTTTGTTTGTTTATTATTATTTTTTATTTATTTATTATTGTACATTTGGTTTCTCCCAGTGGTATATAAACTCCTTGAGGAGAGGGATTTTTTTTCCATTTCTGTCTTCTTATTTGCAAGCATATAGCACAATATTTGCCATACAGCAGGTACTTAATAAATGTTTCTCAAATATTGGGTGAATGAATACTAAATTGAGAGCTGATTAATTGGGAGCTTAATAATCAACTATTCTAACCTCCTTATCATAAACATGAACAAAAGCAGGAGCAGACAATTAATTTGCCCCAAAAAGTAATAAGTATAACTGGAATGGAGGCCTAAATCTCAGAAGAAAGTTCAGAGTCATAAATATATGTTTCAGTGATATCTGTGTAGAGAAATGTGGAATTCAGAGGACAACAATTAAATTAGAGAAAAGTGAACCCCAAAAAGATTAATTGCCCATAGTAATCCTAGAATTTAGTAACAGAATTGGAATATAAATCCATCACCTCTGACTCTATAACTAGTCCTTTTTCCACTATGTTGTACATGGAAGGGAATGAGAAGGCTATGAGAAAGAGTATCCAGGCAAACAGGAGAAAAGCAAGGGTAGAACCTGAGGAACTAATTATCCACCTTATTGTTCTGTCATGTCTTAATTTTCCCAACCTCTGGGATCAACTGCCCACAGGTTTTTCCTGGCAAAGATACCAGAATGGTTTGCCATTTCTGTCTACAGTTTTAGGCAGGAATTAATTGATTTGCCCAATATCATAAAGCTAATAAGTATTCCACGCCAAAACTGAACTTTGGTCTTTCTTTCCTTTCTAACTCCAAGCTGAGGGCTTTATCCACTGTATCACAAGGCTATTCTTAAATCAGAGCTTCTCAAACTGGAATCCATGAATTTTGTTTCTGTACTATTTTAATAACTGCATTTTAATGGAAATCATTTCCTTTGTAATAATCTAAATAATTTTTTAATTTAAAAGCATTACTTCCAAGAAAAAATTCATAAGTTTTATCAGACTGCCAAATGGGCATGAATAGCAACAGTAACAAAATGCTTAAAAACTAGTTTTTAATGCAGTCATCAAGAAAATGATAAGATTCATGGAAAAAAAAAACAAATGGGAAAGATAAAGAGTTGAGAAGAGAACCATAGAAGTATGGCATCTCTGAAGACAAAAAAACTACTGGCCACAGATCAATCAATTAATTAATAAACATTTATTAAGGACCTAACCAACAGAAAAGTCAAGAGGGATGGGATAAGAACAAAGGCCACTGGATATGGGAATGAGGAATCAACATTTGAATAGTCTTACAAATTAGAAAGAACTAAAGCTGGGGTTCAGCTTCCATTCCATCTTGATAGAAAAATACAAAAGACAACTTTCCAAAGGGAGAAGGGGGAACACCTACCAAAACATGATTTGTCAAAGTTAATCATTTGTCTATCAAAGTCTTCATAATATATTTATTTTAAATTAGACATATGCAATTCTTCTATACATATTTTCACATTTATCATGTTGCACAATAAAAATAAGATCAAAGAGGAAAACATAAGAATGAAAAAAGTACACAAACAACACCACCAACAAAGCTGCAAAGTCTTTTATACCCCAGAAGTCATGCTCAGAGTAGAAATCTAGCCCTGTACAGAATGATTAGATTGCTTCATCCAAGAAAAAAACTACTTAAGGTACTAATTACAATTCAGGGTCTTTACAGGTCACCTGGAGGAAAATCTTCATTTACAAGGTTATCCCTGTCTAAACATACCTTGTGGATATTTCTAGCTGAGGACAACAGGCCTTATAATTAAATATATTTTCAAACTTTTTTTCAATCCAAATATCAGGCTATTATTATTATGAAGCAAGTGCTTAAGAATCCAATTATCATAATTAGCTTTTGATTTTCTTAGAAATAAGCCCCTCCAAAAGACTGTCCAAAATAATCTGTTTATATTAAGTATAAAAATAGAGAGAGTTTGAATAAAAAAGAGAAACATTCCTTCTAGACTTTGCTTTATTCCCCAGTGTCTTTATAAACTGCCAGACTTCTTCTACATTCCTACCCTACCCCCAACCCACATCATTTCTCCTCCTGTTTTAAGAGTGACAACTATAATTCACTGCTAATAATAACATTTTTAAATTATTCATTCCTTATAGAAGATTACACTAACACCCTCCAACTGCTGTAGCCTCTTCTACTCAATTGAGATATAATTTTTTTTTCTAGAAATGGGCACAAAGGAACAATACTGACTGAGGGAGCCAAGGAGAAAAAAGTCTTTAATATTATTTTAAAAAGAAATGCAATGAATTTGGAGGGGGCCAGGTCACTTAAGCCCTTATACATAGATACCTGTGTAATAGACAGTATAACATATCTGAAAAGAGATCTTTCATAGATGGTGTCTGGAATAGAACCTGAGACTGAGGGACAGTTAGCAAGATCAGTCCCTCACTTTAGAGATGAGAACAATATGGAACAATGAGGGCAATTGATTTCTGCACCTCAATTCACACAAGTAAAAAGCGGGAGAGCTGAGAATCGATTCAAGGTGGTGAAACCGAGTTCCCAAACCAAATTCTTTTTCTAGTACATTACTGTGAAGGGAAGGTTAGACATAAGGCAACAGACAAGGTAGGGAAAGAAAAGAAGAAAAGGAAGCATCTGCCATTGGCTCTAATGTAATGATTATGGTTTTCAGACTAGTTAAGAGAAAATTAGAATCGAAAATTAGGAAAATTGTTCTTTCTTTAATACCTTTAGTTGTCTTCACTCAAACCTAACTGGTCAAAGGAAAACCACGTTCTAGCACTCTGTCAGTCAACAAGCACTTATTAAGCACTTTTTTGTATTACACATTGAAAACTGTTATCTTCCTCCTTTCTCCAAATACAGAGCAATAGTTTGTCATAAAAACAAGTTAATGTGGAAGAGAAAGGAGATATTCTAATTTCTTTTATTTTTACATTCAAAAGATGAACTGTCAGAAGTATTTGATTTCTCATCCAGGGAATATGGACACTGTATTCTCATATTAGAATCATTATATTTATCATTCTGATAAAAAAATACATTTGTAAAGCACTTATTATGTATGTCCCAGGTACACCTCACCCATGAAAGGAGAAGGCTACAGGTGAACTTCACTATCATGAAGCAGAGAAAAGGCATCTCCCAGAGTGAGAAATAAGGAATGTTGAGAGCTCAACATTATTTTTGAAAATTTCATGATGACATTAACAGTGACAACAAAAATGTCACTGATCATTTGTCAAATGTCCTTGTGGCACAATATAACCTTACTGGATTTTTTTAGACAGCACTGAGGTAGTGTGGATCCAAGAAGTTTAATTCTGTCAATAAATTTTTCTACCTTTATTTGTGGAAGTAGCTCACTGTATTTATAAGAAGAAGATAGAGTAAATAAATAATAAATTATTGATATTAGCAGACAGATTCATATATGAGACTTTTGAAATTACAGAGAACTTTGAATTCCCAGAAAACATTTCATTTTCCAAGGTAGAAAGATCCTCCACCCAGAACGAACCTAGAAGAAATGTCCCCAAATTAAGTTTATGGTTTTGAAAAAAATAATCCCAAGCTTTTGCTGTGGCTATAAACCATCATGAAAAATTCTCTACAGAGTATAAACTCAGACCTATCCTCAAATATATCTGAATTTTTTAGTGAAAGTGACATAACTGTCCCAATTTTCTATGGACTGTCCTTTCTTTCCCTAACTACCTCCTTGTATCTTTACCTGGTATTTTCCACCATGGTGTTCTTCCCTTTAGATTAGATAATCAGAAACCAGGTCTGAATAGATTTTAGCATTCAAAAGGAGGAAAGAAAGGATGAGAGTTGACCGACTAAAAATATCAACAAAATACTTTTTTTTAATATGGGAGAAACCTGAGCATATCTGTAGACAGAGAGCTCCTTTTGTTTTTTAACTCATCATTATGTTTTTAACTCAATTTCCATTGAGTTTATTTTATTGGTCATTCATTTAGCTCAAGAATATTGATATTAGGTATTTACATAATCATAGCTTCATACCCAACACTAATAGCTTGCTATCTGATTACTGAATTATCTAACTCTGAAATTGAAAGTATATCTGAAATACATATCTATTTTTTCATTTATAACCATACTATATTTTAACACCACACAATATTAAGAAATATATTTCAAATTAACGAAGATTAATGTTTAACCAACACAAACATTCTTTTTTGAGCTACTATGAAAAACAGGGGGTTTTTTGGGTGGGGGTGTTGTTTTGCTTTTATAAGATTTGTCCTCTACATTTTGCTAAAGTGATCTGAATTATTACTGGGGTGGCTTTTATTTCCTCTTAAGCAGATGATCCTAAAATGGGATTCTTTAAAAGAAATTGTAATTCAAGGTTTGAATCAGCTCCATAAGTGGACAGAGCAAGGCCAGAAACTCACCACATATTTTAAAAGGTTTTGAAGTGCACTTGAAATATAGGACAATCGAAAATAAATGAACATGACCAGTATGAACAACTTTCTTAGGCCTTGTACAGTTTCAAAATACTTGGAAAACTCCTGTTCAAGGAACAAATGGAAGCTGTGCTTTCTGTCTTAATAATATATAAAACATTTTTCTTCTAGTCTAGTTTCCAATCTATAGATTTAGGAACAAATTTATCATTTGACAAGATAGACATCAACAAAGAAATGTTATTCTCTTAACATATTGTGTTTCCAGGAGAAGAATATTGAAAATTGTGACATTTAAGGAATTTAAAGCAGTAATTTAAAAAAAATAGATTAGGAAATGAGGACATGTCTATAATCAAAGGCTTTATTGAGTTCAGCATTAAAATGCTTTGAATGACTTCTTCCCCTTAAACCCCAGGCACTTAAAGGCCTTCTATGGCCATTCCTTCCCCCCGCCCTTTTCTCTATAGATGATGTTTTATAATTTGTTTTATATTTTATTTTTTGTTTGTTTGCATTTTCTACATCTGATGCATATAACTCTAACTTCTGGTTCTACCACTCTAATGATAGGTGTAGGGCTTACTTCTAAGGCAATACCTTATACAGTCATAGATATAATTAGCTACATAAGAGAAAGGGAGAAATATCTATGTTTGTCCATTGTATTATAGCTTCTAACACTGTTGTAATTCCAATAAAGTATGAATTAATTACATACTACATGTAATTCTAGCAGAGTAGCATGGAGCATTGGACACATCAGAATTTGGGAAACCTGGGCTCAGATCCTGCTTCTTCTGACCATGAAACCCCCAGCAGATCACATGACTTGTGGTACAGCCAGGCTACCACATAAGCCTTTAAGTTTCACAATACTTGCCAATCTGAAGAGTACTTTATTCTGATGGAATCCTAAGTCCAGCCAAACCATGAATCAGAAACAAAAAAAAATTAAGTGAATTAGCAGCTTTGGAGCAGAAGATAAAAACTTTAATTTTTGACATGCTGAGTTTAAAAAGCCAATGAACAATCCAGGAGGAAACAGCAAGCAGTTAGAAATTTAGGACTACATCTTTGGGGAGAGGTTATAAGTATGGAAAACCATTTGGCTACCATCTTCATAAGGATGATAATTAAAGTTTGAGAGTAGTTAGAAATATGAGATGATATATAGATTATATGATCTGTATTTATATACCTATATATCTATAGAGCTTTATTATGTTATCTCACACTGAGAGAAACTGAGATAATATATAGATTTTCAAAAAGGAGAAGGTCCAAAGCATAACCATGGAGAAACTTGTATTTAAGTGACAAGAAAGGGATAAGGAATTATTTAAAGTGGCAGATAAGGAATGGTGAAAGTCCTAGGAGGAAATCTATCAGACTGAATGGAGGAAAGGATAAACTGGTTTATACTATAAAAATAGTTTTTTGACTACATATTGAATGGAATATAAATTTTAACAGGTATTAAAACTGAAATTAAACTACCTTCCACTTGGAAATAATATATAATTATTTATTTTAACTAAGAAAAATGAAACAATGTACAATGGGCCCAAAGGTATGATAACTACTGAAGTGGGCATTAAATCTTATTATTATTCAGGTGTTATACCTACTAAAAAGCATTCCTTTAATTCTATGGCATGTTTATTTTTATGTATCTAACCCTCTTTATGTGAAGGAAATAATTCTCTATGTGTATTTAACCATTAATTTGTATGATAGACTGTTTTAATTCAGGAAGCCAATTAATGTCCATAACCTTAATTCTAAAGTTTGTCACACATGGAATATCCACATATATTCCTATGTTCACTTCTTGGCTATTTAATTGATATTTAGCTGAGAGGAAATTGCTTTCCTTAGAGTCACTGGACCACTTGCATAAGTTGATTTGATATTCATGCTCTTACTATATTTACAACCATTGGCCTTGGAGCCAGAGAGAATTATGTTCTTCTCTCTAACACATATTAGCTTCATGTTCCTGGACATATTCCTTGATCTCTCAGTCTTCTAAGGAAATCTTTAAGATTTTATTTATGATTCTCATTGGTAGAGACACTTTCCACACCTGGAAGTTTCCCATAACAATGAATTCCCATGCCTTCTCTGCATGAAGAACAGGATTCTACTTGCAATACTTTAGGAAGATTTTCCTTTGAAATAATCTGATTGAGTCTATCTTTTTTTTTTAAAGAATCCCATTTGCCATTAATTAATTTTGTCCTGTTATCTGAGTCATGAACCTGTGACTCTAAACTTAGTTCATAAATGCAGCTCTCCTGAAATGCATTAAGTTTGAAATCCAATTCTCCTCTGAATCACTTTTTTTTCTGTCAAGGAAAAATTACCCTTAAAGAGGTAGGTGGATTTAGAATGTGATCTAATATTTTTATACCACCCATCAAGCTGTGCTTCAAGGATGGCTGCTTTGTTATCCAAAGAAGGCTGGTCCACCATCTCTAACCTTGTAAAAGGACTCGAACAAGCATTTCTCAGTGACAGCAAGCCCCTCATTTCCAGTCACAATGTTCCCCCATCCCCATGATGCTCTCTACTCTGTACATTTTCCTACCACCTACCCAACTCTGTTCTTTGTTCTCTTGTACCTTCCCAAACTATAAAAAGGCTAGACTGTGGCATATTTATAACAATACAAGACATTCCCCAATTGATAGATTGTCAACAGACTTTTCAGATGTAGAAATTAAAGTCTTCTCTATTCATATAAAAATACTCTAAATCACTCTTGATTAGAAAAATGCACATTAAAACAACTCTAAGGTACCACGTCATACCTCTCAGATTGGCTAAAATGACATGAAAAGATAATGATAAAATGTTGGAGGGGATTTGAGGAAAGTGGGATTACTAATGCATTGTTGGAAAAGGGTAGATGTCCATCAACTTGGGAATGGCTGAATAAGTTGTGGTTAATAAAATGTTAATGGGATATCATTGTTCTATTAAAATGATGAATCAGCTGATTTTAGAAAGGCCTGGAAAAATTAACACACACTGATGGTGAGTGAAACAAGCAAAACCAAGAATACATCATACACAAAAACAGCAAGATTCTGCCATGATCAACTATGAAAGACTTGGTTCTTCTCAGTGGTTCAGCGACCAAAGGCAATCCCAATAAACTTTGGACAGAAAATGCCATATGCATCTCAGAGAACTATGAAGATTGGATATAAATCAACATATGCGATGTTCACTTCTCTTCATTTTCTTTCTCCCATGGTTTTTCCCTCTCCTTCAGATTTCTCTCCCAACATGATTCATAAATCAAAGTGTGTTTTAAAAATAAATAAAATTTTAAAAAAGCTAGTTTTAAAACCCTATCTCATGGTCTTTGATCACTGAGAGAGACCATTAACCATTTATTGGTTACAGCTAGCCTAAATAATAAATTGATTGTGCTCAGATCATTGTTTCTCAATTATCTAATTTTCAGGTATAACACCTTTTATAGGTACAAAAAAATAAGAAAAGACTGAGAGTTGAAGTTATCTCTAATAACTTAGTTTCAAATCCAACTTCAGACAGTAGTCGTATGGTTCTGGAAAAGGCACTGAATTTCTGCAAGTTTGTTTGTTTGCTTGTTTATTTACTATACGTAAAATGAAGGATTTTAACTGAATTGTTCCTAAGACTCCTTTTAACTTTATATTCTTTATTCAAAACCTCTCAGCCTGGCTTTCTTGAGAACGCAGACACAAACTTTTTCATCAATAGGTTTGCATGACTGTTGGTCAAATAAAATGAGTAGCTAAATTGAAAGGAAAATAATTTTATTAGTGCACTAAGGAAGAATGCTCCCTAGCAGAAGCATCAGTTTCTTAGGATATAGAGTGTTTGTATAGCTTTTTAAGAACATAAGTACACAGCTAATCAATAGTATTCCTTGGCAGTAAAGAAATGGAAAAGGGGTACAAGTCTCAAGGGGACTGTAGTTGCTAAAGCAAGGTTTATTCCTGTGGGAAATACAGTTTTGCTGGCTAAGCTGATCAGAATTTCCTCTATGGTTAAGAAATCTCCAAAATGGTAGATGTCTTTTTAAAATTGGATTAAAGAAGCAGCATTCAATAGAAATTGTTCATCCAGTTTTTATAAAGAAGAAGAGAAGTAAAGTACAGACTCCATAGTTTTTGGCATGAGGGAAAAATTTTAAAATGTTTACTTCAAAGTAGATGTATCACAATGAAAAGTGAGTCTGTTCATTTCTTCCAGATTAAACTACTTCCTGCAAGCACTACATTTTCTAGTCAAAGAACAATATATTTAAAAAGTTTAAACTGTTGCAGGGTCATTGAAACTTAGTTGTGAAAGATTTCTCAGTGCTTCTTTTTAGTTTATTCCCTTCCCCATAAGAATACACCCAGATATTTATTCCCAATTACAAAATACTTTTGAATTTCCTAAATCCTTTCCCCACAATAATTCAATGAGGTAGGAAGTACACACATTATTTGCCTCATTGTTTGAAATAAATTGAAGATCAGAAAGCTTGAATAATTTTGCTATCATAACAAAGCACTAGTAAATCGTAGAGTCATGATTCAAGTCCAAGTCACCTGGCTCCAAATGAAGCACTGTTTCTACTTTGATATGCTGTATCTATATTAAAATAAAAAAGATAATACTATGACCATGTAGCTTAAAACCATCATTTATTCAACCAATAATTCTAGAGCATTTATCTAGTCATGTCTCACCTGATAGATTTACAGAGTATGTATGATATTAAATGCTTACTATGTGTCACATATTGTGCTAAACAGAGTTGCAAGTGCACATTTAAAAATAAATGTATATAGTTCCTGGCATTAGGATGCTTACATCCCAATGGAAGAAGGCAATGTCTATAAGGATATTGGAAAAGGAAATTAAAAAGAGATGGGGAGACTCAAGAGACCAAGATATCTAGAGAGTGAGGAGAGGGCCAAGAGTGAAGAAGTAACCTCTTATATGGTATTTGAAAAGTTAATTTGCTGAAGTTGTGACCATAGGGAAATCACCTAAAGTGTTGGAACTTAATTTTTCTTGTTTCTAATGTTTCGGTGATAATATCTATATTACAGGTTATATTACAATTGTTTTCAGCCCTGGTTTGAGATGAGTTGAAGCCCATGCCTTTCATAAATATTATCCATATTTTATCTTTTTTAGTATTATCTACTAACATAAAAGGAATTGTTTTATCTAGTTTCTTCACCAAGTTCAACAACTGCCTCATAGTCCTTGTCACTCCATTTCCACCATTCACAGTGACTTCATCATTGACGTTGATGTCGGGAAAAGCAAGGATATATTGGATTAAGCTCAGAAAACTTTGTGGTAAATATTACATTATATGCAATTATATGTCTGCCTTTTTGTAATTAAAACCCTCTAAAACATAGTATACTTACTTTTAATAGCTAGAAAAAAATAATGTTCATTTCATTTTATAAATGTCAAAATTCTTGCTTAGTCTTTTTTCACTGTTTCTCTACTCAATGAAATGTAGAAGCATGCTGTGTCCCTTACTGTAAAAAGTACGAATCACCATAAGTAGATTTAAATAAACAATGGATCCAAAAGAAACACTTTGGGGAAAGGCAAGAATCTGTCATTTGGGATTGGTTGGTTGTCAATTTCTATAGGAGCTCTACTTCCTAGGATATTCAACTTCAACTTCTTTCATGTACTCTGTGCTCCAGACAAACTAGACTGCATTACTCTATTCAGTAGTACACCATGCTTTTCCCATTCCCACCCTACAAAAATACACCAGCACAGAAAAGGAGAAAAATATCATACCAGACAAGATGTTACTTCTCAGCGCGAAGGTTTGCTGAAGGATGGGCTCTTTGCTAAAAATCAGGTTTGGGTATAATCTATAAATTTCAATTATTCATATCCTTTAGATAATATATAGTTCGCTATAGAGTTGGCCATAATAAAATAATATTACTAATAATATTGTACAATATGGATTTGTAGAAAATTTTCTCAAGCAAATTTCATTTAGGTTCATACTATATGTTTCCAGACCTATAGAGAAAACTGAAATATGTGGGAAAGTATATCATTAAACATCCTCATTAGGAAATACTTAAAATGAATGCTGTTTAAACTGAAAAAAATTATTTCAGGAACTATTTTTAAAGCAAGATCAATGCTATCTTTCCCAAGTTACAAACTTTATTGCATGCCCCCTCCCATCACTTTACACTGTCTTTTTATGCAAAATCCTTTGAGTGTTAAACTGCTTTCTCTGCAGTTAGTTGCTTGTTATAAAACCTATTTTCTCTCAGTACTTTGACAGCACATCAACCAACAAATCTCGGTAGTGACAAACTCTAATGATTGAAGCCCATATCTTGATTTTTCCCAGTATCTCAATACATTTCTGATTCAATACTGACTTTACTGTTATTAGCTCATCCTGCCTTTTACTGTCTCCTTTCATCCATCACACATAAACTGCATGTCAAGACCATAATCATTTGAACCAAAAGAAGTGGGTGTAGAGAAGGCAGAAAGAAAAATTTGCTTTAGCTTTCAAAATGTCCATGATGTATATAAATTGCCACAGATTTATTTAGATTAGTTCACAACCAGAAATAATCATTAGAAGCCTCCAAGATGTGCCTTGTTAATTGTCAATAGAAAAATATGATTTAAATATTTTATTTAATAGAGATCTTTCACATAAGTTAGTTTGACTGTGTCTTTTCCTCATGACATTTGATATGCTGCTTTCTATATGTAATCTGCCAAAGATATGCACTTTGCAAAGCAACCAGAGATGGACTGTACAGGATTATAAACAATAAAGCAAGTAATAGACTTCAATAATACAGAATAAAAACAACTAGAGATCATGAGTCATGGCACTTGGAGAGAGAATTTAATGAATATTAATTAACATGGACTTTTTTTTGGTCCAAGATGATTTGAAAGTTCTTTTGTTTGTGCCAATACTGTGTCTGTATCCTAAAGAGATCAAAAAAAAAAAAAAAAAAAAAAGAGAGAGAGAGAGAGAGAGAGAGAGAGGGAAAAGGACCCACATATGCAAAAAATGTTTATAGCAGTTATTTTTGTGGTGGCAAGAAATTGATCCAAATAGATCCTCGTCAAGTGGGGAATGGCCACATAAACTGTGGCATATGAATATAATGAAACATTATTTTTCTATAAGAAAAATGATGAGCAGACTGATTTCAGAAAAGCCTGGAGAGACTTACATGAGCTGATGCTGAGTGAAGTCAGTGGAACCAGGAGAATATTACAACAACAAGATTATGGGATGATCAACTGTGACAGACAGATCTTCTCAGCATAGTGATCCAAGACAAGTCCAATAGATTTGAGATGATAAATGCCATCTGCTTCCAGAGAGAAAACTGTGGAAATTCAATGTGAATCAAAGTATATGATTTTCACCTTTTTGTTTCTTTGCTTGCTTTTTTGTTCTCATGGTTCTTCTCTTTTGGTTTGAATTTTTTTCCCTCAGGCAATTGGGGTTAACTGACTTTCCAAGGGTGATACAATTAGGATATATTAAGTATTTAAACCAGATTTGAATTCAGATCATCCTAACTTCAGGGTCAGCATTCTTTCCACTGCGCCATCTAGCTGCCCTGGGTCTGATTTTTCTTGCTCAACATGACAAATATGAAAATTTGTTTAAAAGGATTGTAAATGTTCAAGCTATATCACATTGCTTGTTCTCTTAGGGAAGGGGTAGATAAAGGAGGAAAGAGAAAAATTTAGAATACAATCTTATAAAAATGAATGTTGAAAACTCTCTTTATGTGTAATTGGAAAAATGAAATACTATTGAGAAAAAGAAAGTTATTTTGCTCTTTGTCTGTGAGGATGGCAACTGCCATGCCCTGAGTATTATGACCACCTCAGTTTAAGGAATTGGAAAGAACCAGTCATTATTTTTTCTTTCATTTAAATCTTAACCCTAACTCATTTAAATATGTGTTTAGTGGCCCTATTTGATTGCATGCCAATTTAGACTACTACTTGAAGTTTTAATGGCAGATTGAATATAATAGAGATTCAAAGAACTCCTCTCTCTTCTCCTCTCCTCCCCCTCCCTCCCCCTCCTTTCTTTCCCCTCTCCCTCTCTTCCTCCACCTCCTTCCTTCCCTCCCTCCCCCCCCCCACCTCTCTCTCACGATATATATAAAATGCTTCAAAGTTTACAAAACCCTTCCATATACATTATCTTGTTTAGGTAGTTGAGGTAGGAATAATTACTGTTACACACACACACACACACACACACACACACACATTTTGCAAATGGGGAAACAGAGGTTTAGAGAGGCTAAACAATTTGATCATGGTCACAAATCAAATAGCATCAGGAAAAAAAAAGTCTTTCCTTGAGTCTTTTATTCTAGTGGGGAATGGTCACAGGGGAAGGTGGGGCACAAAACAACAAAAATTGAATAATTATCTAATAAGTGAGGTTCACTCAAAGTAAATCAGCTGGGAAAATCCTTAACCTTGGACCACAGATAAAATAGGAGTACTTACCTAGTTAATTGTATTGAATTTTTGTTAAATGTTACTTTATTTTTCTGCTCCCCACTTCACCCTTTGTTTCTATAAGATGTTTAAAAACAAATATAGCATAAAGTGTTGAATTTACATTTTTAAAATTAGGTTTAGGGAAAATTTTGCAAATATAAAATACTCTTTACTATGACATCAAACAAATCATCTCATAAACCCAACATTGTGTTCTGAAATAATTTAAACTCAGATGCTCTTTTAAAAATGAAATAATGGCAGGATCTAGAACATGTTCATATAGATGTCATCTGGGAAGAATTTATAAAAGGATGGAAATAAAATCTGTTATCATTAAGAGACAAATTGATGATTTGTTAATGATGAAGCTTCATTATTCCTGACTGAATCTGATTTGTAACAAAAGCCCAGCTGCACTTTGAATTATATATAATGCTAATGCTTAGCATTTACATACATATTATCCTACAAACATTAATTAATCCTCATGATAAAACTTAAGAGAAAAAGTATCTTCCCATTTTCCAGATAAGAATACAAGAGAGAGCTATGAATTGATGTAATGAAGGTGTTAAATATACCAGTGCCAGTAGTAGAACTCTGAGTCATATGCACTGTGCCCATGGATTTCAAAGCTTCCTTAAACAAATACCATTTAAAGGATTTAGATGTTTTTGTTTATGTCATCATAAATCTCTCTCAAATTCCTTCCCTTTCCCCAACACAAATGATTATCCTTTATGACAATAAAATAAGCTGCCATTCTATCTCACATCCATCAGATTGAAGATGACCAAAAGAAAAGGGGGGAAAAAAAAAAAGAAAATAACATGCTTTGGCATTTGGGAGATAGCAAGTATTTTCATGCTTCCATGGTATAGCTGTGAATTATTGTTCCTTTTCTGGAAATCATTTTAGAATTGTGCCAGAAAAATTACAAAACTGTACCTATCCAAAAACTTCTCAAAAACTACTGGGATTTTGCATCTGAGAACAGATATGTCCATGAAACTAAGTTTATAGTTCTTATCAACTAAGTTAAAAAAAAAAAAACTATTTGTTCACATTTGTTATGTCTTGTCTATGTGGATTGTACAATAGGGATTCCAAAATAACAATACTGTCCATTATACTGCATCCATATAAGCCTTGGTAAAATGAAATTGACAGAATTGGTTAATACCTATATTCAACTGGTCCATTTTTCACCCAAATGTTCAGCTGGAGAAATTTGTACTGAGTAAAGCATTAATGCAAAGACCAAACAGACCAATGAACAAATAGAAACTGAATTATCAAATGCACAAAAATTAGCTATTTTAGTTCATTCATTTTCATGTTGCCATATCTAAAATACCAGATAGCAGAATTAAGAGAGAGAGAGAGAGATTAAGAAAGTTTCTAGTATTAGGCGTTAGAGGAAACACTGACAATAAATAAGCTCCCTTCAGATGGAAGCAGAGGGAGAATAAAAGGAAGCCTAAACAATCATATCATTTGGCCTTAATGGTGATGAAAAGAAAATAGACTTTAAAGGAGAAATTAAAGGATCTATATTGCTGTAGGAAATACAACTAGTTTCAAAAGCACAGGAGCATCTATTAAAAGGGTTTTAAGATTAATAGTGAATTAAAAATGATAACAAATTTTCTTGAAAGCGATCAAACTATTAAAAGTTTCTTCCTAGGAACAGAAAGGGAAATTATGGTATTTAGATTTGAGCCACAGAAACAACATAACTAGCAATAAATGAATGTGAAGGCATTGGACTAGATAATCACTAAGTCCCCTTCTAGTTATTTTTAAGTATCCCTCAAAATACTATAAATAACAATTCTTCTAAATGCGAGCTCTATTATCTGCTTAATTGACAAGAGGGAAACAAATTACTAGGTACATCAACTTAAGGAAGTATCAAAGGAAGCTTATTTGGCTCTGATTTAGAAGAGCTTGTCTCTCAGATGGGTATTTGAAGCACAATGATTGCTATTATTCAGGGGAGCAGGGAAAGAAGCATTAAAGCTTTAGGATCTATAGGGACCTCAAATATCATCTAGTTTATATCCTTCTTAGTCTATCAACTATATCCCTCTGGAGTATATCAAGAAAGTTACAGCCACAGAAGGCTGGGATTTGTGTTAGCTACACAGATAGGAAGTGTCACAATCAAGATTACAATATGATGTTTCATATCAGAATAGACTAAAAAAATAGCCAAATTGAAGGTTTAAAATAAGACCAATAGCAGATATAATGGAGAAGAATCAGTCAAAAGTTTAAAAGTCATTTTTCCAGTTCTCTCCTCTCCTTACAAGTGGCTTCTTCTGCCCACACTGCTTTCTATACTAAAAGAGGTAATGTACCACATATGTAGCCAGAATTTTCAGAATATTGTTTTATCTTTTTTGGTCTGCAAATTTCAAAGCTCTTTTTTTCCCCCCTGAAAATTGCCTGTTAATTATCCTTTAAGCATCTGTCAATTATGGAATAACTCATACATTTGCCTCATTCATCTAAATAATTGAGAAATGAGGCTTTTAACAGAGAAATTCATTGAAAAATGTCCCCTAGTTTTTTGTTTTCATTGTAATCTTGACTCTATTGGCTTTGTGCAATTTTTTTTTTAAATTTAAGGTAATCAAAATTATGCATTTTATAATCCATAATGTTCTCTCTCTCTTGTTTAGTGACAAATTCTACCCTTACTGAAATATCTGGAAGGTACATTTTTTTTCATGACCCCACAATTTACTTATATCTCCTCTTATGTCTAAACTATTTATTCATTTTCATCTTATCTTGGTTTTTGGTATGAGATGTTAACCTATATCTAGTCTCTGGCAAATTGCTTTCAATTTATCAGCACCATTTTTGTTCAATAATGAGTTCTTACAAAAGATTGAAACTTTAGGTTTATCTAATATGGGATTACTGTGGTAGCTTATTTGCATTATATATGTAATCTATTTCACCGATATGCTATTCTATATATTAGTTAATACCAGGTTATATTGATGATTACCGTTTTCTAAAACGGTTTGAGATCTCTTATGGCTAGACCACATTCATTCACTGTTTTTATTGATTCCTTGAATATCCTTTGCTTGTTGTGCTCCCAGATCAAGATAGTTTGAAAGGTATGACATTGATTAAATAAATTGATTTACATAGGATTACCATAATTATTAAAATGCCTCAGCTAATTCATGGACAATGAAAATTTCTCCAATTATTTAGATTTGTCTTATTTGTATGAAAAGTGTTTTGATAATGTGTTATATCATTCCTGTATTTGGCTTAGAAGATAGACTCCCAAGTAGTTTATATTGTTTATGGTATTTTAGATTAAATTTCTCTTTCCCTTGCTGCTAGACTTTGTTGGTAATATTTAGAAATGCTCATGATTTATGTGGTTTATTTCATATTTTTCAATTTTGCTAAAGTTGTTGATTATTTCAACTTGGTTTTTTTTTTAAATTGATCTCCAAGGGATATCATTATAATAATAAAGAATGATGACTTTGTTTTCTTGACATCTAATCTATTATTCTTTTCTTATTGTTATAATTAGCTTTTTTAGTACAGTATCAATAAGATAGTATCATAAGGAGCATTCTTGCTTCAATCCCAATCTTACTGAAAAAGATTCAAGTTTATTCTCATTGCAGATAAATTCATGCTGATGGTTTTAGAAAATATCTTTCCTTATTGTCTTAAGGAAAGCTCTGTTTGTTTCAATGCTGTGTGGCACTTCTAATGGGAGTGAGTGTTGTATTTCCTCAAAATTCATTTTCTGCATCTCTTAAGATAACTCTATGATTTTTGTTGTTTAATGTTATTAATAGAATGGCTTATTGGATAGTTTTCTTAATATGGAAACTCCTCACACTCCTGGCACAAATTCTACCTGGCTAGTGTCATAGTATATGAATATTATGATATATTACTATCTACTATACTGTATATTACTATACTACTATATGTTACTATTACTACTAGAAAGTCTTGTATTTGAAAGTTAAATTTTTATTCAGCTCCAGTCTTTTCATCAGGAATGCTTCAAGGGGTGGTAGTGGTGGTGCTGGTGATAGTGGTGGTGGGTTCCCCAGGGAGGTTTAATCTCAGGTTTGCTCTGTAGGTGATTCTTGATTTTATTCCTAGTTACTTTACCCTCTGAAATGTCATATGTTAAGTCCTCCAATTCTTTAATATAAAATCTACTCACTCTTATGGTATCCTGACTCATTCCATGATGTTTGAATTGCTTCTTTCTGGATGCTTGCAATATTTTCTCTTTGATTTGGGAATTTGGCTATAATAATCTTGAAATTTCATTTTAAGAATTCTTTTAAGAGGTGATTGATGGATTTTTTTTTCTATTTGGGGTATTTTGGGCTTAACCATTTGGAATCCTTTACTATTCCTTCTCTATCTCACTCACAGATGAGGAAATAGAGGCAAAAAGGAGTGATTTTCCCAGAGTCACACAACTAGTGACTGAGGCCAGATTTTAATGAAGACTCCAAGGCTGGTACTCTATTTATTGCATCATCTAGTTGCCCAAAAACATTTCAAAGCATCTACTTATTATAACAAAGAAAAACAGATGGTCAAATGGCTTCTTTGCCAAAACAATATTGTGTTAGACTCTTTCCAGACAAATAGTGTGAAGTCTAAACCATGTGTGTCTCTATTGGCAATTGGTGACTAGTCATAGTCATTTCAACATTTCACTATGTTGTAGTCTCTCTTCAACATTCAACTATAGAACCCATTTTCAGCCCTTTATTCCCATAGCCAAGTCTTCAAAAGTATATACATCTGTTTGACTGTGTAAGTTCAGGCTCTAATTTTCTTATCTTTAGGATTAATTCATTATAATGTATAATCTACGAAGTGCCTACTATGTACTGGATCATGTTGGGTTATGGTGGTAACCTAATGAAGCAGCTAGATTTTACCCTGATCACTGTGGGGCTCAGAAAATCCCTGTGTAGGAAATGACTACTATATTCTACTATGAAAAGACTTAGGGATTCTAAGAGATGAGGGTAAGGAGGTAATAAATGACAGACATGAGGGCATTAGCAGAAATAAGGTAGGAACAGAGGAGCAGCTAGTAGTTTAGAAAGGCAGAAGGATGCTTTAAGTACCAGAAATAATTACAAATATTCATTTCTAAGATGGGAAAAATGGTTCCCACAATTCTTTGGGACCAAGCACCAATCTTCAACTATACAGAATAAATTCAAGTTGATAAAGAATATGGACAGGGTTAACCATATGTGTTCTAAATATATACAAAGCTAACAATTGTCCTTATACGAGAGGGCATCAGAAGCTAAGATCTTAAACATCTCTGAATTCATTCTGCATGCTATTGCTTTTATAGTCAGTGTCAGTGAGGAGCATGAGAGGATAACACATTATTACTTAGCTTCAGAATTCCAGATAAAGCAAAGCCCTATCTCTACAGACAAATCAGAAGTAGAAAATATGCTAGTAGGATTACAGGCTTCTGAAGAAGCTTTAGAAAGGACCGGATTTATTAATATCTGCCTTACAGCTCATGGAATTGATATGCTATCTGTATAGGCGATACAAACTAGCATCTATGTGAGTTTGCGTTGATTTGATATATTGTGTTTGATAATATTAACATTTTCTATGAGAACTAGTTGGCGATATACCTTCTATAAATTCTAAGCATCGATTTCTGAAAATTGCATCTTCCTTACACACCTCAAAGTGATAAAATGTAGATAGGTATATAAATGAGCTGAGCAGTTACAAATTTTTGGTTCTCATTCATATATCTTTTGCACCCTAGATAATAAAAAATAGCAAGAAAGAGAAAGATTTGTTGGAAGAGGAACTCAGAAGTGAATATACAATGAGTCACTTTAAGATAGCAAAGATGAAAAGGGGATTCCAAGTGTCCTAGGCAGAACATTTTGTTCTGGCTCCCATTAATTGAAGATTTCCTTGATTTCCCTGTATCTTTTACTCATAGACAGTAATACCAACTCCACGATTAAAAATAAAAATTCTCCCAAATTTAGTGATTAAAAGTCACATTTTTTTCTAAACTGTTACTTTTCCAAATATTTATTGAAAATGTCACCAATCATGATTGATCTTTTGTTTTTTTATTCCATGCTACTTTATATCTCTTCCCTCTGAAATATCCCCACCCTTTACCTTTGCTTGTTTACATGCTAGCTTTCTAAAATCTTTCCTTATCAGTTCTCCTTTACTCCTTTCCCCTATTATCTCATTCATTAAACTACTTTATAATTTCAACAGTGTAGGGAACTCCCATTGTGGTAATATCACCCAGCAATGCAAATCTCAATTCTCTTTAATTTAAAAGATCATCCATTTAGCTGGAAAGAACTTTAAAATTTATCTAATCTCCCAACTCATTTTAAAGATGAGAAAATTGAGGTCTGTGCCATGCAAGGAGCTCAGATATTAACCCAAGCTTTGTAATATCAAATTTAGCACTCATTCTACAAGCCATGGAAAACTTTATGGTGCAAAGAAATTAAAGAAAGAAAAAAGAGAACCATATTTGCAATAATATTGAAAGCATTTTAATGGCAAAGAACTAGAACTATGGGGGGTGCCCATGAAATGAGGAATAACTGAAAAAAAAATGCTGTATGTGAATGTAATGAAATAATATTTTGCTGTGAGAACTGAAAAAAGATAGTTTCTAAGAAAATTGGAAGGACTTCTATGGAGTGTTTCGGAGAAACATGAGAAGAACCAAGACAAGCACATGTACAATAAAAATAATTTTGTTAAAATGGCTAATTTGGAAGAGTTAATGACTCTAATTAACTAAGTTATGTACCATGATTCTAAGAAATTAATGATTAACCTTCTGAGAGACTGACTCAATATGAAGCAACATCTTGGTCATTTCCAATTTTGAAATTTGTTTTCTTGATTAAGAATATTTATCAAAAAATTTTTTTTTTCCTTTATACCTTCTACATTTGAAGTAGAGGGGGAGAGAATACAAATGCTTATTAACTGCAAAAAATTAAAACAAAGGTAAAAAAATGTATAAGAGGGAAATGACTCACTATCCATAGCAGATTAGGTAAGATATCTGGGACTATGAAGCAACAAGATGTCTTAAGAATAAAAGAAATGTGTTTTTCAAGCAAAAAAAAAAAGTTTTAAAGTTTGAAACACAGTTTTGCAGGGATGAATGTTGAGGGCTATCTATGCATGTATTTTAAAAATAAAAAACTAACAAAAATAAAAACAGTTTTAGAAAAATAGTCCTTTGGGAAATAGGGAATCTTGTACTTTCAGAAGAAAAAAAAAAAAGATGAAACTGTTCATGATAGAAAATAGGGCTGGTAAAATAAACAAATAAACAAGTAACTGGGACCTAAACAGACTTATAGAAAGAAATATATATAAACATGGTGAGCAATGAATGGGGCTACTGAAAGAAGAACCACTTTCTGGGAAACGAGGAAATCTGAACAAGTGAAGGTTGTGTAAGACATCAATTGTACCTAAGTTTTACTTTTTAAGATAATTAAATCAATGGATATGTCCAGGATAGTAACAAGGGATAGTGAACTGGTAAATGAGTTTGGAAGTGTTAAAAGTTTTGGTAAATCTCAATAAAGAGAAAGATCTGAAAGGTGTAATTTATGTAAAAGAGCAACCTTCTCAGCATGAATCCAATTCAGGATAATGTAAATCAATAATAATCATACTCATAATAGCTAGGGTTTGTATGGCATATTAAATATTGCAAAGCATTTTTAAAATTTTATCTCTTAATTATCCCAACAACCCTGAGAGATGAGTCCTATTATCATCCTCATTTTAAAGTTGAGTAAATTGAGGCAGACAGAAGTTAATAACTTTTTCAGTGTCATACAGCTAATTAGTATCTAAAACTGGGTTAAAATCAGGTCTTTATCCAGTTCCAGAGCTCAACCCCCAAGAACACCTTAGCTGTTACTAACAGAGTATAGATCTTTAAAGCAAGTAGTAGGGACTTACTGGGATGATATTTTTTCTACAGGCTAGGTCCTAGCCTGTGGTTCTCAAACTCTTTTCTCAGTATCTTTACAGTATTACCAACTACTGAGAATATGTCCAAAGAGTTTTTGTTTATATGGGTTACATAATAGATATTTATCATAAATAAGAAAAAAAACTAATTTTGAATTTGTAGACCCTCTGAAAGGATTTCAGAGACCCTCCAGGATTCACTGCACCACACTTTGAGAACCACTGGTAGGAGTTAGAACTGTATGTACTAACTTGTAAGGGAAAATATTTATCCTTTTTAAGCTTATATAGCAATGTGTTTTTAGAGGTGCTGGTGACTACCTTAGGGGAAAATATTAGATACAGAAGTTTCCTGATTTTCTGAGATGGATGATAAACAAGACAGAAAAGTGAGATATGCCCAAAAGCTTTGGATAAGAAACATAAACAAGTAAAGGGAGCAAAACTCAAAATTGTTCAGGTTTTCTCCTTTAAAAAAAATCAGTAGGAAAGGAAGTAAAACTAATGCCTAAACTGAGGGATGAGTATGATCTGTGAATTTTATTAGTCATTTTATTTGCACGCCTTAGGATAAGATCCAGCTATGTTTGTTTTACTTCTTTATTCCTAAACCCATATAAGGGTTGTATAAAACTTTTCAATGTTTTCTTTAGATAAAGCATGTTAGCAGTTACTGGCTTTAAAATATGACATATTTCAAATGTCAATATGTGAAGATCATGTATTTTTAAATCAGCAGGAGTCAGGAATTCAGGTTAGGGGAAAACCGTCAGTCTTTATTCTCAGTGAAGAAGGATCGGAGGTGGAAGAGAATCGGCGATAGCAATGTGTGCAGCTGAGTCAAGAAGCTAGCTCGACCAGCAGCCACACACAACCAGCTCGGAGTCTCGAACCCAGGCCCAATCTCTCCCAGCTTCTCTTCCTGTCTCTCTCTTTGCCCCACCCACCAAAATCGTCATTTCCTATACAACACATCAGGACTTCACGGAGGTGGGGCGGGACCATTTTTATCCAATCTGTATATTAATAGGTTGCCCAATTACTATTTAGCCTCATGTATTGGGACCTCATATCAACTCAAACCCAGCCCATTACATCTCCCCCTTTCTTTTATTTTAGAACAAGGTGGTCATGCCATCCCCGCTCCTCAGGGAGGTCAGAGCCCCCAAGGGAGGTGATCACATTCCCTTTCTCAGAAAGGAGGTGGCACCGAAAAGGAGGTGGGTCAAGCCTCCTGACTTCCAGAAAAGGCGGTAAAGCACTAAAAGGAGATGATCACGCCCACCTGACATCTCAGGAAGGGAGAAAAGCAAAAGGGAAATGGGGGGAGGGGTTTCTGGGCTGAAGGGTCTTTTGGCACAAACCCATCAGCATGGGGTATTATAAACACATAGCAATAAGCAAGGCTTTAGGGATGACCCTCCCCTCAGTCAGTCAGGCTCGATGTGGTGAAAAACATGTTGTACCCAAGTAGGGAATAGCAAACGATATAAATCAACATGATGTTGGAAAAGTCCCAGAAGTCCTAGAAGGAGGGTATGTAAATAAAGTCCACACCCTTCTTCACGAAGAATGTCCAAAATCAATCTATTGTCCATTGTTACTGCAGAATCCAATGTCCCCTGAGTTTTGAAGTCCTAAAGTCTTTTTATGTGTTAGGGAATCCAATGATTCCAGCAGATTCAAGGTTGTAAAGTCTTATCATTTCTCAGAGAATCCAAATTCCTGAGGTTTTAAGTCCTATTCAGAGTCCAATGATTCTGAGGGTTTAAGTCCAACAATCTTTGATGTCCATGGGTCAAACCCTAACTGCCAGCTCTTTCAATGGTGAGACAATCACCAGAACCACCCCGATATTTTTTCTTCTCCTTTGTTTAAAGGTCTCCGTCTCTCATGGAAGGGTATGGCTCGTTCACCCATCTGTTTCTTCTCCACCTGGAAATACAAAAAAACCCTCTTCACAAACGTTAGCCTATTGGTCCTTTCCATTCACCACTTTCTGGGTCTTCCACATCACCTGGCAATTATCTAAAGATAGTGGAGCTGCTCCACTGGACACTGACCTTCCGTTGGTTATAAAACCTGTCTGCCAAGCCAGTGCATCTTTGTCAAAAATCAAAAGTTAATAGTATAAAACTAGATTTAAAATTCTCCAGGGTTACCTGTTTCCCCTTTTTTTTTTTGGAGGAGCGTCTTAAACTCTGTTTCTCCTTCCATTGCCTCCTTGAGAATTAAAGGTTTGCCGTGGTGTGTAAATTTATACTGTACAAAAGTCAAAATGTTTTTAAGATAAGCAGGACCATTGTCTGTTTTTATTGCTTGTGGCAACCCATAATGGCAAATGCTTGTTGAGGAATTCGTAAACCCTGGGCTGTCTCTTTTGCTGCTGGCATTGCAAAGGAATCCAAAATGTCTACAAACTGATGAAAGACAGAACAAAAGATTTATAATGGGCCATCCATTTACCAGATTTATTGGGTCTCAAACCACGAGGGTTCTTCCCTGGAGGCAGTGTAGGGCGTGGAAAGGAAGGGCCCTACAGGTTTTACTATGTCTACTTCCTCTTTGTTATTCCAAATTGTAAATGTAAAGCTGGGCACCTGATGATATTTAGAATGAGATCCTAACCTTGGAACAAAGGGATTGACCCAACATGTTAGAACTTTGCCTTTTGTTGCCATCAAATATGGGACCTGAAGTCCACTAAAGGACATTAATATAAGATTCCCTGGAGTTTCTCCTTGTCTTGAAGTTTCTTAAGGCTATATTATTAGAGGCTGCAAATTTTATTTGGCTGTGGCAATTCTTTGTACCACCCTACTGAATAGGTGAACAGATATTATATTTATGTCTCTGGATAATGAAGAGCTAAATGATCCGAAATTCATTTTCTGTGGGGACGAAAAAGTTCACTACTTTTTATAGTTAGATCATAGTACAAGCACAAATATTATGTTTGGATGCATCTGTAAGATAATTGGTCCTTTAAGGAACAAAACTTTCTTCAAGAATCCATTGCCAATTATGTAATAATCTTTATCTTTAATGGAGACCCATTAAAAATTTGGAGCCATGCTAAAAATTTGCCACTCTGGGAGTCTACAACACACATTAATTTGTATTGGAAAAAGGTGATTCTTGGGTTTGTCCCAGATAATTGTACTGCTCGCTTAGTCCTTTAAAATTACCCAAAGCACTGGGTAAGGGTGTAATTTGATCTGGTTTTTGCCCGGGAGGTTCAGTCTACAATGTGTCCTTGATGAAGGACTGCTGTGGGGTGCCTTTTGTGGCAAAACTGATATCTCCAAAGTTTTTGGTGACTCTTTCAAAATTGGATAAAAGTTCAACTTCTCTCAAAGCCTTGAGCTTCTTTTTGGCTGGCGTGGTGAATTTCACTATCTCCCTTTGTCATATAATGGTTGTAATTGATAGGTATCAACCTAACACTGGTCCAATCCATTGATATTCCTATCAATTTCGAAAATTTCAATGGTTTAGTTTTTTGTTCTTAAGGAAGTTTTTAATTTAGCCCTTTTAGGGTATACTTCATATCCCAAAATTGAAAAAGGAATGTCTTTGAATTTTTTCTTGAGATAATTTGTAATTCCTTAGTTTTCATGGTCTTTTTAGACATGCCTTAACATTTGTTCCTCAGGTGCACATCCCAAAATGTCATCCATGTATTAATAAAACTTTAGGGAATCTTTTCTTACTGGACAAGACAGCAGCAACATACATTTGAACCATAGTAGGGCTGTTTTCATTCCCTGTGGTGTCCATTCATATCTTTTATAAGGCCAGCTGTTAACGCTGGGACTGAAAACAAATCTTTTCATATCCTTCTTATCCAGAGGGATAGAATAGAAACAATCCAATATCTATGACCCAAAAGAGGCCATTCTCTGGAACTAGTAGGAGATGGAAGTCCAGGTGAAAGGTTCCCATTGTTTCCATATGTTCATTCCTTTTCTTAAACCAAACATCCTCCATTTTCCAGATTTCTTTTTACCAAAAACACTGGGGAATTCCAAGGGACTTAAGAAGGTTTTAAGTGTCCTTGGTCAACTGCTCCCTATATCTAATAAGGCCGAATTTTATCTTTCTTAGGGGCCACTGCTCTATACACTGGTGTATCAGTTTTCCATTGGATAGGAACAGGTGAAAGTGTTCAGGCCTTCAACAGCCCCGCTTAAAAACCAAAGTACTCTTTTTAACCCAATTGCTGTAAACGCCTTCCCCCAGTTATGGGGATTTTTAACTATGAAAGGGTAAAAACCCCTGTTTTGCCTTCAAAAGTCCATCTCTAGGGCAGCACTCTTCAGCTGCTATTGGGCCTCCTACACCAGACATGAGGTGTCTGCTTTAATCTTTGGCCGTGATTGGGGCTCATCTAATGACCTGACTCCAGTTCTTTCCTTCCAATGGAAGCCATTTATATAATGGAGCATAGGTCGGTCAGTTTTAACTGCTGTCCAGTAAATTGCTGGATTTTGTGTCTGGAATCAGAATTGGGTGCTATCACCGGTGCTTATTAGGATTCTGTTGGTAAACCTGTGCTACTATTTCTCCTGGGTGATGTCCACATTGTCTGCCTGTATTGGTGACTGGGATATTATCTACACATTCCCCAGTTTCCCATCCATTGTGGATGGACACTTTTTTACGTACTCTCGGAGGTAAAATGATAAATACTGTGCCGGAGGAAAGGGTCCATAGGTGGAGAGGAACAATTTCACCTTCCAGGGGTATCTCAGTTTCTCAGCCCATACAACTTATTCTCCCATTTAATCCCTTTCTTCCATCAGGTTGCTTCCTGGTGATTGATTTGTAAATCCCTTTCTGCCATTAATGGCTCGGTGATTGGTCAATTGGGTATTTGTCTAGGCACTTCTGGGTGCCATTTCCCATCTGCCCCGTGTTTTTGCCCTGGGGGGTTGGGGCCCCTCATCCCATTCCCTGAACCTGTCATTCTGAGGCCCAACGGAAGCCTCTTTGATTTTGGAATGGGGTACTGGGTCTTTTCCCACCCTGTTTTCTCCTCTGCCTCTATACCAACATTGAGCTTTAGATGGCCTATTTAAACACTAAAGCATTGAGTCTCTCTAAAGTCCCTTTGGGAAGGGACCCTGTCTACCCATGTTGGGATCTTGGGAAGTCTGCATATGTCTGGCTAAAAAGGATTTGTGCCCACTGTGGCACACGTCTTATGAACTCCTCTAAAGGAGCATCCTTGTGCAGTCCTAGTATAATCCTTCTGCACACCTCATTAAAGATTTTCCTTGAAGTTGCCTCTTAAAACATCTGTTGATGGATTTTCCCCATTAGTTCTTTGATAGAGTCTCAAACGTCCTAAAGTCGCGGGGTTCTGGCCCTTGCATTATTTTTGGAAGGCCTCACCTTTGTCATTTTATTGTGAATCAAGCCCCAGCATAGCATTGCAACAATTTCATATGCTGCTCTGAATAATTAACCTTGCTTGACGTCGATATGGACCTATACCTTGGTTTGGGGTCATAGGTGATCGCAAACAACATTTGACTTTTTGTTGGGCTTGTTCCACAGGCACTTTTATTCGAAAGCCACGTAATTTTGTCCAGGTTCTAGGATACCCTTGCTATAGATTTCCAGTCATCAGGGTCAAGACTGAAAGCCAAATTTGCAGCATCTTAACATAAGCTGATGTAACCCCATAATTATCGGCCTTTTTAAGATCTTTAAATTTCTATGTTAAAAGGGGTGCATTTTGACTTTGTTGACCTGAGGATTAGATGGGAAATTACAGGACAGATTGGGGTAAGTCCGGATGTCCCGCCCTTTCTTTGGCCTTTTAAGCCCCTCTTGAAGCCTACTCAAAATTGGATTGGGGATGCTGAGGTTGGGGTTGTCATGTTCCCCACTGCCCTCCTCCTCCATCCCAGAGGGTGAATTGATGGAGGAGGTCAATACTTCTTTCACCCCCAAAGTTGTCCTGAGGGAAGGTCCCCAACCCTTGTCTAAGACTCCATGCCTTGGGATATGGTTTAAATCTTTATTGTCTTCCTCCTTAATATCATGGCTAATTTGAAGGAGTAAAGAAGGAGCCATGGGTTTTCTTTCTTCTAGGGATAGGGTTTCTTAGTGCTAACAAAATTATTGTATAAATAAAATGCCTTGATGGAAATTGAATGAGGGACAATTCTCTAAATTCATGGACATCTCTTGTCCAACCCAAGACCTTATTCGGAGATCTGCCCTCCCTACGAACAAGGGGAAGGGTGCAGTTTTAATATACCCAAAAGCTTGTATCTGTTCCGTTATAAGTAAACCCTGTATTTCTATCACAATTTTCATAGCACCACCTTGGGTGGGGTTGGGGCGGGATGGAAGTCTTTAGCTGCTTTTTGTCCCTTTTTAAAAAAAGATTATGGTTTGTTTTTAAAAATAAGTTTTTTTGTCTATTAAAATACTCACCAAGTTCCTGGTCACGGAGACTTCTTCGTCCTTGGTTCCCACCTTGGGCCCAAATTGGGAAGATGTGTTTTTAAATCAGCAGGGTCAGGAATTGGTTGGGGGAAAACCTCATCTTTATTCTCAGTGAAGAAGGATGGAGGTGGAAGGAACAGGATAGCAATGTGTGCAACTGAGTCAAGTAGCTCGACCAGCAACGACCAGCACTCAGTCTTAAACCCAGGCCCAATCTCCCACCTCTTCCTGTTCTCTCTGCCTCCACCCACCAAAATCATCATTTCCTATACAAACATCGGGATTGACAGAGAGGGGAGGGGCCATTCTTTATCCAATCATGTATATTAATAGAGTATAGCCCAATTACTATTTAGCCTCACGTACTTGGGACCTCAGTGCATCAACTCAAATCTCAGCCCATTACATCAATATGTATTTTTTTATTAGTGGGGCTCTTTGGGGCTCATACTTTGTACACAAAGCTTACCTATAATGTAAGTAAAATCAGGTTGCTATGAATATGGTTTCTAATGACTTTTAATAATTTTGCTACCTGATCTTGACTTATTCATGGAACAGATGTCAAGATGTTGGAGGATGTAGCAGAGGCTAAAGTTGGCTCAAAGCCCACAGTGATTCCAGGGTCAAAATCCAAATGTCAAGTGAGGAGAAACTAAAAAGCATTGTCAGAGTAAAGACAGTATATAATGGAGATAGCCTTTCATTCTTTTTCTCAATGACAGAGAAAACTATTTTTAAAAGAAAAATCCATATAAGATATTCATAGACCTCACATTATAATGTCAAGTCTCATAATTATTCTTTTTTGTGCAGTATTAGACAAAGTCTGATTACTATTTCACCAAATATCAAATTCTTGGAGAGTAATCAATGTTTGGATTTTACTCAAACCAGTGGAATATATTCACTGAAATCTTTAAATATCAAAAGGAAAATGAAAAGATAGGAATAAAGACTGATATTTCTAGACCCACCTCCAAATAGTTTATAAAGAAGCAATAATCAAAAATTTAATAATGTTTTATGGGGTAGATTAATGCAAGAAATTGCATAATTGAAAATCAAACATAATAAAACCTAATAATCCAATGTTTGACAAATATGAGACACATTAATCTGAAAAAGAACTCACCAATTAATAAGTACTTCTGAGAAAATTAGAAATTAGAAATTGCTTATGCTAAAATCATAGCGATGCACCCTATAATCTACAATAAGTTCAAAATGAGAACAGGCTGTGAATATTAAGAATAATTCTATCTAAAAATTAAGATACACAGTTCATTAATCTTAAATATAATAGATAAAGCTGAATCCTCAGCCAAAAAATAGATGGAGCCAAAAAGACATGATAAAATAGACAATATTTGTTACATAAAATTTGAAAACTTATTTTAAGTTAAAACGTTTTTGTACAAACAAAACTAATGCAGACAAGATTAAAAGGGAAGCAATAAACTGGGAGAACATTTTTACATTCAAAGATTCTGATAAAGGCCTCATTTCTAAAATATATAGAGAATACATAATATATATGCTATATATCAATATATATATATATATATAGATATATTACTATATAAAGAGAATTGACTCAAATTTATAAGAATTCAAGCCATTCTCCAATTGATAAATGGTCAAAGGATATGAATAGACAATTTTCAGATGAAGAAATTGAACTATTTGTAGTTATATGAAAAGGTGCTCCAAATCACTATTGATCAGAACAATGCAAATTAAGACAACTCTGAAATACCACTACACACCTGTCAGAATGGCTAAGATGATAGGAAAACATAATGATGAATGTTGGAGAAGACGTGGGAAAACTGGAACATTGACATATTATTGGTGGAATTGTGAATGGATCCAACCATTCTGGAGAGCGATCTGAGACTGCTCCAAAAGCTATCAAACTATGTTTCTACTGGTCTTATATTCCAAAGAGATCTAAAAGGAGAGAAAGGGACTCACATGTGCAAAAATGTTTGTGGCAGCCCTTTTTGTAGTGGCAAGAAACTGGAAAGTGAGTGGATACCCATCAATTGGAGACTGACTGAATAAATCATGGTATATGAATGTGATGGAATATTATTGTTCTATACAAAACGACCAGCAGGATGATTTTTTAGAGAGACCTGGATCTTCTTAGATGAACTGATGTGAAGTGAAATGAGCAGAACCAGGAGATCATTATACATAGCAACAAGACTATACAACAATCAACTCTTCAACAATGAGATGATTCTAACCAGTTCCAAGTGTTCAGTGATAAAGAGGACCATTTATATCTAAAGAGAGGACCAAGGGAGCTGAGTGTGGACCACAACATTCTCACTCTTTCTGTTGTTATTTGGTTGCATTTTGTTTTTTTTCCAGTTTTTTTTTTCCCTTCTTGATCTGATTTTTCTTGTGCAAGATATAAGTATAGATTTAACATATTTTTTATATATTTAACATGTATTTGGATTACCTGACATCTAGGGGTGGGGGTGGGAGGGAAAGTGGGAAAATTTTGGAAAATGAAGTTTTGGAAGGGTCAATGTTGAAAAATTTGCATGCATATATCTTGAAAATAAAAGGCTTTAATTTAAAAATAGAAAGAAAGAAAGAAACAATCAGCAAGATAATTTCAAAAAGACCTGGAGCTATTTACATGAATTGATGCTGATTGAAGTGAGTAGGACTAGGAAAACATTGTACATAGTAACAAGATTATATGATGATTTGATAGACATAGTTCTTTTCAATAGCGAAGTGATTCAGGCCAATTCCAATGGTCTTGTGATGGAAAGAACAATTTGTACCCAGTGAGAGGACTATGGGGACCAAGTATGGCTCACAATATAGTATGTTCAATTTTTTGTTTTTGTTTGCTTGCATTTTATTTTCTTTCAGATTTTTTTTTCTTTTTGATCTGAGTTTTCTTGTGCAGCATGATAATTGTGGAAATATGTATAAAAGAATTACACATGTTTAACATATTACTTGCTATGAAGGGGTGGGAAGAGAGAGGAAAATTTGGGAACACAAGGGTTTACAAGGGTGAATGTTGAAGACTGTCAATGTGTGTGTTTTGAAAATAAAAAAACTTTATTAAAAAAAAAAGAAAAACATAAATGAAAACAGCTCTGAAGCTCTGCCCAGTAAATTGCCAAGATAAGAAAATATGGGAACAGGGAATATTTTACGATTTGTAGAAAAGACATGCTATGGTATTGTTGTTTGAGTTCTGAATTGGTACAAAATTTTGAAAATCAATTTGCATTTATGCAAATTTAGTGGCTAAAATGTTCATACTCTGTAACCCAGAAATTCCATTATTAGGCAGGTCAGTGACCAAAGGAAAAATTCATGCATAACAAAGTTGTTATAATAGCTCTTACTGTGGGAGCAAAATTCAGAATCAATATAGATTCTTCAAGATGAATAATGAGTAAAACAAATTGTGGCATATGAAAATGATGCAATATTGTTGAGATATTAGAAATGATAAATATAATAAATTTGAAACAGTATGGAAGGACTTATACAATATCAAATAAAATGAAACAAGAGGAATCAGGAAAACAATATACATGACAACCATAAAAATGAAAATAAATGCCACAAAGAAACAAAAAAGAATGCTGAAAAATTAATAATGATCCAGTTTATTCCCAATGAAAAGATGACACCTATCCCTGCTTTTTAATTTTTTGCAATACATTTTATTTATTTTGTTAAATATTTCCCATTTACTTGTAAAAATTGAACAACTATTTTTTCTAAGTTCTCTTTCTCCTACCCACTTCCCTGAGAAGACAAACAATATATTGATTATCTATGTGAAAAGCAGCTAGATAGTGCAGTACATAAAGTGCCAGGCCTAGAACTAATAAAGTTCAAGTCTGATTTCAGACAATTATATGTGTGTGGCCTGGGAAATTCACTCAACTATTTTTGCTTCCATTTCCTTTCCTGTAAAATTAATTTGAGAAGAAAATGAAAAACCACACTAATGTCTTTGTCAAGAAAATCCTCAATGGAATGTGAAGAGTCAGCTATGACTGAAGAACAATAAAATTAAACATGAGTTAATGTATACCATATTTTCACATTAACCATGGTGCAAAAGAAAATAGACAACTTCCCCCCAAAAAGAAAGCTAAAAAAGAGAGAAATGCTTCAATCTGTACTTCAACTGTCACAATACTTTTTATCCCCAAATTTGATAAATAATATCTGATTAAATTGCATATAAATGCTAAACACTTAGGTGCATTACCTAACTAGTGTTTTCCAGGAGCACATCTTAGTTAGAAATCAAAATTAATTGATTCAAAGTACATAGGACCCTGATGATTTGTTCTTAGATCATTCATTTGAGTTTAAAAAAAATTTTAGTCTAAAAATCTTTGGAAATGATCCTCCTGATATCTAACTAGTCCTTGAACATTGCAGTGTCTTTTGTAATCCTAATCCTTGTCCTACTACCCCTAAAACCCCCATTTTCTAGGTTAGTTATGCATTTTCCATTTTCTACTTTTTCTCCTTTATGGACTTGTAGACACAGGCTACCATTTCATTGAGAAGTAAGAAAAGTGTCTCATCTATCATTTCTTGTTTCTTCTCTCAGACTCCAGGGACCTTAGGTTGATAGAAGTCAGGACCCAAGCATCACTGTTGCTATCCCAGTGAATGTCACTACTTCTGGGGATGCTGCCCATTGCATCAGAGCCTGGTCTTGGAGAGGCTCACCAAAATCCAAGAAGTCCCTTCAAGGTTGGAGAGCTGAGCTGCAAGCACAGCTACTACCTGACAATTTCTTGATAATTTCTTGAACCATGATGCCTGAGCTCATTTTTTTTTTATCATGCCTTCCCCACATTCTCTCTCCTCAATCAATTTTTCAAAGGCAGTTGTTATTCTGAGGAGATATCTTATGTTTTCTTCTATTTTATTCATTCATTTGATTTTTTTTATTGTTTGGTTTTAAGTCTCATGGAATTATTAGCTTCAATCCCAATTTTTAAGTCATGATTTTCTTCAGTAAGCATTTGTATCTCTTTTCCCCTCATCTGGCCAACTGTGCTTTTTAAGGAATTATTTTTATCAGTAAATCTTCCTTTTGATCAATTCTGTTTTTATTATGTTCTTTTCTTCAGTATTTTTATGCCTCTTGTCTTTTCATAATTTTCTTCCTTTGTTTTCATTTCTTTACCTAATATTTCCTCTGCCATTCTTAAATGATTTTGAAAAGCCTTTTTAAAAAGCTATTAAGAATTCTTGTTTTATTTCTGTCCAATTCATGTTTTCTTTGAGATTTTACTTATAGTTTTTACTTCATTTCTTCTGAATTTATGTATTGATCTTCCAGTCACCACAGCAATTTTTGTGCTTTTTAAAGGTCAGGTTCCTTTTTTTTTGTTATTTGCTTATTTTTCCACACTATTTCTTGATTTTGAACTTTATATTAAAATTGGGTTCTGCTTCCAGTGTAGGGAGAGAAGAACACTGGGACAAGTTTCAGGTTTTTTCACACCGATGTTTTCAGAGTTAATTCTGGGAGCTTGGGAGTTTTCTCTCTTGGTGTGATCTGGGAAGGGTCATCATCACTGCTTTTCTCACCTGCACACTTTTCCTTACCCAGGAATGGCCCTTCATCCCATAGGAATATAAATGATGCAATTTTTCAGAGTTCCTTATCTCTTATAACTAAAATGATGCTGTTCAAGATTTCTGGTCCTTCTTAAATAAAAGGAACTTTTTTTCTGCCTTTGAAGTATTATCCAGGATTTAGAATAGGCAATGGAACCTTATGTTGCATACAATGCTAGGGAATCTCCTTAGATAAAACCAGAAATGATTAGAAAGAGATCATTTCTGGCTTGAGAGTCCTAAAGCAGTCACCAGCAGGTCCCACTATTGATGTTACAGCCACACAGTCTTCAGTTTAGCCTCCAACTCCCTGTGTCACAGATCTCTCTTTCCCAAAATATCTTGGGCTAGGAGAAAAAAAATGTCTCGCCCTCACCTTATATTGACTCTCCTAACCAGAATTTGATTTGAGGGGCTATTTTAAAGTTGTTTGGAGGGAGGTATTTGGACCACTCAGGCTTTCTCTATTCCAGCAAGTTGCTTCCATCTCTAGAAGTCTCATTTCTACTCTTTTACAAAAGTCAGGATCCCTAAATAGAATATATTGCAAGTAATGTCAGATATTTTTGTTGATTTGATTGTTTTTAATTGTTTAATTTTCTTTATTTGTTCTCTTTTATTCTTTATTATAAATAATGGCTAAAAGATGATAACAGAAGAGATATAGAACCAGCAACTGCTACAGCTAATGCCCCCAACATGGTTTCTTGCACACAATATACAATTTATACTTATTAATTTGAAATCATATTCAAGGTTCATAGACACAGCTCCTATCCATATGAAAAACATCATTATTAGCTATTGGTGTATCACAGGCTTTTCATCTTCCTATCATTCATGTTTCCATTATCCATTGGGTAACTTAAGCTTTAATTTAGCTGTAATATCCATTCTATAACAGTACCACTAGGAAAGGGAAAATAGGGAAGGAATGAGAGATATTTGTTTAACAAATCCAAACAATAAGTAAATACCCTGCCCTGGTCAAATTGAGTAGGCTATGACCATGCCCACAAAGCAAAATTCAGTATCTGGGGCATAGAAAAATGATCCATCATGAAGGGCTAAGTGAAAGTCATTCTTTTAAAACATATTTGTCCCATAAAGAATCATACATCCTACACATTATGCCAAAGGATTCTTTTTTTTTTAATAATAACTTTTAATTGACAGAACCCATGCCAGGGTAATTTTTACAACATTATCCCTTGCACTCACTTCTGTTCCGATTTTTCCCCTCTCTCCCTCCACTCCCTCCCCTAGATGGCAAGCAGTCCTATATATGTTTAAAATGTCGCAGTATATCCTAGATACAATATATGTGTGCAGAACCTAACAGTTCTCTTGTTGCACAGGGAGAATTGAATTCAGAAGGTAGAAATAACCCAGGAAGAAAAACAAAAATACAAGCAGTTTACATTCATTTCCCAGTGTTCTTTCTTTGGGTGTAGCTGCCAAAGGATTATTTTAATGCTCTCGATAATTATTCTTTATTTGAACAACCCCAACATACTTCAAATCTTTTTAATCCTTGCTTCTATATTCTAAGATAATGGTAATATTTAATAAATGCAATTATATTTGTATTTCAGATTTAAGAAATTCCATATTTTAAATTAGGAATTCCTGATTAATCAGAACTTTTTAGAAGGAAACACTAAATATATTATGAATTCCTTGAAAGCAAATACCATACTTCATATATCCTTTATGCTCCGCAGTTGCTAGTATAGAAATTTTCACAGTGAATACTCAAGAAAAAAACATTCGTTAACTCACTTCTACTGCACTTTGTGATCCCTTTGACAAGTCATTATTCTTACAACTGCCATTTCTGAACTTTGCCCTCTATCCCCTTTGGAGCAATCGTATTTCCTATATATACCTAGTCTCCTATTATTTCAACTGAGTTCCCACCCTTTTCAGGTTTTTCAGATTTGGTTACTGGTTGGCAGTAAGATATAGATTATTGAAACTACATTTGCAATGAATGCTACTTCTCTTTTCAGCCAGGTATTTGCTTAGCTATTATTTGTTCCTCAGGAGGATGAAATGAAGAAAAATGTAGAAATTCTAAGTAGCTTTTTTTTACACTTCTTTATTGCTATGTTTTCTTCTTTAGAATGGGCATTTCTTCAAAACAGAAAATGAGACTGAAATTATTTTCATAATTCATAGATCATCTCAATGTCAAAGACAACTGTAATCTGTCTGAGTTATTAATACAATGTGATGTTGCATACTTCAATATGCTCTCCTACAGGGATGTCCAACTTGTGGGTGCCTGTGTGTCAAAGAGACACACAGAATGATAGAGACAGAGATGGAAATATGAGAGAGAGAGAGATGTGGGGAGAGAGAGACATAAAGAAAAAGGGGCTGGTTTTCAATCTCACTAATGACACAAATTAATTGGGATGGGTGAAGAATGAAGAAAGTTACTTCCTGTTTAGATCAGAACAGGGGAAGTATCACTCCAGCCCAGAAGGACCCTCATCTGTAGCAAATTCTCAATTCCATATTTTTTTTCATTTTCTTCTTTTTTCTATTTTTCATAGATGAATCGATGTCTATTCAAGGGAAAATTCTTACATTTTCCCTATGTCTTCACACTCATCCCCTTCGACCAAATTCCTCTACCATCTATATTCTCTTCCTACTTCTTTGTTCATTGCACCACATGGAAACTTTCTGTTTTTTGCTCTATTTTGTTGAGGAATGGTTGTTTTGTTTGATATATGCAAAGAATTTTCAACATTCACCCTTGCAAAACCTTGTGTTCCAAATTAATTTCCCTTCTTTCCCCCCACCCCCTCCCATAGACATTAAGTAGTCATATATATATAAAGAAACTGTTCCAGATTAATTATATATATATATATATACACCATCACTATTTTAAGGATGAAGAAACTGAGGCAGATGAGTAACTTGTCCAACATCAGAAAATGAATAAGTGCATGAGACTATAATTAAACTCCAGTTTTTCTGACCTCTGGTCCAGTCAGAATTAGAATAGCTGCCTTGATTAAATGAATTCTCCTGAAATTTTCAGTTTATAAAAAGGTTTACAGAATATTAAGCTCTATTATTTTATCCTTAACACAGTTATTGACAGGTTTGTGCCACAATGAATATAGCACTGGACTGGATTCAAGTTCAATCTGGACTGACACTTAAGCTGTGTGACAATGGACAGGTAACAATCTCTACTTTCAGCTTATACTATGAGATCCACTCACAAAGTTCATTGTTCCTTCAGCTTCAACTAGTCAAAATGCACTCTGCCCAGTCTCTGCTTCCTAGAATGACTCTTTCCCAAATAATAGTTACATATCATTGTCCAAATGAGATATGTGCTGAATCACCTTTGATGTTAATATTGCCTTCCTTTTGCCATTTTATATTACTTTAAAAACACTAAGTTATCTATTGTACCTACTGCATAACCCAATCTAATGTCACTTCCAAATCACACACATACACAGTTATGGAATATGGCATGAGGAAATGTCCTTAAAAGAATACATGGGTAGAGGAACCAGAAAAATCTTGTTAGAGATTAAATAATTGTTAAAAATCAGTTCAGATAAAAGAATATTAAAGTTCATGAAAAAGAATTGGACCTCTAGGGGTGATGCTAAAATTGAGGATGTGATGTCTGTTTGTAGTGGAGATGGAATGAAGAAGGTAATAATAGGAATTAAATGTCTATGGGAGGAGGTAGGAGAAAAGAAGGGAAATTAATTTAGAACACAAGGCTTTGCAAGGGTGAATGTTATAAAATTCTTTGCATATATTTGAAAATAAAAAAGCTATCGTTCATTTTTTAAATAGATTGTGGAACTTGGAGGTTGTGAGATTTCAAAATTTGATGAGAGTATTGAAGTTCTTCATTGGAAAGGCAGTAATAGCTAAAGCAAGAAAGACTTGTAGCCAAGCATTCAACTCACTAAAGAGGAAAGAAAATACTTTAGAGCTTTCTAGGTAACTTACCTGAAACAGGACTGAATGATAATTTTAAACAAGATATAGTGTGAGTCTCCAAGGGGAAAGGTTGCTGAATAATAGTGGGGTAGGATCTTAAAGAATTAAGGAAAAACAAAGAGCATCTCAATACCTTATGAAAAGGAGTAGAAAATATTGGAAAACTGGTAAGGGAAGAAGGAAAAGAGTAATGTCTCATATAAAAACTACTTTGATAACAATCATGGACCAATATCATATTTTCTATCCATTTTGTGAGGGGGGTAAGGAAATAGAATTTTTTTTCATGTGTATCTGAAAATTCCAGTTCAACACACCACCCCCAGCTTACCAAGCAATATTATTTAGTAAAAAGAATATAGTCAAAGGACCTGTGTTCAAATCTCACCTCACATGAGTAAACTTAGTAGAGCAACTTGACCATAATCACTCTCAATTTCTTAATTATAAAATGAAGAAATTGGACTATATGGGATATCTGTGGCCTACTATGTGATCTGGAATTTGTCTACAACTTAAAAGTTGTTTGAGTTACTTAAGAGGGGTGGGATTAAGTGACTTATTTATTACATAGTTTGTACAAATCAGGAATGGGACATAAATAAATATCATACCCCCAACTGTCCTATATCTACAATGTCAATTCTTTTTGTTTAGAAACTGTATATTCTTATAATTTGCTTATAGTTCTATAACTATCCTGTCTCATGTAGATTTACTTAAAGATTATCTCTTTCAGCTATCTTTCCGTAGTTAAGAGATAAATAGGCATATGATAATTAATATCTATTTGGATGTCAAAGGCAAGTTTCTTTATATTCAGTTGTTTAAAGAAGATGGGCCAGAGTTCAGAAGGCTCTAAATAGCATTCACTGACAAGTTGGCAGCTAGAAGTGTCAAGAGAACACTAAGTTTTAAAAAAAGATAGCAGTGTTTTTGTGATGTTCTAAAAAAGTTGGTTATTTTAATATTCATTTTAGACATTTAAAATGTCCTATAAACATATATTTTAACCTTGGGAAATATCTATATTGTGTTTAACTTATAAGTATCTTCAAAAATATACTTTCCCTCATTTTATTCCAATAAATTGATGTTAAAATATACATCCAAAACCAAAATCATTAATGCTAATAATGCAGTTCCTAGAATTTGGTGACAAAGAAAAGAACAAAGAGAAATTTCTAATTAGTATGCAAATATGATTTAAACAGGAAACTGAATCACTGTACAGTGAGTCTCAAAGGAACAGCCTAGTTTAGTTACTATAGTGTAAGTCCTTCAAAAAGAAATTGGGCAATCTCCTCATAACTCATTAATTATAAATAAAATTCTGATCAAGATGCAGATCAAGACTGAGGAATCTAGGAGCTCTCTCTCAAGGTAATAGCACCATCCACTGTTTCTTTCTTTGGAAAGCATTGTTTTCTCATTTTTTTTTTGAGACTCAGATTTGTTCTTAAATTCATTATATACCTAATATTATTAGGACTATATAATAATATTTTTATTTAATCTTTTATTCTAATACTACGCCTAAGAAAATATCTCCTCCACCCTCAAAAAAAAAAAAAGAGAGAGAGAGAGAGAGAAAGGAAAATATTGATAGTCACTCAGAAAGAGCACAAATAGAATTATGGTGTTTTAGATTTGGAATATGTTTCAAGAAATCTCAAGTTCAAACTATAACCCCAAAAGACTCCCTCTTATCATAAGATCAGCAAGTCACCATCTAGCTTTTGCTTGAAGATTCCCAATGAGAAACCTCTCCCTATGGAAGAAGACCATTCCACTTTAGATCTCAAATTTTCAGAAAATTTTTCCTAACAGCAAATCTAACTTTGCTTCCTCAAAATTTCCCCACATTGTTCTCAGTTCTTTCCCCAGGGATAACACAAAGTTATAATCTCTCTTCCATATGCTATACCCAAGAAAGATAAGCTAAAAATCTAAATTTCCTGAGTCTAATCTTCCTATGGCAGAGATCCAAAGTCTGCTTTCAGATAGAAAGACAGATAGACAAGAAGGAAAGAGAATATAGGAAAGAAGGAATAAATGAAGCAAGAAAAGAAGAGAGGAAGGGAAGGGGGCAAGAGAGAGATGAAAGAAGTGAGAGAGGGAAGAAAGGAAGGAGAGAAGGAAGGATGGAGAGAGGGAGGGAAGATAGGAAGGAGGGAGGTAAAAGGGAAAGGAAGGAGAGAAGGAAAGAAGAAAGAAGGGAAGGAAGGAAGGGAGTAAGGGCAAAGGAGGGAGGGAAGAAAGAAATTAAAAGAGGAAGGGAAAGAAGAATGAAGAGAGGAAGGGAAGGAAGGATGAAGAGAGGGAAAGAAGGTAGGAGAGAAGGAAGAAAGGAGAAAGAGAAGTAAGAAAGGAAGAAGACAGGGAAGGAAGGAAAGGAGGGAGGAAGGGATTAGAGGAAAAAGGGAGGAAGGCAGGAAAGAAAAGGAGGGAGAAAAAGAAGAAAGAAGGGAGGAAGGGAAGGAGTGAAGGAAGAAGGAATGGAAGGGAGACAGGTAGGGGGAAGGGAAAGAAGAAGGAAGAGAAGAAAGGAAAGTCTCAAAACATGCATCTGACAGTTGTCTGACACAGTTATCAGGATGTGATCTTACTAGGACATAGTATATTGCGACTAACAACAACTTGTTTCTATAAGCTGTCTATTATTATCTTTTCTTTTTTTTAAATCAAAGATACTCATGTTTGAAAGTGAGCTAATAATACAATAAAATTTCATATTGGGGGGAATACATTTCTCTCTAACTATGCTATCTCATCTTGTACATCTTATCATCTTATGGGCAGTTACACAGATGACTAACACAAAAGAAAAGAGGACAAAGACAGAAGATGTAATTTCTAAGTCATTTTAAGAACATGACATTGTCTCCTTGCCTGTATGTTTGCAAATACATAAATAATAATGCAACTGAATTATTAAGGATAAGGACACAGTTCATCGGAAAACACCTCATAAATGTAACCATGACTAGTGTGGCTAGGTCTATAATGATGACCAAGGGATTCTTGTAAACAAACATGTCAAGGGCAAGGTTCTACTTTACTAGATGCATTTGTGTATAAAAGATATTAAGCATTTCAAGAGCAGATAAAACTTCTTTAATCCTATGAAGAAAAATATTAAGGAAACCAAAATAAAAGGCAAATGAATTCAAATGAAGAAGCAGTATGTTCTCTGCCTAGAGAAACTCACTTCATGAGAGAAAGCAAAGGCAGGGAACCTGGGTTAAGCAAACCATTTCTCGTGTGTTCATTGTCATAAAATAACTGTAAAATAATAAACATATCTCTACTTAAGAGAATAAATAGGTGATCAACAAATGAACTAATAGGCATTTATTAAATTCCTACTGAGAATAAGGAGCTCTACTACAAACCAGAGATACAAAGAGAGAAATTTAGCCATCCCTTCCTCAAAAAGCCTATATCCTTCCTTGTAAGAGATAAGGAAAGATATTTTAAACTTCTAAACTTTATGTATGCATGCATAAAAGCAGGTTAGTGCCATACTTCTCACCAATAGAGCAAGAGTAAGATATTGATACAGAAATCCTACAATATCCTGCAGAATCTGATTGGTGAAAGTAGCCAGGGCCATAGCACTGGATCAGATGGTTTCTGAATACCACCTTTAGTGAACATGCTACTTGTGTGACCCTAATCACCAATGGACTTATCTTTAAAATAAAGGCTTTGGAAACAATGGCTGCTAATATTCCTTCTTGTGCAAAAACTATGAACCCCTTCAGCAAAAGCAATATTATTGGGAAACATTCTAAAATTGTAGCACAACATTTCTACCAATAAATGATGGATGGACATTAACTTACAGAATTTATCAAACATGGAATTGTTTTTTGGTTTTTGTCTTGTTTTGGGGGAAAACTAATAAATAGTCAGAGGGACAAGAAAGGTAAGGGTGAATTTAAAATATGGGGGCAGACAATTTTTTTTTAGACCCATATAAGTGGCGAGAGATGGAACATTGAATTCAACTAACACCAGAAGTCCAGTTTGGCTAAAATATGGAGTTTGATGGAAGGGTCTAATGGGAAATGTTTCCTTTCTAATTTTAAAATCACAATGACATTCATTCTGAAAGATCTCCGGATGCTCTCTTACTTGGCGTCACCTTTACTCACTGCCCTCATTTCTCACTTGGAACTGAATTACTGCGTCTGCAACTTCTACTCTGGCTTCCTTTGGGTTCTCACATTTTATCACTAAATAGAATGAAGTCAGGGGTTCATGGGCAGCAGCCAGGCTCAGGACAGATGGGCCACTGCTGCTAGATTATTAATTGATCCTAGTCAGGGAAAAAGAGACAATATGATAAACATTGATGTATAGACAAAAAATATTCACTTAAAGTACAAAGTCAGTACAAATGAGAAGTCAGAGGAAAAAAAAAAAAGTATCAGTAACAGGGCAGCTAGGTGGTACATTAGATAGTGCACCAGCCCTGAAATCAGGTGGACCTGAATTCAAATCTGGCCTCAGAGACTTAACACTTCCTACCTGTGTGACCATGGGCAAGTCACTGAACCCAAATTGCCTCAGCAAAAACGAAAAAAAAAAATTATCACCAATATATCTGTATCGATTTATAAATTATATACATTGGTAGTTGTTTATGTCTTGCCTGAGTTTTCATGATTCCATTTGGGATTTTCTTGACAAAGATGATGGAGTGCTTTGCCATTTCTATCTCCAACTCATTTTACAGTTGAGGAAACCGAGATGAATATGACTGGAGGTTAAGTGTCAGGCCAACAGAGAGTAAGTGGCTTTCCCAGGTTCACACAGCTAATAGGTGTCTGAGGTTGCATTTGAACTCAGGAAAATTAGTCTTCTTGATTCCCAGCCCAATGCTATATTCACTGCCCCACCTACAAATTCTTACCATGCTATTGTTCTTTTATATTTTATAAATATATATATATATATATACAAATTTATATAACATACAAATATAAATATATAACATATATATAAATTTATATAACAAATATAAATATAAATACATAAAATTGTTTTCAGGCTAATGAAATGACTGCACTTGGTAATCATAGTGAGACACACATTCATTTTCTGTAGGCTCATGGAAAACATCTTTGGAACAATTCAAGTATCTCAGGGGATAAAGATGCTATGTTCCACATCCTGTTGATGTATGATTTAGATTTCTTCTCCTAAGTGTCTAGGTTTTGAAAGGTTTACATTCTATGTGGTTTTGAAATGATGAATATCCTGTTGGGCACCATCATTTTAAAATGTTGTTCTCCGATTTTTATAGATCATTGTTATATTGGACAATTGCAGACAACAATTTTGTCTGTGAAAATTCACTGTTTCGTTGTTGAATTCTCAGGGATGTTTGTGAGTATTCAATTATAGTGCAGAGATTTGCTATCTAAAAAGTCATGTTTCTGTTCTAGAAGGATTTCCATAAGTCTGAAAATGATTATGAGTATTGTTTCTCTCCAGTGGGCCGATTGGTATTAAAGCTATAGTAAATGTTTATATTACCTGTTTTATATAAGCTTATGTACTGCTTGTGTGTGTGTGTGTGTGTGTGTGTGTGTGTGTGTGTATTCATATTATTCATATGTTGGGTAAAGGGTAGATACATGACCATAGAACTAGAAATGGAATAATAGACAATGGTTAGTCAACAAGTACATCTTACGTATTTACTAAGTGCCAAAGTCCAAGGAGTGTGGGGGAGAAGGGCAAAAATGTGATTCCTGATCTCAAGGAATTCATATTCTGGTAGAGAAGACAACATGCCAGTGGTGATATACCCACAAGATACATAGAGTTTAAATAGAAGTTAAAGGGCTATTAGTCTCATCATATAACTAGTTTCTGAAATGAACTATACTTTGAAGCCTTATGTGGTCTTTTCAAAAAAATCTCCCAGATTGTAAATCCTTTTTTAAAATCCATATTTCCTATCCAGCATCATTTCTGTTTGTATCAAGAGCTTTTGCCCTGGTTGGCATGTCTACATTAAAAGTTGATTAATTATGTACAGATTGCCCAATTCATTTTATCCTCACATGGGGCGCCAACCATGTGATAGAAAAATGCCCTCTAACACTAACAGCTCAATTCTTCTGTAGTTATTAGACACACAACAGGATCCTCCTTCCACTGACATGTGTTCCCCACTCAAGGCTCCTCTCTGACATTGCCCTACTGTGTAATGTGGCATTTACCAAAAGCGGAGATTCAATTGGACAATTAATAAATGCAATCCCATGTCCAAATAAATATTTACTTCTCAAGGACAAGCCGGTAAATGTGGTGCCCATGTCATAAAATCAACGGCTCTTACATTTGAAGGAAACTTAGAGGTCAGTTCATTCAACTTCTCAGCTCCTATAAGAATTGTCTTTCAAACATTCTTGACAAATATCTACTCATCTTTTGCTTGAATACTTGCGATCTAAGGGAGATGGTCATTTCCATAGGAATTTAGTCACTTCCTTACATAGACATAAGTAAAATAAAAGTTTTTTTTTTCCCCTAATATTGAATCAAAAAGCTTCTTCTTGTAACTTTTCCCCCTCCAGTCCTGGTTTTCTAAAGCCAAGTAGGCCCTCACTGTGGAAAAGTAATTCATTTATTCCTTCCTAATTGATTCTCTATTCCACTCCCAGAAGCTATTTCAAACTTTCTGACTCAAGTCTCTTATGCCTTCTCTTCCTCCAAGCCACATAAGCCTTCTTTCCCTCCAAGCCACTTGAATAAAGATTTACTGTTTTGATGGGGGGAAAAAATTGAACCATCAGCCAGTAGCTTTTAGTTATTTCTTCCTCTCTAAAAATTTATTGATTTTTATCTCCTATATGTGTGTGTGTGTGTGTTCTCTACTCCTTTCCTCCAGACTCTGATAATGAGAAGCCCCTTCTCCTTTCCTAGGTTATCCCTGCTAAACATTCCCAAGATCCTTTTGCCTCTGCACAGATGATGCACAACAGAGGAATGTTGTCAATATTGTGTTTTTTCTGTGTCATTTTCACACTATTTATCTACTGATCCCTTCCCTATTGACCCTCAATATGTCCAAGGAATTTCCTATACTTTAAAAAAAACCTTTACTTAAACCCCATAACCTCACCAAGCCATCATACTATAGATCTCCTTACTTGGATTTTAGATTTCTTAAATTTCTAGGGGGAAAAGTTATTTAAACTCATTTTCTCCACATCTTTTTCTTTCATTCACCCCCTTAAGTCTGAAATCTACCTTCCAAATTTATCCTCAAGCTAAAACTGCTTTCTCTAAAATTAACAATATCTCTTTTTAAACTCAGTTATATTTTGTTTTCAGGTTCATAAGTTTTCCATCCTTATCCCATTGAAAAAGCAAGAAAAATAAAACCAGAAATAAATAGAATAATATAGAATAAAACAAATAGAATAATAGAATAGAATGAGAGCAGAATAAATGCTCTTATTCTACACTGAATTCATCTACCTGGAAGTGAGTAGTATTTTTTATTTATTTTTCTTTTTTCTGAGGCAATTTGCCCAGGGTCACCCAGCTAGGAAGTGTTAAGTGTCTGAGGCCAAATTTGAACTCGGGTCCTCCTGACTTCAGGGCTGGTGCCCTATACAATGCACCATCTAGCTGCCCCCATGAGTAGGAGTCTTTTAAAACTGTGGCTGGTCAACATCATTGTATTGATCAGAATTTTTAAGTTTTTCAAAAGTGTTTGCATTTATGTTATTGTAGCTATACTAGAATTAATCCAGCTCATTCTCCTTATTTCACTTTGTATCAGTTTATCTAAGTATTCACAAGTTTTTTTTTCTGAAACCGTGCACTTAATCACTTCTTTCATAACTTGTTCAGTCATTCCCCAAGTCATGGCCACCTGTTTATTTTAAAGACTTTGCCTTGGCAAAAAGAGCTATTCAAAGTGTTTTGTACAGCTCTCTCCTTTTCCTCTTTCTTTGATCCCTTTGGGATATAGATCTATAGGGTCTGTCCTGCTATATTCTAATAGTTTTTGTGCATAGTTCTAAATTATTCTACAAAATAGCTGGACTAATTCTCAGTTCCATCAATAGCATATCTGTTTTCCCACAGACCTTCCAGGATTTATCATTTAATTGTTATTATTATCTTTGACAATCAGGTAGAAGGTAGTACAATTTTATAATCTTATAGGTATTCAATATATATATATATATGCCACAGTTGTTTTAAATTATATATTTTAAATTTAAAAGTATTAGTCATTTATAGCACAAGACTACTGATGGCTTCAATTTCTTTCTCTGAAAATTGTCAACTTATATTTTTTGACAATTTATCAATTGGCAAAATAATTCTCATTTGTATAAACTTAGATTTTTTCCTATTTATTTCTTCTCTTCTAATTTTAGCTAATATAGATTGGTATCTTGAGCATTCCTGTCATCATAATACCTTTTGATGGGAAGATTTTTGTTGTTATTTTTTCATTTTCCAGCTTATATCTTTACATTGGATTCAAGTTAGGACTAAATTCTGCACATTTCTGGGAACATATTTTGTTCTTTCAGGTCCATCTGCTGCTTTCCTAAAGGCACTGAATATTGTATTATTCCAGGATCTCAGGGATTACTCAGGCTGGAAGACCTGCAAATTTTCATTAATCCCAAAATATTCTGATCTAGGTTTGAGTCTAAAGTATAAGGGGTTTTTGTTGTTGTTGTTGATGTTTTGCCATTGGCATCTCTTCTGTTAATGGTAATAGCATCTTCTCCACAATTTATAGTTTCAGAAAGTTAGCTGAGAATTAAGATGTTTAGTCACTTGCCAATGGCCAGACAAGTCTGAGATGGGACTTGAATTCAGGTCTTCCTGACCACAAGAGATCACTAATGAATCCTCCATGCTGCTTCTACTATAAGAATATGTGGGCAGGACACTCCGGATTTCACAATTCTTCCTGGAAGATCACTTAAACCCTAGAATTCGCACCTCAGAAGTACCTGTTATATAGCACCTGGAACCTCTCCCTCTTATAACTGGATCATCTCAGAACCTCCTTTAAAGGAGAGAACCTGGGTCCACTCTCCCTTGATTTCTCGCTAGGTTGTAATCAGAACTTCTCTACCATGGTTTCCCACCCCCCCGACAGGGGACCTCCTGCTCAACCCTCTTTAGGTTCCTCTTAGATCTTATCTTCTGAAATTGGAATATAAACTCCATGAGGACAAAGTTTGCCTTTTTTTAAACTTGTATTTGTGTTCTCAATGTCCAACATGATGTCTTGCACAAAATAGATGCCTGTAGATTTCCGAGCAAGGCAGAAGGGAAGACAGATTCCATTGTAGGTCTGGAATTCTAGGAGGGAGTGGTTCAGGCTTATGAAATGTCCAATTATACATGTCAAAAATGTAAGTAGCATCAAAAGAATCTGATTAACTTTGTAAACATTTTTCAGCTTTAAGACTCTATAGAATACTGCAATCATAGGCCATATTGACTTTTGTTAACTTGTTTAAATAGCCCTTAGTATGGGGTTAGAAATTCATAAATCATCAGATAAAAAAAACTTTTGATGCTCTAAATCTAATGCTTCCATGAAGAGCAGGAAGTTTCAGAACTTATTGGTCTATCATTGGGGTCATATTTAGGGATGGGGCAAGCAAGGTGCCTCCATTGTTGTTGTTGTTGCTGTGGCTGTTACTGTTATTGTCAGGGAGATATTCTTAACATTTGTATAATAATATCTTTTCTCCAGTTTTCTTCCACAAAGATATTTAATGAAAATGTCTAATTCCTAATTCCTAGTTTTGCAGGAGATGGAGGGGAATGGGGTGGAAAGGAGACATGTCCATTGTGAGTAGCCTCCATGATACTAACTATTTCTTTGAAGAAACAGCTTCCCCAAAATTTCCATGGGACTCCGCTAGCTCTATCAATCTCCTCCAGCCCAGAGCCACTGAGTCTATTTATATCAAAGCCATTTGTAATAAAGTCAAGCAAAGATACAGCATTTTTTTCTGTCTCGTATTTCCTTCCATCTGTAACATTATTTGTACACCTTTAGACATCTCATTCTCAAATATAGCTTCCAAGAGAAGCAACAGTTAATGGATCTAAATGCACTTAAAACCATAATTGGTCAGCCCCATGGACACACTTAGAAATCGAGACAACATATGCAAAGGGCCATACCTTTTAATAACACAAGCGTGTAATGCAGGACATAGGCAGAGAGGGGCAATACATGACTAACGCTGGAGCCCAAAGCATTTGCAGGTTAATGTCATAACATAGCATGCTACTCCTGCCCTCTGGGTTTTTCTCTCTGCTGGAAATTGCTCCCCTGGGCTCCTGTTCTGCTCCTGGCACTTCACCTGGGCATACGATGCTGTGGCTTCCCTCGGCTGCTAGACTCTTGTTTCAGCCGTTTTCATGAGCTGAATTCCTACTTCTTCCTCATTAGAGGAGAAGGGGGTTCAGTCATCCTTCTGTTACCTTCCAAATGATAAAGCTTCAGCGATTTCTGTCAGAAAACAAGGTCCTTCTCATACCCAGCTATCAGATTAAGGAAAAGCCTCAGCTGCTTTATCATCCTAAGGAGAGGGATCTGTGAGTGCCCAGAGATTTGGTTACATTTTTTCCCACTCTCTAGAACTGTTTTAATCTCCAAGGACAAAGCTCTTTTTGAATATAGAGCAGGGAGCTAGCTAAAACAAATATATGGGCATTTATTCTGAGTTTTAACATACTCTTTCAAAATTTCTGTTTCAAACCTCTATCTTATTTCAGATAAGAATATGATTGAATCTCTTGTTTTATGGTTGATTAGCAGCCTTCATTCTTTTAAAATCAGCTGTAGAGCTTCATTTCACCAAATGGCAAAGGATTGTGGAGATTTAAATAACTTGTTTTTCTCAGTCTTGCATCTTCAACTTCCCATGCTTTGGGGATACTTTAGGTTTCTCCTGAAAATAAAATGGAGGGGAGAGGGCAACAATAACAAAATCCAGAGTGTAAAATGTATATCAAAGGACCCATTATATAGAGTATATATATATATATATATATATATATAGAGAGAGAGAGAGAGAGAGAGAGAGAGAGAGAGTATATGTAAATATATAATGTTATATATAGATTATATACACTATAGATACCACACACATATAGTATATATGCTACATATATATATATATATATACACATATATATGTACATATATACATGTATATATACACACACATATATATATATATATATACACACACATATATATATATATATATATATAGGTGTGCATATTCCACACTTTTATATACTAGAACTATTATTATTGCATGCTGGCAGCTTTTATTGTCTACTTTTCATGAGCAATGTGCATTGTGAAAAATAGGTCCATTTGGGTTCTTTTAAATCTTCTTTTTATATTGCATGGAGAATGAAGCATTTCACTGTTGACAAAACACTAGATTCAGATAAAGGAAGATCTGGGTTTGAATCCTGACTCAGATATTTATGATGGGACACTGGGCAAGTAACCCTCTCCCAGCCTTGATTTTTCTCCTGCAAATTGAGGCTAACAGCCTACTAAGTGGTTGTGAAGATCTAATGTGACAAGTTAATAAAAATTTTTGCAAGCCTTAATTAAAATATTATCACTTTTTTTCTCTGTGTATATATGTGTACACATATAAAATGAATGTATATGTGTGTATATATACATAAATATGTATATATACACACACATATATCTATATCTAGATATGGATATAGATATATACATACACATACCAATACACACACACATATATATAAAACACATTATATATCTCACATACATATATATCATACATATATAATCATATATATTTATGTATGTATGTAAATATATACCTTTTTCAGGCATCCCGCCTACATTTTCAGTTTCCTGCCAATAATGCTTTCCAATGTGAGAAAGAGCTAAAATAGAACAAATAAAAACCCTCTAGCACATTCTTAACACATCTCAGCCTCCTCGTCATGAGGGAAAACTCTCAAATCATTATCTTGGTTTTAGTCCAGTGGAGAGAATCTTCACTGATGACCCTGCACTTTATTTAAGTCACTACAACTTAGCGCTTCACCAATGAGACATTCATGTATTGTGTTTACAATATGAGTTGGTTTCCTATTTTGCCAATTCTCAAAAATCTGGCATCATCAAAACTTCTATGGAAAGTAAAAAGTTACTTTCTCTCACTAACTGCCTTTTGGCGGTTCTGCACCTAAATCACTGAAGCAGATTGTCATCAGCTTATAATTAAATAGAACTGGAATTAGATACAGAAATCCACACTCCTTGTTGGAAAATCTCAGCATAGGAGGACTAGGAATTAATGTGGAACTTAACTAGAGAGTCTCCTTGGCACTTCTAGGGAAGATTGAAGATACTCTAAGCAGCAGAACTGTAGTAAAAACTTAATTCAGACACAACTGAATATGACCCCTTTCCCCTCATAGCATCTGCACCTACACCCACTACAATTACTCACATTTCTTAGAGAACGAGGCAGAATGTGCAGAAAATAAAGTCTACTTCAGAATCACTTCTAGAAAAGATCAAAAGGCACTTCTTCAACAGATGTTATTTACTGACAATCCTGTGACTGAGTATTTAATTCACTGCCCATTTGAAAAGCTGACTTACAGTATTTTGAAAACATGGAACAAGTGCATGGATCTTTAAAAACAATAATAATCCTGCTGAGCTATTTTCTTATTTAAATGCTGCGGTGCACATTTTTGCTGGCAAATGTGATGAAATTGCTATTTCGTAAACATTAAAAAGAGGAGATGGAATTGGGCTCCTGAGGCGGTGAGCTTATTTGCTCCTTAGCCTCCGATATTCTATAACCTCACTTAGTCATGAGGATCCAACATTCACATCATCATTTTATACATTATCTCCAATTTGTTTCAGCATAATTTCATCATAATCAGGTTCTATGCAAAAACATGCCCCATTTATTATATGGTAATATTTTATGGAAGGGTGGGGGAAACTACTCAAGGGGAAAAAATTAATGGAGAACGCAGGAGCAGCTCAGAGTGAAAAATATGAAGCTGAAAAAGTTTGAGTGTTTCATATGAGTTAAAAGCAGCTTATAGCCATTTAATAGTAACATCACAACACCTTCTTGTAGCTGGCTGTGGAGATAAATTAGTATTGTTGATTACTCAGTCCTTTTTGTCTGCCGATTAAACTTTTCTCTAATTGGCACAAAGAACATAGTGATCAAACAATAGAACTGGAAGATATTATCTGGAAGACTCTCATGGAAAAAGGATGCTGGTAGCTTAACAACCAAAAGTGAAAATGTTAATATTTTTTTCTTTTAACAAATGAGCAAAGTGAAGCACAGAGACATTACAAAGTTGTCCAAAATTACTCAGAAAGGCAGTTATGGCCCTCACTTTTTTATCTCCAATGGTGCTTTCTGTCCTTTCCAAAATTCATACAGATTGAATTAATTCTACCAATATATCAGAATTCATCTTTATATTGAAAAATCTTTCCCATTATTACAAATCTACAATCTTTGGTCATTTACAATAAAATCCTTAGGCTATTTTTGGTAACCTCATCAAAGTCATCAAAATGTAGATGCTTTCTAGAACAAAACTGAACTTGATACCAAATAACTTACATTGGGTTCCAATAACATCCTTCTTCTTGATAATCACTGAAAATTTCTCAATACCTAATTTGAGTCAATTAAAATAAGGTAATTGAACTAATATAGCCAAAGGAACCTTTCACAATGGCCTTTAGTAGGACATAATGCAGCAGTCCTAAAACTGACCAAAACGTATTGAATAGGCACAATTCAAGTGTGCTTATTATTTCTTGACTATTAAAAAATTTGCCTTGGTAAATTAAAATAATATCTTAAATGTATTCCTTCAATGCCAGAATCAATGCCACATACCCTTGCAAAATCTATAACCCAAAATCTATAACCCCACCTCCCAACTCTATAACCCTAACCCTAACCCTAAATTCAATGAAACTAATTATTATCAATTTAGGTATAAATCAAGAAATGCTTGGACACCTGCTTAGACAGGCTAGCCATGAATTGTAAAGATATAAAGAAATATGTAGAAGAGTCACAAAGGAGGTAAATATGCGAATGAAGTATTCAGATCCACAAGATCATCGAGCCATTAAATGAAGCCGATCACTGAAAACTTCTAGGCAAGAAAATGTATAAGATGCCTGTGTATATATCTATATATACTGTGTGCAAAGAATCTATGGAATCATTAACATGGTTCATCCCTAACCTACAACTTGATAAATTCTAGGATACAAAGGAAAATTTAATAGTCCTCTAAGAAACTCATCATAGTAGTTCATCTCTTTAAGGAAATAAATTATATAAACTAGGGAATAACTTAAGTAGTAAATAAAGAAAATAATATATGACTATTAACTTTACAATATAACTCATATGCTATTTAATGATGGTGGAAAATTGATGACTAAACAGAACTTCTAAACAGAAGGTCTAGTAATGTTTCTTTCCTTCTTCATTTCACTTTTTTCATGTATTAAAAGTTAAAATATGCTTAATTGCATACAAAAACATACATTCATTTTTGTGCTTAATGGAAGATATATAATATATGATCAATCAATAAATACATATTAAGTACCTATAATATTCTGGTTTCATGGAAATTGAACTGGTCATATATATGCAAAATGTGAATTAGAGTCCAATTGTTATATGACTTTAGGCAAGTCACTTCATCTATGTGGGCCTGATTTACTACTCCAGAGAAATGGGTAACAATATTTGCACCTAATATATGTCAATATGCCCAAAGGGTTATCAAACTGTTGCATAACCTTGAACCAAGCAATGTCTTCACAGGGCCTTTATCCCAAAGAGATCTTAAACGAGGGAAAGGGACTCATGTGCAAAAATGTTTGTGGCAGCCCTTTTTGTAGTGGCAAGAAACTGGAAACCGAATGGATGCCCATCAGTGGGAGAATGGCTGAATAAGTTATGGTATATGAATGTTATGGAATATTATTGTTCTTTAAGAAATGACCAACAGGATGATTTCAGAAAGACCTGGAGAGACTTACATGAACTGATGCTGAGTGAAAAGAGCAGAACCAGGGGATCATTGTACACAGCAACAACAATACTACATGATGATCAATTCTGATGGACAAAGTGATTCAGGCCATTCCAGTGATCTTGTGATGGAGAGAACCATCTGTACCCAAAGAGAGGACTGTGGCAACCGAGTGTGGATCACAACATAGTATTGTCACCTTTTTGTTTTGTTTGCTTATTTTTTTGTTCTCTCATTGCTTATCTTTTTTGATCGGATTTTTCTTGTGCAGTATGGTAATTTTGAAAATATAGAGAGAATAATTACACATGTTTAACATATATTATATTACTTGCTGTCTAGGGGAATGGGTGGGTGGAAGGGAGAGAGAAAATTTTGGAATATAAGATTTTTCCCGTGTGGATGCTGAAAACTATCTTTGCATCTTCTTTGAAAATAAAAAGCTATTAATATTTTTTAAATTAGTAATATCAATAAAATATATATGTCAAATTATGGGTAATCACGAGACACTATTGACATGTCTAATATTATTACCACTAAAAGCTTCCCCAGTTGTTTGAAGGGGTAAATCTATACAACTTCTTGAATTACATAGAGTGATTAAAACACTGATAGAAAGAGGAATAATCAGAACTATATTTTGCCAATTCTTAAGAGCCTAATTATGGAGTTATCTTCAGAATCTGTTTCAATGATCCAATTTCAAATGAGATCTTTTCACAGTTTTTCTGAAGATGAATCTGAGAGTATCATTTCTATAAGGTGCTGGCCCCCTTATGGCAAATTTTCTGTGACTATACTTTAGTCTTTATGTGAATCTTTCCCACAAAAAAAAAAAAAGCTTGTACATTAAAGAGCAATCCTCTATCAGAGTGTGTTGGAATTGGGTTAAGTTGGACCTATCCCAAATTCCAAGTTTAAATAGAGCTAATATGACCATTCTTAGTGATCTATACTTATATTAAAACAAGATTTTCAAATATGCTCCCAGATTAATTCCATCCTTACATTTGGGTCACATGTATATTCTGCTAAACACATTTACTTACAGATGTGCACATTTATTTTTGGTACAAAATTCCATTGCATTCTTGAACATATTTTAACAAGCACGTTCTTGACTGAATCCAGATAATTTTAGGTACGTTGCCATTCTGGCCTCTATAAAATGTTATTTGCTGAAATAACAAACAAGTATAGAACAAAATCATATATATACTAGGGCTTGGTACTATTAAATTTCTTGACTGCAGAGAAAAAAAGAAGATATTCCTGGTGCTACTCATGCAATATTGGGAGAAGTAATTTATGTGTGCAAAATGCTGTAACATGATTGAATAAAACAGTCCCCAAATATATCAACCTTAAATGCCATTTGAGCTGTTCAAAAATTTTGACATTTTCAGGATGGAAAAAGTTGTAGAATTTGCTTAATTAATAAGCTGCATAATACCAGTGATGCTTATATAAAAAGCTCTGGGCCTTATTATGATTAACTGAACTTCAACATACATTTATCAGACATGAGCACTTAAAAACCCCAATAGTGCATGAGTTGCTATATATTTTCTACTTTGTAACAATAAAATGTGACCCTGTCCTAGGAAGCCTTTCCCCCCTGGATGCTAATTTATATCCATATTTATTATGTTATTCACTTTGAAAACTTCAGTGTTTATCCTCTTCTTGTTGTCTGCATTAATGCCAGCTCCCTTATTTATATCCCCTTCCACTTCATAACGCTTCTACTTTTTGACAAATATAGATGGAAGACGTCTCTCAATTTCAATAGCACTAATGGCGTAAAGTGCAGCACGTGCCCAACCTGGCAGGATGAAATATATACGATGAAAGGAAATAATGAACAAGATGGGCAGAAGGAACAAGGGGGAGAGAATGGATCTTAGATGACATGTTTGCTTTTATATCTCTTCCATGCTTCAATTTTGTAAGGTAAGCAATGGTTCATTCAAGATCCTGATGTTTTGATATTTTGAGATGAAAACTTAACACCTCTGAGAAGGCTAAGTGTTTTCCCTAGCACTACAGTTTGAAGAAAACAGGTCATTCAACCTTGAAAGCTGGATCTAACCTTGAAAATAAACTGCTTTCTGCTGCCGGTTCTGGGGAAAAGCTGAGAAATAGAAAGGAGAGTGTATGAATCTGAACAAAGCTGTTATTTAGCTAATTAATTTCCATGTAAAATGTAAAAACAAGCTAAGGTGATTTTCAACAAAAGAACTTGGTTGCAGGTGACCGAAGACCCTGTCTGAGATGTTTGTCTCCCTTGGGAAGGATGAAGTCACAGAGAATAAAAACGGAACAGATTGGATGTTCCATGAGCACCTGAACATGACTCAAGTGGGGCACAGAAGTTGTTGCCATACAAAAAGATACCAGAAGTAAACTCAAACTCTGAGGTACCACGACACTGTCATTTAAAGGCTTATTGTCTGTTGTTCCATTAGTTATACACAAACCTTTTCATTTGAAGTGAATTTTGTAATGAGAGAGACAGAGAAATTATATGCAACTACTAATTCAAAATTGTGTGAGCTCAGGGTGCATATACATATCTAAGTAATAATGTTTTGTTTATATAAATTATTACAACCCCTTTTAAAAAACCAAGATAAATAGCCTTATCTTGGACAGTTATATTGCATTATATAAAATCTGAAAAAATATAAATATGCTTTTTTAAAAAAATTGTACCAATTAATTTTTTTTAATTCCATGCCTATCTTACTCATAAGTTTCCTATGGTCTTTAAGTGAAAAAAAAAAAAAAACAGAAGTAAAAAATTTCCTAAAACACTATTAAAGAAAGTTTAAAAACTACACTAAGATTTTTGAGACAATCTGTATCAAATATGTTCTCTTGATTCCAATGGTTTACAACACAAATAAAATTCACAAATATTTTAAGTATACTTGTATTAAAACCCAGAGGTTTATAGATGTGGATATTTAATATCTCTATATGTGGATTAGATCATCTTTTCTGCCTGCTTCCTTATTTGTAGGATGAAGGAGTTAGACTAGAAGGCCTCCGAGTTTGCTTCTGTCAATGTGTTATGTGATAATCCTATAAGTGAACAGAAGAGGAGATGAGAAGATAGAAATAATGAAATTTTCCAAGTGATTGGTAAATTGTAAGAGTGAGGAGTTGAGGAGACACAAATTATAAACTGAAAAGAAGGAAATTTAGAAGAATGATGTGTTTGGGTATATAGAAATTATATATTTTATAAATAATGAGTTTAAGGTGTCTGTGAGACATTCAGTTTAAAATGTCCGAAGTAGTTTGTGATGCAAAACTAAAGAGAAGGTGTTAAACATGTAAATCTGGGTATTATCTGCATAAGAAGAATAATTGAACCAATTGAAGCTCATGAGCTCAGTAGAGTAGAAAATAGAAAAAGAAAAAAAGGTCCAGGAAAGATCCTTGGAGAAGGTCCTCACTAGATGGATGTGATATGGATAAGAAAGAGGAAAATCGGGCAGAAAGGAAAAAACCAACTGAGAGAAGAGTGGAAAAAATCCAAAGAAAATAGAGTATCTGGAAAGAGAAGGTGGTCAATAATATAAAAAGCTATAGAAAGAGCAATTATAAGAACTCATGTAAAAGATGACGCTTAATCTGAGCTTTAAAGGATATCCATGTCTAAAAGGTAGAGAAAAGAATGTGAGCCAGAGATAAGTGACAACCTATGAAAAAGACAAGAAATGGGCAGCAAGGTAGTAAGAGTGCAGATTCAGAAGGTCCAACAAGGGTATTAAGGGCATAAAGAATAAGCCTGGAAAAGCAAATGAAGCCATTTCAAAGACATTTTTCTATTCAGGGATACTCCAAAATGGAGTGGGCTCTCCCAGTTGGTAGGGAGCTTCTTATCAATGAGATTTGTCAGACAAAAGCCATTTCACTACTTTTTGGGGTGTTATAACTTGGATTCATTCTTTGGCTATATGGTAAAATAGATGATATTTCAGGTCCATCCCAGTTCTATAATTTTGTCATCATGATTCTGTGAACCAAATTTTGAATCAAAATAGACAAATTTAGATTTAAAAGAAGTCTTTCACATTTTTTAATTGAAACTTTTACATTTTACAGATAAGAAAGGAAAAGATTTTAATTGATTTCCCAAGGGTTGTAAAGATAGTGAGGATCTTGTCACCATCAAATGGTCAAATTGATAATAAAGACAATGTTAGTAATTAAGATGGTGATAAAAACTGTGTTGCTAGTGAAATACATATACATACACACATATGTGAATGTGTAGAAATATATGTGAATATGTATATCTATACATTTATATATATCACATATAAATGCTATACATGTACATATATAAGCATAAGGTTTATATAAAAATGTAAAAATCAGAATTTCTAGTGAAATACATGCCTGCACGAATGTATATATATGTGTTGACATGTGTTTTCATGTATGTTTATACACACGTGTGTGAATGCTATTCATGTGTTAGCATGCATGTGCATGTGCAAATGTAAAAAAACTGGATTTCTAGCAAAATGTATACACAAGTGTGAATATATATGCATGCATGTCACTATATTTATACATTCACATTTGGGTATATATTCACACACACATATATGGTTATACACACATATACATACCCACAAATGATAAAAAAAGGTGTATATATAGTAAATATTTTAAAGGAGGAAGCACCATTTTGATTGTAATAAGAACATCAACAGGGCAATAGCTTTCTCTCACTGTCCTGTCTGTTTTAGACTTTCTCCTCTCTGAAATCTTACAGCACAAATTATACACTATGTCTTTAGCACTTCATAGACTGTCACTTTGTTCAGTTATTGTTTCATGTTTTAAGTCATATAGTGACAGCCATAGTATATGCCCCTTGAGAACAGATGCAATGTCCTCTATTCCCATTGTTATCACCCATTCCTCCCTCCAGTTTACCTGGTACATTATTGGGCACAGGTCCACATCTAAGATCTCGTTGTTCTAAATCACAATAGACAGATTGCACATGATAATAGGAAGTGAGAATTCAAGTGTTATTTCTTCATTGAGGACTTGGAAAAATATTAGAGATGTTGGAAAAGAAGGGCTGATGGGAGTCTGGTAATGGTTTTAATCGGGATTTTCTTGAATTGGCAAGAGGGCATCCAAAAGGAAATATCTTATGTGACATAAAAGTATATTAATGAAGAGATTTTATGGACAGATCAATTAGTACCAACAGGATCTCTATTTGTAGAAGAACATTTATCAGAGACCATCTAATCTTTATTGTTACAATTTGCATAGCATTTCCCACAGACACGAACCAATTCACATTATTTTAGTATCATGTTGAAGACCTTCTGAGAACAACGATAACACTATGTCGTACTACTGAGGAAGAAAAAGAACAGAAACCTGCTATACTCATCAGAAGTGTATTTCTTTTAAATTAGAAGAGTCTTATATTGCATTGCATTTCCTGTGTTATAGGAAAAAAAAATCTCAGCTGGAGCAAACATGTGGGTGCTTAATCAATACCATTTGATTATAATGATACCCAAGGCTTTTATTAGCATTTCAGGCAGTAAGAGTGTTCAGATCCTTGTAATAGGGCTTTGGAGAACAGTTATATAATAAAGAGTCACTAGAGGCTATTCATACTGGGCAATTGCTGGTGAGCATCATATTCTACCCATAGGTACTTACTTATATGGGACCACTATAAGAATAAATGGGAGACTGAAGGTAGCTGGGATCGAATTTCCCCCCTAAGGCAACGAGAGAAAATTTGACTCACTGACTGAATAGGATTTCAATAAGGAAACCATTTTTAGTTACTTTACAGGAAACATGAGTATAAATATTGCATAACCCGAAAATTATTTATTATTCAATATGCAAGAGCTGTTCTCATATGCTAATTTTACTGTCAATATTTTCTAGCTATCTTTGCAGATTTAGCTTATGTGAAATCACCTTTTTTTTTTTCATTATCCACAGATGCTGGCATATGTTATCTCATGCTTTTGGAAGGCTCTAATGTTTGCTGAACCTGGAAAGCTAGTTCTCTTCCTGGCAGGCCATGGAGATGTTGAATCTCTCCCTGCTTTGTAACTAAAATAAGCCCCTTCTGTGGCCAAAGTTTTCTAGTTTTTTGTATCCCACGGCACTCTCTGTCAAAAACAAGATAGGTATGTCTCAATTAAATTAAAAAATAAAATTGGATACAAGACGATCAGCATTGAAGTCCTAGGCATTTTTTCCAATAGGAGGAAATATAAATACACTTCAGAAATCTTTATGCCTTATGCTAGAAGAAAAGCCATTGCTCTTGAATATAAAACTATAAGATACTACAAAAGATTTGTATGGCTCCACTTATAATCTGTGAATTTAGAAGTACTAACTCCATCATGTTTTAATCAAATTAAATTTTCTCACTTTTTTTCCTAGTGATCAATTTAAATCACACATTGGTCTACTCTGTGAGGTCAAACTAATAGCCTCAATCTCCTGAGTGTATCTTAAACTAGAATAAAATGTAATTGGGAAATGCATAAAAAGTAAATAGATTAGAATATGAGTCGAGGTTAATTTGTGTTTTTCTAAGTCAAAACATGGGACACTTTGTAATTTCAGTTTGACACCACTGGTCTACTCAATCAAGCTTTTAGAGAACCAGAAGCAATAGATAAACTATTTGAGATATTGCAATTTTGTTTATTCGATAAATACATATAGTCACAGTTCATGTTTCACTTTTTTTACCCTACAAAATGCACAAAGAAAAAAATACATTCTAATGCATATCTCTAGTTCCTTCTTCATTCCAAATTTCATGCAATATTGAAAGCAGAAAGCATCTTAGAAATACTCTGACTCAGAATTTTCTTACTGAGGTTTCATAAACATTTGAAACTATGTTTTGATGATAATTATGGAAATATGTATTGAAGAACTGCATATGTTTAACATATATTGGATTATTTGCCATCTAGGAGAGGAGTGGGGAGAAGGGAGGGAGGAAAAAATTTGGAGCACAAGGTTTTGCAAGGGTGAATGTTAAAAACTCTCTATGCATGTGTTTTGAAAATAAAAAAACTTTATAAAATAAAACAATAAAGTTAAACTTCAAGCCAAAAGAAACAAAAATAAATAAATGTAAATGTGTTTTGATTAATATATTTTAATAGAATTGGTCTTCTTTGTAATCCTGAGAGTTATATTTTGTACATTTAACAATATTATTCTGAGAAAGAATGTGTAGGTTTTGCCATATTGCCAAAGGGAATGGTAACAGAGCAAAGGTTAAAGATCCTTTCATTTTACAGAACTGCAGAGAAATGAAATAATTGTCTTTTCTAGGCACAATTAGAATGAATCCAAGACTCCAGGAATTTTATGTTACCTATCCTACATATAAATATTACATAATACAACTTAAGTGATGAAAATTTCTTAAATACGACGTATGGATTTTCTTTCCAGTCACCATTTGGGACAAAAATAGAGATATGCTTTTAAAAAATCATCACACAAACATTTTCAGAAATATTCTTATGAAATTTCCTCTGTCCCCAATTTACAAAACACCAAATAAATTATCTTCAAATGGTGGTAAGATCATGCTATGAAAAAGTACTAAAATTGTTTTTTCTCACTTATGATATTGGGCAAAAGAGTCATCATTCTCTGGGCATTTAATATTTAATCAGCCATTTAATATTTTAAAATAACACCCTATTACTCTGAACATTCAAAGTAGATTACTATAATTCAAAAATCAACATTTCTCAAGAGCAAAAGGAACACGTACAGCTCATAATTGAGGTGTTAGATTGTTTTCACAGTGCCAATAGGTATTTACTTAGCAACTTAATTTTTAAGAATAACTTGTCAATTTTCTTGTCTGCAAGATCAATACAATTACAACATTTTTCTCGACCAACTTCTTTCAATTACATGAGGGTTATATTGAACTACAAACTCTCTCCCCTGAGAATCATAAAAACCATCTCTGATGAACAAGTTCCATATCATTTGTTTATCCCAGGATATGAGAGATAATTGCTAAAATTGATATCTTTCATAAGGGTTTCTATGTGTTTATTCATTTATATTTAATTCACAGCACAACTGTTGAATTGCCTCTCTATTGTTGTGTTCCTGGATGAGGTATAAACTATTTAACTATCAACAAATTTGTCCATTACTTATTAAACAAAATTTTGTATTTAGTTCAAATGTAAAATAATGTAAAATCATACAAAAGAATCCATTTCAGTTTAATACCTATGATCTGTAGCAGAGAATCAACCACTAAAGGTTGGATTTTCATTGAGGCATAGAAAAAATAACTAGATCAGTGATTTTTATCCTTTAGGTTACTCCCACTATATAAACTCCTTCCACTGAAAGAGATAGGTAACTTGATATTATATGTGATCTTAGAAGATTGCTTAGGTACAATGTGAGAGATTACATGACTTGCCCATTAAAACATAGTGAGTTTAGGTCAGAGGGAGGACTTGAAATTATGTATGATTCCATAAAGAGGGAATGAAGAGGACAAAGGGAGAAAGATCAAAGTTACATAGGAATATTTAAAAAGAGAAAGAGACGATAATTAGATATAAAGGAAAGAGGGATTATCTTTTAAACTGATTCAAAGGAATCAAGTTTTAGAAAACAGATGAATGGGAGGATAGCAGCATAATGACAGTTACCTTGTTACTTGGACCATGGTGTACACACACACACACACACACACCACACACACACACACTTTGTTCTATGTTGAGTTAGCTGAGGATAGAATAAGTCAGAAGTCCTATTCAGTCATAAGACAGATCTGTAAGTGTTTTACTGTGTACTGTTCATTGCTTTTATAGTTCCTATATAAAGAGCAGAGACTATATATAGTATTCCAAAATATGTTTCTACCAAGATTATGTGACTAACATTCTACATTATAAAGCAAGTTCTGGGATTTGCCAAGGATGCAGAGCTGGTTCCAGTTGAGGATATCCAAAGTAATTAATGCCCTCTAGATAATTCAGTGTTGTCATGTGGGAAAAAAAAGACATAGATAATGATAGAGGTTTGCTAACTTTCAGAACGAACCTAATATTTCATTAGCACTTCTGCACAATAAGATAAGTGCACGTTAAATAGATCCTTTCTAATGAATATGATCAAGATAGTGACCAACACTATTATCTGATGGTCAAATGATGTACTAAGGATATATGATGTTTTTGAAACAATGTCCTACAGGAGTTTACTAGAAGGATATAATATAAATTCAATCATGTATAACACAGCATTAAAAAAGGAAAGAGACAAAGGGAAAATATCAAAGATTTTTAGGAATATTTGAAGATAGAAAGAGAGTAATTAGCAGATTAAGGTTTCTCAGAAGAGAAAGCATCTGAGCCGAGTCAAAAGGTGACTTCATTAGAAGTAGGTGAATAAAAGAATAATGCTATCTATCCTCCAAAGAAAGAGAAAATTTGTAGGAGGATGAGATTGTGCATGTTGAGTTTAAGGTGACAGAAAAACATGCAGATAGAAATATCTAACAGATGTAAAATTGCAATTTAGTATAGAGACTGGAGCCAATATATAAATATGGGCAATCACTTGTATAAAAGTACTGAATATTACAATGGAAATTAGAAGATAATATTTGGATGACAAGGATCAGATGCAGTCATGTGGCTATTCTAGATCACTTCACTTTAGTTTGACAGAATACTGCTCTACCAAGAGACTTGTGGTCTGGTATTGGTTCTAGTAGCACCTATGTAAACTCCTTAAGTGGGCTTATTTTCTTCATGTGAGGTAGCATTGTAAGAGTGGTAGGCTACTATGAATAGAATCAGTCCCAAATGTGGCTTGATTCTTACTAGCTATGCGTCTGGTCAAGTCATTTAAACTCTTTTTTTTTTTTTTTTTTGCCTCAGTATCTTTATTTGCAAAATAAAAGAGTTGGACTCAAAAGTTTCTAAGGATCTTTTTAGCTCTAAATTTTATGATACTACAAAATTAAAAGGTTCCATATCTCATGGTCTCTAAAGTTCTTTCTGGCTATAAGAAGGTGTTATGATAATAAGATGAGAGAATAAATCCAGTAACCACAATGGTTTTACATAAAAGTATTTATGCTTGATGTTTATATTCATTCCTGATTGCAAATTGTATTATATACTGGAAATCTATGATAACATCTACATATTCTTTAAAATTCTAAGGTTCTTGACTAGTTTCCTAAAATTATTCTATTTTACTCTGCATGTAATTGGGGAAAGGTCTTATGACATCCTCAGTTATTTCAAAGGGCAAAAAGTGCCCCAGAGAAAAGACAAAGGTAGTACAGATAAGGTTTTTTATATAGTCTTAAATTAAATAATGTAGAATGGCATGTAGAAATAAAAACTTTTTTTAAACTACTAATGATTATTTCAGAGATTTGCAGCCGTTTTATATAGGTTGAAATATGCAAGAAAAAAGGAAAAAACAACATTCCCTATTCAGAAATTAAGAGGGAGGACAGAGTTTAATGGCATAGGTGGGGTATAAACAGAATATTATTTTCCTATGTGATTGGAAGACTCCCTTTTGTAAGTGGGGTTTTTGAACTCTCAAATAGTGGGATCAGCAAGGTATATTAAATTCCAACAGATTTTTTTTATTAAGCCTATAACCTCCAGCAAATTTTGCTTATTATCTGTGATCAAATTGGTAGATAAAGTGTTGAACTTAAAAGCAGGAATACCTTCCGGCTCCTCTCTACTAAGTTTTATTGAAACCTGTCTTTCCCCTGATGACAAGTCTCTGTGACCACTATTTCCAGTACTAGCTTTACCTTCACTCATTCACCTCATCTCACTAGTTGGGAGTCCAGGAGTAGAAATATTCCTTGCTCCCTTTTCTTCTATCATTCAGTAATTTCTCTTCATTTGAAGTTTATTCTACTCATTCCACTCCCGAATCAAAATCCTACTATTGTCTACAGACCACCAAATCATTCCCCTTCTGTTCTCACTGAATTTGATATGTAACATAATTTTTTTCTCTCCTCCCTAACTCTCTACTCTCATCCTAAAGGACTTCAATATACATTTTGATTTCTTTTAAATACCCTAACTACTCACTTCTTCAACCTACTCACCATGGTAGAAGCTAGGCCTCTATCTCCAGTTTAGCTAAAAACAAAGATGGTCATTTGACTTAACAATATTGCTACACTTACTGATATAACAACTTATCTGACCATATTCTATTGGCTTCCCCTCTGCCTTCATTAATGTAACCCTAACCATCTGCACCATGATATCCAATACCTCCAAGTCTTCCGAGGCCATCTCCCCTTCTGTGGCCTCGATCTTTTTCTCTTTTTGACTCATGAGTGAATTATCAGTCCACCATTTGTTACTTTTACTCCTAAACACAGGCAACTGAACAAAAATAGAGAAAAATGACAATCGTTCTGAATGGATCCACTACAAATTTCTATTATATAAACTTAACTGAGCTCTCACTGCTGTAAGAAATCTGACTATACTTCCCTATTTCCCTTATGAATTTTCTCTCTCTGACTCTGCATAGCAGCTCTTCAAGATGTTTTTATCCTCCCTCTAACTTTCCATGGCTCCCTCTCATCTCTTAAATGAAGATCTCACCTCATATTTTACAAAGAAAAAATGAAGCCATTTGCCATCAATTACTTCTCCTTTCTTTTTCATCTCCTCTATCATCCATGTGCCTTCTGAGTCCTCTTCTACCCTTGTCTAACATAAAGTGTTCTTACTCCTTACCAAGGCTAACCCCTCAAGCAATCCCATTACAACCCATCTCCTACAATAGATTGTCTCCTCTGTCACTTTTACTTATTTTCAATCTCTCTCTTCTAGTTTGTTTTCTACTTCCTACAAAATGTCCATGTCTTCTTCTCAAGCATGAAAACAATAATTACTTAACCTTTCTGTATATCCTATCATTCCATATCTCTTTTGATCTTCATAGGTCAAGCCATCAAAAAGGCCATCTCCAATAGATACTTCCACTTATCTCTCACTCTCTTAACTCTTTATAATCTAGATTATAACCATATCATTGCACCAACACCATTCTCTCCAAAGTCTCTACCTGATCTCTTAGTTGCCAAATCCAGTGATCTTTTCTTAATTCTCATTCTCCTCAATCTCTGGGCAGTTTTTGAAACTTTGATCACTCATTCTTCCTTTGCATTCTTTTCTCTCCAGGTTTTCAGGACAGTACTTTCATAGCTTTTCTACCACCTATCTGACCACACTATTATCCTAGTTTTTCTACTACCTCTGTCTCTCTCCATCTTCTTTGTTGTTTCCTCTTCTGGATCATACTTTCTACGCATGAGAGTTCTGTACAGGGCCCTCTTCTCTTCTCCTTCTCTATTACT